>NC_084570.2:35284160-35654160 GCF_033978685.3 Nerophis lumbriciformis | reverse complement strand
ATATTGATCATATATATAGTTGAGTAATAAATATTGATCATATATAAAGTTGATTGAGTAATAAATATTGATCATATATAAAGTTGAGTAATAAATATTGGTCATATATAAAGTTGAGTAATAAATATTGGTCATACATAAAGTTGAGTAATACATATTGATCATATATAAAGTTGAGTAATAAATATTGATCATTTTTAAGTTGATTGAGTAATAAATATTGATTATATATAAAGTTGATTGAGTAATAAATATTGATCATATATAAAGTTGAGTAATAAATATTGGTCATATGTAAAGTTGAGTAATAAATATTGATCATATATAAAGTTGAGTAATAAATATTGGTCATATATAAAGTTGAGTAATAAATATTGATCATATATAAAGTTGAGTAATAAATATTGATCATATATTAAGTTGATTGAGTAATAAATATTGATCATATATAAAGTTGATTGAGTAATAAATATTGATCAAATATAAAGTTGAGTAATGTATAAAGTTGAGTAATAAATATTGATCATACATAAAGTTGAGTAATAAATATTGATCATACATAAAGTTGAGTAATAAATATTGATCATGTATAAAGTTGAGTAATAAATATTGGTCATATATAAAGTTGAGTAATAAATATTGATCATATATAAAGTTGAGTAATAAATATTGATCATATATTAAGTTGATTGAGTAATAAATATTGATCATATATAAAGTTGATTGAGTAATAAATATTGATCAAATATAAAGTTGAGTAATGTATAAAGTTGAGTAATAAATATTGATCATACATAAAGTTGAGTAATAAATATTGATCATACATAAAGTTGAGTAATAAATATTGATCATGTATAAAGTTGATTGAGTAATAAATATTGATCATATATAAAGTTGTGTTGGCCTTGCTGCACGTCTTCTTGCTCTTCTTTACTTAGCTGTGCTGCTTCATTCATCCTCTTTCATGCTGACAATATTGGAGACATGATTGATCATCTTATTAATAGGTATGTAAATATTGGAGACATGATTGATCATCTTATTAATAGGTATGTAAATATTGGAGACATGTTTGATCATCTTATCAATAGGTATGTATTGATATTATAATGATGTCACAGTATTTGCTCCAACTGTACTTTTTCAAAGTTCGATTCAACAAAAAAAGACACAATAAATAAATAAATAGCCACACAATATTCTTTCTTGGCAGGCAAAATATGTTATATCAAAATCATATTCTTCTATTTTATCTTTATTTGAGTGTTTAATTATGTTTGTCATCTTCCGTTTCACTTTTTAAAGGTTTTAGTGTGTTTTTCTTATGATACGTCCACTTCCTGTTGTGGTATTCCTTGGAGTATAGTCGTAGTGATGTGTTGATTCAAGTTTACATTGTAGAACGTCCTATTTTCACAGGGAAAGAGGTTAATATTTCTTGTATTCATGTTAGCATCTAAGCTCGCTAGCGTGAGCTTGCATCCCCATTAACTGATCAGTGTCACCAATCTGTGAGTTTAATCAATGTTGTCAATCATTTTTTATAATGTATTCATTTTTTTAGCCCAAAGTGAAAAAGTTCAAAACCGAAGAAACCAAAAACTGTACATTTATTGGCTTTGTGTGTCCATGTGTGCCATCATACCTTCATGCACCTGGGAGGTCATCATACCTCCATGCACCTGGTGAGGTCATCATACCTCCATGCACCTGGTGAGGTCATCATACCTTCATGCACCCGGTGAGCTCATCATACCTCCATGCACCTGGTGAGGTCATCATACCTCCATGCACCTGGTGAGCTCATCATACCTCCATGCACCTGGTGAGCTCATCATACCTGCATGCACCTGGTGAAGTCATCATACTTCCATGCACCTGGTGAGCTCATCATACCTCCATGCACCTGGTGAGCTCATCATACCTCCATGCACCTGGTGAGCTCATCATACCTTCATCTGCTGACATGATTTCCTTAAACTGTGGTCAGTACATTCACCAAATAGAAGCACGTTCTGTCTTCTTCCCCATCATTGCTGTCACAGTCACATGGACTGGAGTCCTGGCATCTTGGCCATGTGAGGGCTTCTCACTCTGCCGCCGGGCTCAGGCTGGCTGGTCTGCTATCAGAGGCCTTGCTGGTCCTGCTGCTGCTAGACCTTGGACTGATGTGAGGTCATGTGACACACCACGTCTGCAAGAGATGTGTGTGGACTGTGAGACCCGTGTTGGTCCAGTGATGCGAGGAGATGCGACGGGATGTCCGCACACACACACACACACACACACACACACACACACACACACACACACACACACGTAGGACGGGAATAGAGCCAACGGTTGTTGGGCCTGATGAGTGTGCACGTGATGTTCCCTTCCCCCATCACTGATGTTGGAATCTCTACTGTTCGTTGCCAGCGGCAACAAGGATGTGCCCATCCCCCGCCCTCATGACTGGGCTGCATCATGGTTGTAGAAGCTCCAGGGTATGTTCACACACACACGTGTTGATATTCGAAAGCATTTGCTGCGCTTTGCTTGGCATTTTCTAAACGCCACCTGCACAATCCACCTACCTCCAGTTCAAGGACTGGACTCTGAGCGTGAAGAAAGGTGTGTTTATGCATAGGGCCGCTAGAAAGTTGAGGGTTGGAAGCTTGCCCCCAGTGCCACCCACACTGATATAAATGTAGATGATGGGCCTCTCAATGTAAAGCACTGAAGTAACAGAAGAGTGGAAAGACAAGTTGACTTTATAAGTTTGTGTTTCATTGTGTCCATGAAACCATATCCAATTGTATTTACAATCCACAAAGTATGAGAAAATACCGCCTAAACATCACAAAATGCCATTGTGAATATTCCACTTCTGCACTCTGACCATATTATTAGAGCAGTCACACTGGAAAAAGAAATGTGCTGTTTATCATTCACAACCCTTATGTAAGACAAGAACACATATGTTTTTATGCATTGGAGATGGTAAATAAATATCTTTTTTTTTTTTTTTTTTTTGGTCCTATCCATCTTCTCAGGCAAATCATATAGTTGATGTAGATGCCCATATCGGCTGTTCAGATTTACTTTACAAAAGAGAAGTGTAGGATACTTCTCTTGTTGCCTTATTTGTATTTGACTTTATTAAATGTATTTATATTATCATTTGGTGCAGCCGGGCCGGAGCAGGAGGGGATAGGAAGAGAAAAAAAAGAAGACAGAGGGGGAAATTGTGGGGACAAGAGGGGGATTAGACAGAGAGACAAAAACAACAACAGCAAACACAACAATAACAACAACAATAGAGCAACATCAGCAAATACGACATGTACAAATATGATGGTAAAAGTGATAGCAAAGAAGCAGTTAGCGAAATAAATAATAATACAGAAATGACAATGAGCATTATTACACTACAAATGGATCAATACAAATACCAATAGAAATAGCGCTGTTGATAATGAACAATACCACTAATTTACCTTTATTATCAACAATACAGTTGTTCAAATGCAACAATACATATAGGTAATGATAACTAGAGATACAAAATAATGCAGAAAATGGAGGGGAAGAAAGAGAAGCAACCTATATTAACAATTAAGTCAACAGATGGAGGTCCTCTCATTATATTCTCTAAAAACATCCAGCAACAATACTCCATTTACATGTCCTGACTTGAAAATGAACCAAATATGAGTGATATTGTTAGTATAAATGCTAACGCAGACGGATTATTTTAGCACCATATTGATAGCAGTGATAGCTTATGCTGCTATTGTTGACACACTCGGCTGCTTCTGCTTCATCTCAAACTTGCTAAAAGTCAATTCTAGATTATAATTCATGAATCTCTCACTTGGAAGTAGACAAATAAATTTAAGTTAAAGTACCAATGATTGTCACACACACACTAGGTGTGGCGAAATTATTCTCTGCATTTGACCCATCACCCTTGTTCACCCCCTGGGAGGTGAGGGGAGCAGTGAGCAGCAGCAGTGGCCGCGCCCGGTAATCATTTTTGGTGATTTAACCCCCAATTCCAACCCTTGATGCTGAGTGTCAAGCAGGGAGGTAATGGCTCCCATTTTTATAGTCTTTGGTATGACTCGGCCGGGGTTTGAACTCACAACCTACTCATCTCAGGGCGGACACTCTAACCACTAGGCCACTTAGTAGGTCCATCAGGCCATGGACCCACAGGCTGGTCCACTTTCACATGTCCGAGATGGCGAAATAGACCCCAAAAGATGTTTCCTGCAGGAACTTTTAAACCTTTGGTGAAGATTGTGATCAATTCTTCATCTAAAAGGAATTATGTGAACTTCCCCATTTGGAAAAACAGTTTTTTGAGTTTTTAGTGTGTATGTTTTTTTGTTGTTGCCATCACTTTCCAACCATTTTCAGCATTTTTGCTCATCCTTTTGTAATTATGGGCTCTTGTTGCTCATTCGGTTTGAAGCCAAAATATTCCCACAACGGGAGATTTTTTTTTTCTTTATAATTATTATGGTATAATGTATAATTGTATGCTTTGCAGTGTTTAGTGGTGACTAACGAGGCCCTCGGTGCGTGCGTCCTGTGTGTAAGCCAGTGGTGCCACCTCCGCCCATAGAGACAAAGATTGTGGAAGACTGACGAGGGTTCTCTCTGTCATGTCATATTTTTCTGTTCGGGTGCTGAGTGACCGTGATGCACAATTAGAGTGAACCCTCTTGCACCTCGTTTGAAAGTGAGAGACGAAGAAAACAAACGCACTCACGAACTTGGCAATTTATCAATGCTGTCAAAGTTATGGAGTTAAATTTCATTCATCGTTCGATTATTGATTTGACTATTGGCCCAGGCCTATGTGTGCTACAGTAATGTTATGGTACCTATATACAAAGAGCGAATAAATTGTTAATAAAACAAGAAATATGGCAATTTGGGGGATTTTATTCAAACTGGTAGGAACTAGTGCAGGGCTCTTTGAATAAAATAAACAAAATAACAAATATGCTACTTTAAAATAATAATTTGGTCCAATAATATTTAAGTAATTATTACTTTATAACATAAATTCATTTTCATACTTGAATAAGAATAACAGACCAAATACATGTTACACAGACCACGTAACTTCCTGGCAGTAAACCTTTGTTCTTAGGTTTCTCTGTTTACATTTTCACACTATTTTGTTACACTTTATTAAGCATTTATTACATGTTCCTTATCTTTGCATTTTCATTTTAAATGTGTTCAGTGTTTATTGTGATTTTAGAATTGTGTTTAAATGGAGTGTTTCCCATGCTTGTGTTGACATTCCCTCTCCTTTCGGCCTTGATAGCTGACGGCTTATAATCAGAGGAAGGTTACATTTGAAATACAAATGTTAACATTAAATCTATTTTTCTCCTGGTCCATATTTTCCATAGTTCATAAAAAATATCTGTTGTCGATATCGACCCATTTTAAAAAACTATTATCGCCCAACAACCACACGTCCGAAAACTGGAAGTAACGCAATCTGTTATCTTTCTCTCTTTTTTTATTTCCAATCCCTGACATCCAATGTCAAGGAAATGCATCCCATTGGGTTGAGTTTTTCCTTGCCCTGATGTGAGATCTGAGCCCAGGATGTCGTTGTGGCTTGTGCAGCCCTTTGAGACACTCGTGATTTAGGGCTATATAAGTAAACATTGATTGATTGATTAATCAAGAGCAGACTTGAGGACAGTCTGAGACATAAAGCTGCTGTTGGCAGGACTAACAAGGTTCCTAGTCAACTTCTGGATCATTCCACAGGTGTGAAGTGCACTGACCATGTTCAGGATATTGGTCAAAAGCACCTTGAAGTGTTGTTGACAGGGCGAGTGGTGATACCATGAGCTGCTCCCCACACTGTATCGGGGATGACTTGGCAGATGTGTCTAATTCCCTGCCTGAATGAAGATACCCAGACCCGTGTCAGTCAGTTTTCTGGTAATGCAATAAAACATTCAGGACCAGAAAGGAATTCTGGGAATGCGTTTCTTGGGAGCAGGTTGAGTCTCCGTGAGTCGTTCTGCACCGAAGCAAAAACAGACGTTGACTTCAGCTGGTGGGCCGACTTTTTCTTGACATCTTCACGATCAGTTCCGCTGTGAGGGTGTTGCCTGGTGCTCAGAAGTTCCAGATTGATGTCATGGTGAGATCATCACCGTTCTGCAGGTTCTGCTGCTGTGAGGGACTTGTTTCAGCAGATCATGTTGGGTGTGACGCTGAACTTTGTGTGGCTTTCAGCCAGCTGCTGTTGTCAGTGTCAGCGCACCGCTATCTTAGCCACACCCTTTTAGAAGAAATACATATTTTTACATGCTGCGTGGGTTCCCTCCGGGTACTGCGACTTCCTCTCACCTCCAAAGACATGCACCTGGGGATAAGCCCCTCCCACCTCCAAAGACATGCACCTGGGGATAGGTTGATTGGCAACATTAAATGGTCCTTAGTGTGTGAATGTTGTCTACCTGTGTTGGCCCTGTGATGAGGTGGCGACTTGTCCAGGGTGTACGCTGCCTTCCGCCGGTGTGCAGCTGAGATCGGCTCCAGCACCCCCCGCGATCCCGAAAGGGACAAAAGGTAGAAAATGGGTGGATGGATGGATTTCCTGCACCGAACTAAAAGCCGCAGATATATGCCAGTCCGAGAGATTTTGTAATTATTATTTATATAACTTGTTTCCAAACGGTAACATGGCAGTAAAACGGCTGATCAAACAAAACAGAAGTCATGGCCATGGACCCATTAGCTGCGCAAGCTAGCTCTCCAATCAGCTTAACAGACTCAATAACTCCATTGTGACGTTTTGGCCCATTTACGAAAGTGAAACAATATAAAAAGAATGTCATTGTAAGTTAATAATACTACCACAGACACTTGTAAACACGTTAGTATATTAGCTAATGCTAACGACATTACGATAGCACATACAAATATGCATGAAAACACTCCTACAGACGACACACATGGGACTGTTTAGTACGTACCGGTAAGTAAGAATTGTTTTAGTTACCGTATTTTCCGCACTATTAGCCGCACCTAAAAACCACAAATTTACTCAAAAGCTGACAGTGCGGCTTATAACCCGGTGCGCTTTATATATGGATTAATATTAAGATTCATTTTCATAAAGTTTCGGTCTCGCAACTACGGTAAACAGCCGCCATCTTTTTTCCCCGTAGAAGAGGAAGTGCTTCTTCTTCTACGCAAGCAACCGCCAAGGTAAGCACCCGCCCCCATAGAACAGGAAGCGCTTCTTCTTCTACTGTAAGCAACCACCCGCCCGCGTAGAAGAAGAAGAAGCGCGCGGATATTACGTTTCATTTCCTTTGTGTGTTTACATCTGTAAAGACCACAAAATGGCTCCTACTAAGCGACAGGTTTCCGGTTCATGAAAAGACGCAATCTCTCCATCCGCACACGGACTACTATTTCACAGCAACTGCCTAAAGACTTTCAAGAAAAGCTGGCTACTTTCCGTGCATATTGTAAAAACAAGATAGCTGAAAAAAAGATCCGGCCAGAGAACATTATCAACATGGACGAGGTTCCACTGACTTTTGATATTCCTGTGAACCGCACTGTGGATACAACGGGAGCACGTACGGTGAATATTCGCACCACAGGGAATGAGAAGTCATCCTTCACTGTGGTTCTAGCTTGCCATGCTAATGGCCAGAAACTTCCACCCATGGTGATATTCAAAAGGAAGACCTTGCCAAAAGAGACCTTTCCAGCCGGCGTCATCATAAAAGCTAACTCGAAGGGATGGATGGATGAAGAAAAGATGAGCGAGTGGTTAAGGTAAGTTTACGCGAAGAGGCCGGGTGGCTTTTTTCACGCAGCTCCGTCCATGTTGATATACGACTCCATGCGCGCCCACATCACGCTGGTTTTTAATATATTATTAAAGTTTGACTGACCTATCTGACTGTTTTTTTGACATTCCTTTAGCGCAGTTAGATGCGGCTTACAACACGGGGCAGCTTATAGGTGGACAAAGTTTTGAAATATGCCGTTCATTGAAGGCGCGGCTTATAACCCAGGGCGCCTTATGGTGCGGAAAATACGGTATATTGTAAAACTTACAAAGGTTGCTGGGAATGATGAATGAAGAATCCATACAAGCAGAGACGCTATGGGCAAATAGTAGACGAAACAGTATATACCTTACGGTTCAAGGCACAAAACAGGAAGTACATTTTCAACCCACAACGTGTCCAAAAGATGGCGCCATAGCCCAAACAATCTTTTTAGCGTTTTTATGAAAACAATTTGTTGAATCCAGAACATGATGGCAGTTAGCGAAGGAAAGTAGGGTAATGTCAAGTATTATTAGCTATGAAATGTGGCTTCCTAATGAAACCTTCTCTGTTTCTGTTGCCCTGGTCTTGAGTTAATGGATATTACAAGAAGCTTATCTGCATGATGTCATCTATTGATTTTGCTGACCACTAATCTTAATCAGTGGGATTAATGCTCCACTCTGTCATGTGTGTCGTCTGCTTGGAGCTCAAATGCAGCAAATACCAGACTTTCCTTCAGTCACCAGGAAACAGCGCTATAGAAATGAAATCCAATATTATTATTATTACCAAACCACCCTGGAATGGACTCCAACAAGGGTGGTGAGCATCAGGACCTCTTGTTCTGGATCATTTTGTACAACGTCTTTCCAACGTCTACCCATTGCCGTTTATGAACGTCAAAGACTCCTATTTTCTTTTAGGGATATAGAGGCTAATAATTATAATAATCTCCAAAAACGGTAATTGACAACCACACTTTGATTACAATGATGGACCAACTAGCGTTCGGTTGCTAGCTAGCATAAATGCTCACATGAAAACAAGAGGCATTAACGTCTTTCCACTTTAAGAGACATCATATCCCAAGCAAAAGTTGTGACAGTGTGGAGATGGAGGTGTCTTCAACAGGAAGTTACTGAAAAGAAACTTGGTTAAAAGATGTGAGGTGCTTCTTAAACACATTCCACAGGTGATACTGAGAACTGTGAAATGACTTGTTTGACGTCCCGAGTTTATTTGTGTGTTGTAAACCAGGACACATTTGGATTTTACAAGTTTAACTGGCTGGCGCACAGGGGGCGTGGCTTTAAGGGATTACACGCATGTTTTGGAGTAACATGAATGGGAAACCAACTAGTTAATTATTTTTGTACATAATTACACAATTCACTTAATAAATTAAATAAATAACATAACTTTGGTTTTACACTTTAGTTGAATGTTTACTTTGTACTGATTGGGAATGTCAGCTGGAACAAAATACGCATTCTCAATAAGGAGCAGCAAAGTTGTTCTTAGTGAAAGTCTTGGTTAACAACACGAGTGGAGCACTAGACTCCTTACTTCTTCTTTCTATTTATTTTTTTTGGTCTCACTTGTTCACGATTCATAACTCTCTCATCTCACACCTGATTGGTCAGCTGCTCCGTGCTGTCAATCATTGTCAGGTTGGCCATTTAATGAGGGACAAGCTTCAGTCCGAGCGGCCGTTTTCCGCCTGGCGCTGGTGTTTGACTTGTCTCCATTTAATAGGGCCTTGTTGTTTTTGGATCCGATACAATATTTGTGCTTTTTGACAAAGTGACATGTCCTCCTTGTGCCCACCCCAAATGACGTCCATGGACGTAAAAAGACCATTACATTGATTAAGTCGGTTTCTTCTCCTTTTCAGGGCTGGCATCGATGATGTGGAGACAGACGTGGTGGAGATCGAGGCAAAGCTGGACAAGGTTTGGAACGTTTTCATTCAAAATACATGTAAAGCAACTTTGGGTACTTAGAAAAGCGCTATATAAATCCCAGTTATTATTATTATTATTATTATTAAATTGTTTATTTCATAACAGTTCATACTGATATAGCAATATCAGTGCTCTTTCTTTTTATGTGGTTTGTTCTCTTGGTTTGACCTGCCCACAACATGATGCATGTTAGTCAATGAGTCAGAATAGTTTCCATATCTTGTTTCTACCTAACTTTTTGTGGAGAGAGTTTCAAAACAGTCAGGTGTTTAAAAAAGCATAGATATCAATAATGGTTGGAGCGGTTAAAAGGAAACTTGAAATCATACCCCAGAGCTTTATTGTCACACACCATTACTGGAATATAGCTTTCAATGTGAGGTGAAGTACACAGGGAATTGTCCCCTGGGAGTCTCTGAGCTGAGGTAATGCCTCTCTGTATAAACTAATAGACTTTCTGAGTCACAGCAATCCAATCACAGATTGTTTTTATAGTAGAGCTGGACGATTATGGCAAGAATAGTCATCACGATTATTTAGATTGATACTGTAATCACAAATAATTACACGTGTATTCATTGATTGGTAGCTTTAAATATAGTTAATCTGAGTATAAATTAGTAACGAATAAACCACAACAAGTCAAATAATAATAGCAGTAACAATACATGTAAACAAACTACGGTCCCGTGCCAAGTGCATATATATATATGTGTGTGTGTGTGTGTGTGTGTGTGTGTGTGTGTGTGTATACAGTTGTGGTCAAAAGTTTACATACACTTGTAAAGAACATAATGTCATGGCTGTCTTGAGTTTCCAATCATTTCTACAAGTCTTATTTTTTTGTGATAGAGTGATTGGAGCACATACTTGTTGGTCACAAAAAAATTCATGAAGTTTGCTTCTTTTATGAATTTATTATGGGTCTACTGAAAATGTGAGAAAATGTGCTGGGTCAAAAGTATACATATCGCAACATACATGATCAATGTTGGTGATGTAGAAAAGTTACAATCAAATCAAATGATCTTCATGGCCTCTTAACTTCATGTGAGTGATTATGATTGTTGACTTCTCCGAGCACATTTAAATATGGCTCATGTGATGCAATGATTGGAAACGCAAGACAGCCATGACCTTATGTCCTTCACAAATGTATGTACACTTTTGACCACGACTGTATACGTCTAATAGATCAGTGGATGTCTACTAGAGAGGCGCTGAAAGCAATGCACATTTATTTATTTATAACCCTCTTGCACCCTGTTTGGGAGTGCGAGAGGAAGACACAAGAAGGTGACAATGTATCCATGACCACATTTTTGGGGCTCCACCAAGCGATGACGCTCACCTCAGTCTGCACGTCTTGGTCTGAAACATCTACTCAAGATTTCTTTGTTTTCTGCCACTCATTTTCTCTTTGCCTTGACTGAGCCTCTTTCACTAGTTTGTGTTTGTGTTTGTGTTTGTGTTTGTGTTTGTGTTTGTGTTTGTGTTTGTGTTTGTGTTTGCTCCCTCAGCTGGTGAAGCTGTGCAGCGGCATGATCGAGGCAGGCCGAGCCTACGTGGGCGCCAACAAGCTCTTTGTCAACGGCATCAAGGATCTGTCCCAGCAGTGCAAGAAAGAGGAGATGATATCGGTGAGTGAGCACACCTCATGGATCACATGTTGCAAATAAAGCAGTCATACAAGGAAGAAGAGATGATATCGGTGAGTGAGCACACCTCATGGACCACATGTTGCAAATAAAACAGTCATACAAGGAAGAGGAGATGATATCGGTGAGTGAGCACACCTCATGGACCACATGTTGCAAATAAAGCAGTTATACAAGGAAGAGGAAATGATATCGGTGAGTGAGCACACCTCATGGACCACATGTTGCAAATAAAGCAGTCATACAAGGAAGAGGAGATGATATCGGAGAGTGAGCACACCTCATGGACCACATGTTGCAAATAAAGCAGTCATACAAGGAAGAGGAGATGATATCAGTGAGTGAGCACACCTCACATGTTGCAAATAAAGCAGTCATACAAGGAAAAGGAGATGATATCGGTGAGTGAGCACACCTCATGGACCACATGTTGCAAATAAAGCAGTCATACAAGGAAGAGGAGATGATATCGGAGAGTGAGCACACCTCATGGACCACATGTTGCAAATAAAGCAGTCATACAAGGAAGAGGAGATGATATCGGTGAGTGAGCACACCTCACATGTTGCAAATAAAGCAGTCATACAAGGAAAAGGAGATGATATCGGTGAGTGAGCACACCTCATGGACCACATGTTGCAAATAAAGCAGTCATACAAGGAAGAGGAGATGATATCGGTGAGTGAGCACACCTCATGGACCACATGTTGCAAATAAAGCAGTCATACAAGGAAGAGGAGATGGTATCGGTGAGTGAGCACACCTCATGGACCACATGTTGCAAATAAAGCAGTCATACAAGGAAAAGGAGATGATATCGGTGAGTGAGCACACCTCATGGACCACATGTTGCAAATAAAGCAGTCATACATGGAAGAGGAGATGATATCAATGAGTGAGCACACCTCATGGACCACATGTTGCAAATAAAGCAGTCATACAAGGAAGAGGAGATGATATCAATGAGTGAGCACACCTCACATGTTGCAAATAAAGCTGTCATACAAGGAAGAGGAGATGATATCGGTGAGTGAGCACACCTCATGGACCACATGTTGCAAATAAAGCTGTCATACAAGGAAAAGGAGATATCGGTGAGTGAGCACACCTCATGGACCACATGTTGCAAATAAAGCGACATATAAGGAACAGGAGATGATATCGGTGAGTGAGCACACCTCACATGTTGCAAATAAAGCAGTCATACAAGGAAGAGGAGATGATATCGGTGAGTGAGCACACCTCATGGACCACATGTTGCAAATAAAGCAGTCATACAAGGAAGAGGAGATGATATCGGTGAGGGAGCACACCTCATGGATCACATGTTGCAAATAAAACAGTCATACAAGGAAGAGGAGATGATATCGGTGAGTGAGCACACCTCATGGACCACATGTTGCAAATAAAGCAGTCATACAAGGAAGAGGAAATGATATCGGTGAGTGAGCACACCTCATGGACCACATGTTGCAAATAAAGCAGTCATACAAGGAAGAGGAGATGATATCGGAGAGTGAGCACACCTCATGGACCACATGTTGCAAATAAAGCAGTCATACAAGGAAGAGGAGATGATATCGGTGAGTGAGCACACCTCATGGACCACATGTTGCAAATAAAGCAGTCATACAAGGAAGAGGAGATGATATCGGTAAGTGAGCACACCTCATAGACCACATGTTGCAAATAAAGCAGTCATACATGGAAGAGGAGATGATATCAATGAGTGAGCACACCTCATGGACCACATGTTGCAAATAAAGCAGTCATACAAGGAAGAGGAGATGATATCGGTGAGTGAGCACAACTCATGGACCACATGTTGCAAATAAAGCAGTCATACAAGGAAGAGGAGATGATATCAATGAGTGAGCACACCTCACATGTTGCAAATAAAGCTGTCATACAAGGAAGAGGAGATGATATCGGTGAGTGAGCACACCTCATGGACCACATGTTGCAAATAAAGCTGTCATACAAGGAAGAGGAGATATCGGTGAGTGAGCACACCTCATGGACCACATGTTGCAAATAAAGCGACATATAAGGAACAGGAGATGATATCGGTGAGTGAGCACACCTCACATGTTGCAAATAAAGCAGTCATACAAGGAAGAGGAGATGATATCGGTGAGTGAGCACACCTCATGGACCACATGTTGCAAATAAAGCAGTCATACAAGGAAGAGGAAATGATATCGGTGAGTGAGCACACCTCATGGACCACATGTTGCAAATAAAGCAGTCATACAAGGAAGAGGAAATGATATCGGTGAGTGAGCACACCTCATGGACCACATGTTGCAAATAAAGCAGTCATACAAGGAAGAGGAGATGATATCGGTGAGTGAGCACACCTCACATGTTGCAAATAAAGCAGTCATACAAGGAAAAGGAGATGATATCGGTGAGTGAGCACACCTCATGGACCACATGTTGCAAATAAAGCAGTCATACAAGGAAGAGGAGATGATATCGGTAAGTGAGCACACCTCATAGACCACATGTTGCAAATAAAGCAGTCATACATGGAAGAGGAGATGATATCAATGAGTGAGCACACCTCATGGACCACATGTTGCAAATAAAGCAGTCATACAAGGAAGAGGAGATGATATCAATGAGTGAGCACACCTCACATGTTGCAAATAAAGCTGTCATACAAGGAAGAGGAGATGATATCGGTGAGTGAGCACACCTCATGGACCACATGTTGCAAATAAAGCAGTCATACAAGGAAGAGGAGATGATATCGGTGAGGGAGCACACCTCATGCACCACATGTTGCAAATAAAGCAGTCATACATGGAAGAGGAGATGATATCAATGAGTGAGCACACCTCATGGACCACATGTTGCAAATAAAGCAGTCATACAAGGAAGAGGAGATGATATCGGTGAGTGAGCACAACTCATGGACCACATGTTGCAAATAAAGCAGTCATACAAGGAAGAGGAAATGATATCGGTGAGTGAGCACACCTCATGGACCACATGTTGCAAATAAAGCAGTCATACAAGGAAGAGGAGATGATATCGGAGAGTGAGCACACCTCATGGACCACATGTTGCAAATAAAGCAGTCATACAAGGAAGAGGAGATGATATCGGTGAGTGAGCACACCTCACATGTTGCAAATAAAGCAGTCATACAAGGAAGAGGAGATGATATCGGTGAGGGAGCACACCTCATGCACCACATGTTGCAAATAAAGCAGTCATACATGGAAGAGGAGATGATATCAATGAGTGAGCACACCTCATGGACCACATGTTGCAAATAAAGCAGTCATACAAGGAAGAGGAGATGATATCGGTGAGTGAGCACAACTCATGGACCACATGTTGCAAATAAAGCAGTCATACAAGGAAGAGGAAATGATATCGGTGAGTGAGCACACCTCATGGACCACATGTTGCAAATAAAGCAGTCATACAAGGAAGAGGAGATGATATCGGAGAGTGAGCACACCTCATGGACCACATGTTGCAAATAAAGCAGTCATACAAGGAAGAGGAGATGATATCGGTGAGTGAGCACACCTCACATGTTGCAAATAAAGCAGTCATACAAGGAAAAGGAGATGATATCGGTGAGTGAGCACACCTCATGGACCACATGTTGCAAATAAAGCAGTCATACAAGGAAGAGGAGATGATATCGGTAAGTGAGCACACCTCATAGACCACATGTTGCAAATAAAGCAGTCATACATGGAAGAGGAGATGATATCAATGAGTGAGCACACCTCATGGACCACATGTTGCAAATAAAGCAGTCATACAAGGAAGAGGAGATGATATCAATGAGTGAGCACACCTCACATGTTGCAAATAAAGCTGTCATACAAGGAAGAGGAGATGATATCGGTGAGTGAGCACACCTCATGGACCACATGTTGCAAATAAAGCTGTCATACAAGGAAGAGGAGATATCGGTGAGTGAGCACACCTCATGGACCACATGTTGCAAATAAAGCAGTCATACAAGGAAGAGGAGATGATATCAATGAGTGAGCACACCTCACATGTTGCAAATAAAGCTGTCATACAAGGAAGAGGAGATGATATCGGTGAGTGAGCACACCTCATGGACCACATGTTGCAAATAAAGCTGTCATACAAGGAAGAGGAGATATCGGTGAGTGAGCACACCTCATGGACCACATGTTGCAAATAAAGCGACATATAAGGAACAGGAGATGATATCGGTGAGTGAGCACACCTCACATGTTGCAAATAAAGCAGTCATACAAGGAAGAGGAGATGATATCGGTGAGTGAGCACACCTCATGGACCACATGTTGCAAATAAAGCAGTCATACAAGGAAGAGGAGATGGTATCGGTGAGTGAGCACACCTCACATGTTGCAAACAAGCAGCATATATAAGCTCTTACAGGCCGGAGATGTTTGTGCTTACAGAAAGTTGGACTTGAACTTGTTAGGCAATAAATCAGATCTATGTTTCAAATAAAGTATGTTTGTCTTCGCAGGAATGCCTGGAAAAGTGTGGCGAGAGCCTCCAGGAGATCGTCAATTACCATATGGTGAGAAACATAGCCTACTTGACGCTACTGCACCCACCAAATGTGAGAAGAAATTAATCATTTTACATACAATATATTAGCCGCATGGGACTTTAAGCTGCAGATATAAAGCGGTAGAAAAGATTTTGTAATTATTTACATACCCTAATTGCCTGTAACATGGCAGTAAAACGGCTAATTAAACAAAACAAAAGTCATCATCATGGATCCACTAGCTGCGCAAGCTAGCTCTCCAATCAGCTAAACAGACTCAATAACTCCACGGTGACGTTTTGGTGAATTTTCAAAACAATACAAAAAGAATGACATTATAAATTAATAATACTAACACAGACACTTGTAAACGTGTTAGCATATAAGCTAATGCTAACAACGCTAGTGTCATCACATTATGATAGCACGTACAAATATGCATGAAAACACTCCTACAGACATCACACATGGAGGGTTTAGTGAGTGTGAATTGTTTTAGTTGTATTGTAAAACTTACAAAGGTTGCTTGGAGCGATGAATGAAGAATCCTTTCCAGCAAAAAACGCTGTAGACAAATACTTTTGGTTCAAGGAACGAAACAGGAAATGCATTTTCAAATTGAAAATTACTTTTTAAAAAGTAATTAATTATAATTACTCGTGATTTTACCAAAAAAGTAATTGAAATACTAACAGAATTATGTTTTAATAAATGTCATTAATTACTACGAAAAGTTACCTAAAATGAAAAAAACAACTTCAAATATATGGCATATGCAGTTGCAGTTTCATATAAGAGCACAGTGTGTGTGTTTTTGAAAGGCGGGGCCTGTTGCCTAGCGATGTCATCTAGGGTTTCAACTAAGCCGTGTTTGTTAGCTTTAGCATTTTGTCAGCTCTTTTGAATCTTTTCACCGGATTGTGTTACCTCTGGTTAATAAAGAGTTTGAATGTACTTCAATGGCGGTAATATCTTTTTGTCAACAAACGTTGTATTGTTTGGATGGCAAATTCGTCACTTCAGTCATTGATTGGTTGTTCATTATTCCCATTGTGTAGTTGTGTGTGTCTGTTGTTGTCTACTGTGTCACAGTGTGGTGTTGCCTCTTCCTCTTTGATTAAAAGTTAATTTTAATGTTGCTTTCACCAGTAAAAAGATCTTTCCTTCATTGAACTTGCTGCACTTATGGCGCTGTCTTGTTGTCGACATAAAACCACATCAAAAGTAGCGTGCCACGTTGCATCAAGCTATCGCTAACGGCAATGTCACGGACCTAAAAATAATTAGATCACCTGTTACTAGTAAAAGTAACGGTAATACTAACGCTGTTCTTTTATAACGCCGTTATTACGAACACCGACTTGCAGTGAGCGAACTTGTCCAAAAGATGGCGCCATAACACAAACAATAACACACCTTTTCAATGTCTCTGTGGGTGTTTTATGAAAACTATTTGTTGAATACAAAACATTCTGGCCGTTAGCGAAGAAAAAAATCCATGGATTAGCTGCACCGTTTTATAAGCCTCAGGGTTTAATGCGTGGGGAAAAAAATGTGCGGCTTCTAGTCGGGAAAATACAGTCCTATTCTACTTGATGAAGGATTGCACATTTGTACAGTTCTACAACAGCAGCATGAAAAAGTATATACTCAGTGTCCTGAAAAGCCAAGAATAAGGTTTTCTTTCACCTTTTATGTCGGCCCCGGGGACCATTATTGAACCCAGTTTAGGGTAACTGTCATGCAGGATCCCCACCCGCTGACCTGCACGGCTCTTAAGGCATCAGGGAGTGAGCTTTACTTAACACAGCTAAGCTTTCTGGCATTCCTTACACATTTGGTCTTTTGGCATGTTAGCACATTCACTCTTTGGTGTGCAGGCTATTACACAATGTACACACCATGTACACACAATGCACACACAATGCACACACAATGTACACACGATGCACACACGATGCACACACAATGCACACACAATGTACACGACTTACTCAGTGACAGTAGATCAGACAATGTTTGAGTAACATCATAAGTAAAAAGTAAGTAATATGCATACAGTAAACAAATAAAGGATGAACTTTCATGAGAAATGAAGAGGGTGTACTAAAAGTACATACGCTTTACGCATCCTCTTTATTATAACTGTGACACAGCAATAATAAGAAGTTACGATCAATAATAACAATAATTATGGTGTTAGTTTATTTCCAACATGCATACAATTACAATATGACACATCACATTCTTGCGGTTTCTCATGACGGCATGTCCGAAAAGGAGTAGGAAAAAGTAGAGCTTATTTTGATGGGTCGTGGTAAGGGCCTTGCATGCCAGCTCCCGCCATCAGTGTGTGAATGTGTGTGTGAATGTGTGTGTGAATGTGTGTGTGAATGGGAGTGTGAATGTGTGTGTGAATGGGTGTATCAATGTGTGTGTGTGAATGTGTATGTGAATGTGTGTGTGAATGTGAGTGTAAATGTGTGTGTGAATGTGAGTGTGAATGTGAGTGTGAATGTGAGTGTGAATGTGAGTGTAAATGTGTGTATGAATGTGAGTGTAAATGTGAGTGTAAATGTGTGTATGAATGTGAGTGTAAATGTGTGTGTCAATGGGTGAATGTGGAAATAGTGTCAAAGCGCTTTGAGGACTTTGAAGGTGGAAAGTACCTTTTTTTTGTATTATAGCAGTTTCTAACACATTTATTTGTACTCAATCGGCAACACAACAGTGAATAAATAAACAGACTAATGAGTAAGTAAATAATTATTAAATATAATATAATAGACGTCTTTAATTTGGCCCACAAAATGTCACGAGTTTAATAAAGAATCTTGCCCCCAGGGAAATTGCCTTCATTTTTAAAAATGCGCCTTTGATGCTGCCAGTTTGTCGCCATCAAGTGGTCAATGTGAGTATTTCAAGTCAAAAACCTTCCCTAGTCATGATGCAAAAAATAAAAATAAAAATCCACCCAACAGAATGCCAACAGACATGGTCACACATGACGCTTACTGAACATATATCAAATGTCCATGCACCATAGAACTATTCAAAATTACACCCACTGAAAGCCATTACAATGCATGATGGGAAAATGCAAAACACTCTCCACACTTATCCATGTTTGCCGCATTTTAGCTGCTTGATATTTCTTTTAAACGTAGAAAAAACATCCTAACATGACCCCTTTAATGCACTTTATAATCCGGTGCACCCTATGGTCCGAAAAATACGGTGCATTGTTAACGCTCACATTTGGAGGTTCCTCTGTGGTGCATTCAAACATACAACATGTGCAAAATCATCATTAACGCTGACATGTAGATGTTCCTCTGTGGTGCATTCAAACATGTGCAAAAGGAAACCTTTTCTATTCAGCAGATGTTGTGAATGATGCAAGCAGGGAGGGACTAGATGATGTATGCAGGAGCAAGGGAGGGACTAGATGATGTATGCAGGAGCAAGGAGGGACTAGATGATGTATGCAGGAGCAGGGGAGGGACTAGATGATGTATGCAGGAGCAGGGAGGGACTAGATCATGTATGCAGGAGCAGGGAGGGACTAGATGATGTATGCAGGAGCAAGGAGGGACTAGATGATGTATGCAGGAGCATGGAGGGACTAGATGATGTATGCAGGAGCATGGAGGGACTAGATGATGTATGCAGGAGCAGGGGAGGGACTAGATGATGTATGCAGGAGCAGGGGAGGGACTAGATGATGTATGCAGGAGCAGGGAGGGACTAGATCATGTATGCAGGAGCAGGGAGGGACTAGATGATGTATGCAGGAGCAAGGAGGGACTAGATGATGTATGCAGGAGCAGGGGAGGGACTAGATGATGTATGCAGGAGCAGGGAGGGACTAGATGATGTATGCAGGAGCAGGGAGGGACTAGATCATGTATGCAGGAGCAGGGAGGGACTAGATGATGTATGCAGGAGCAAGGAGGGACTAGATGATGTATGCAGGAGCATGGAGGGACTAGATGATGTATGCAGGAGCAGGGAGGGACTAGATGAATTCACGCCCAGCAGGATGACTACTTTGGAGAGGGCTGGGAGTGTCACCACAGTGGAAAGTACCAAACCTTCTCAGCTCAGCACATGTTTGAATAGTCCTTCAACTGCAATGATCTCCTTATGTCACCAGACGATAGCTAGCTTACCTTGTCAAGGACAACAGGAAGTCAGCAGGTTTAGGTGTTTTAAACAGGTGTTCCTCATCTTTGTCTACATAGGCACTGCTAATAATTAGGACTGTGTTTATATAAATGGAGAGTGATTGACTGTGTCATTGCAGATGTAATGTGTTGTAGTGCTGTTGTTCTGTTCATTGGACTGCTATGTATTGTCTATTCTCACTACATGGATGTATATATATATATATATATATATATATATATATATATATATATATATATATATATATATATACACAAACCCCGTTTCCATATGAGTTGGGAAATTGTGTTAGATGTAAATATAAACGGAATACAATGATTTGCAAATCCTTTTCAACCCATATTCAATTGAATGCACTACAAAGACAAGATATTTGATGTTCAAACTCATAAACTTTATTTTTTTTTTGCAAATAATAATTAACTTAGAATTTCATGGCTGCAACACGTGCCAAAGTAGTTGGGAAAGGGCATGATCACCACTGTGTTACATGGCCTTTCCTTTTAACAACACTCAGTAAACGTTTGGGAACTGAGGAGACACATTTTTTAAGCTTTTCAGGTGGAATTCTTTCCCATTCTTGCTTGATGTGCAGCTTAAGTTGTTCAACAGTCCGGGGGTCTCCGTTGTGGTATTTTAGGCTTCATAATGCGCCACACATTTTCAATGGGAGACAGGTCTGGACTACAGGCAGGCCAGTCTAGTACCCGCACTCTTTTACTATAAAGCCACGTTGATGTAACACGTGCCTTGGCATTGTCTTGCTGAAATAAGCAGGGCCGTCTATGGTAACTTTGTTTGGATGGCAATATATGTTGCTCCAAAACCTGTATGTACCTATCAGCATTAATGGCGCCTTCACAGATGTGTAAGTTACCCATGTCTTGGGCACTAATACACCCCCATACCATCACAGATGCTGGCTTTTCAACTTTGCGCCTATAACAATCCGGATGGTTCTTTTCCTCATTGGTCCGGAGGACACGACGTCCACAGTTTCCAAAAACTATTTGAAATGTGGACTCGTCAGACCTCAGACACTTTTCCACTTTGTATCAGTCCATCTTAGATGAGCTCAGGCCCAGCGAAGCCGACTGTGTTTCTGGGTGTTGTTGATAAACGGTTTTCGCCTTGCATAGGTCAGTTTTAACTTGGACTTACAGATGTAGCGACCAACTGTAGTTACTGACAGTGGGTTTCTGAAGTGTTTCTGAGCCCATGTGGTGATATCCTTTATACACTGATATCGCTTGTTGATGCAGTACAGCCTGAGGGATCGAAGGTCACGGGCTAGCTGCTTACGTGCAGTTATTTCTCCAGATTCTCTGAACCCTTTGATGATATTACGGACCGTATATGGTGAAATCCCTAAATCACTTGCAATAGCTGGTTGAGAAAGGTTTTTCTTAAACTGTTCAACAATTTGCTCATGCATTTGTTGACAACGTGGTGACCCTCGCCCCATCCTTGTTTGTGAATGACTGAGCATTTCATGGAATCTACTTTTATACCCAATCATGGCACCCACCTGTTCCCAATTTGCCTGTTCACCTGTGGGATGTTCCAAATAAGTGTTTGATGAGCATTCCTCAACTTTATCAGTTTTTATTGCCACCTTTCCCAACTTTTTTGTCATCTGTTGCTGGCATCAAATTCTAAAGTTAATGATTATTTGCAAAACATTTTTTTTATCAGTTTGAACATCAAATATGTTGTCTTTAGAGCATATTCAACTGAATATGGGTTGAAAATGATTTGCAAATCATTGTATTCCGTTTATATTTACATCTAACACAATTTCTTATACATATATATATATATATATATATATATATATATATATTTATACATACACTATATTGCCAAAAGTAGTGTGTCCAGCCATCCAAATGATGAGAAGCAGGTGTCCTAATCACTTGGCGTATCAAATCAAGCACTTAGGCATGGAGACTGTTTCTACAAACATTTGTGAAAGAATGGGCCGCTCTCAGTGATTTCCAGCGTGGAACTGTCATAGGATGCCACCTGTGCAACAAATCTAGTTGTAAAATTTCCTCACTCCTAAATATTCCAAAGTCAACTTTATTATAAGAAAAGTGAAGAGTTTGGGAACAACAGCAACTCAGCCACCAAGTGGTAGGCCACGTAAACTGACAGAGAGGGGTCAGCATAGTGCAAAGACTTTCTGCACAGTCAGTTGCTACAGAGCTCCAAACTTCACGTGACCTTCCAATTAGCCCACGTACAGTACGCAGAGAGCTTCATGGAATTGGTTTCCATGGCCGAGCAGCTGCATCTAAGCCATACATCACCAAGTCCAATGCAAAGCGTGGGATGCAGTGATGTAAAGCATGTCGCCACTGGACTCTAGAGCAGTGGAAACGCCTTCTCTGGAGTGATGAATCACACTTTTCCATCTGGCAATCTGATGGACCAGTCTGGTTTTGGAGGTTGCCAGGAGAACGCTACATTTCGGACTGCATTGTGCCGAGTGTGAAATTTGGTGGAGGAGGAATTATGGTGTGGGGTTGTTTTTCAGGAGTTGGGCTTGGCCCCTTAGTTCCAGTGAAATTAACTTTCAATGCTCCAGGATACCAAAACATTTTGGACAATTCCATGCTTCCAACCTTGTGGGAACAGTTTGGAGAGGGCCCCTTCCTCTTCCAACATGTCTGTGCACCAGTGCACAAAGCAAGGTCCATAAAGACATGGATGACAGAGTCTGGTGTGGAGGAACTTGACTGGCCTGCACAGAGTCCTGACCTGAACCCGATAGAACACCTTTGGGATGAATTAGAACGGGGACCGAGAGCCAGGCCTTCTCCACCAACATCAGTGTGTGACCTCACCAATGCTCTTTTGGAAGAATGGTGGAAAATTGCTATAAACACACTCTGCAACCTTGTGGACAGCCTTCCCAGAAGAGTTGAGGCTCTAATAGCTGCAAAAGGTCATATTGAACCCTATGGATTAGGAATGAGATGGCACTTCAAGTTCATATGTGAGTCAAATGCTTTTGGCAATATAGTGTGTGTGTGTATGTATATATATATATATATATATATATATATATATATATATATATATATATATATATATATATATATATATATATGTAACATTTTATTTATTTATTTATTTTTAAATAATTTTTAATTTTTTTTACGTTATTTATTTTTAATAAATATGTCCTATCCAGTGGCTCAGGTAAATCATTATGGTTGATGTAGATATCTGAAGTGTGGGATACTTTTCTTGTTGCCTTATTTGTGTTGGATTGTAATACATATTTGGATAAAGTGTCAGGCTTGTCACTGACAGTTTGTTTGTGTTTTAGTTTTCCCTCTGTTTGTGTTTTATTTTCTGTCAGCGCTCTTAATTTTGTTCAGTTTCCTGCTTGCCTCCCTTAGCGCTGTTTCCCCTCAGCTGCGGCTGATTGGCACCTGGCCACACCTGGTGTCAATCAGCCGGCTGCTATTTAGACCTGCCTTGCCCTCCAGTCAGGGCTGGAGTATTGTTTGCTGTCTCCAGTTCTCCCTGTTTCTTGTATGCTGTGAGCTATTCCCTGGTTCCTGATTCCTGAAAACGGGGGGAAATTGTTGGGACAATGGGGGGGACAAACAAACAGCAACAATAACATGTATATAAATGTATATATTTATGTATGTATGTATGTATGTTAATATATATATATATATATATATATATATATATATATATATATATATATATATATATATATATATATATATATATATATATATATATATATATTAGTAGTAGTAGTATATATTTAATAACCATCCATCCATCCATCCATTTTCTACCGCTTATTCCCTTCGGGGTCGCGGGGGGCGTGGAGCCAATCTCGCCTACAATCAGGCGGAAGGCGGGGTACAACCTGGACAAGTCGCCAACTCATCACAGAGCCATATTTAATAACAATATAGTAAAAAGTGGGTCCTCTATGGAGGTTGGTGCACTAATAACGCCCACATGCCAGAGAAAAGTGGTTTCCATCATAAAATCCAGGTGTGTGGATTCCATGTTTTAAAAGTCATAAACACGATCAGATTAAGGTTTTTTTTCCCATGTGTTTTAGAAATCTTATTTTGAGCCAAATTATTTGAGAATTCCGACTAATTTAGTGCGTGGAAACCTACTGAGTGTCCTCATCTTCCTCCCTGTCCCCGCCCCTCAAGTCACGTGATGTTGATCTGCATCAGAAAGGCTGCAGGTCTATATTGCCCTCTTGTGCTCAGAAACTGCAACTACATCTTGTACTGCTTTGCTTTGATTTATTGTCTTGTCTCATGTAATAAAATTGTCTTGTGTCATGTACTAATATTGTTTTGTCTCATGCACTAATATTGTCTTCTGTCATGTACTAAAATTGTCTTGTGTCATGCATTTAAATATGTTTCCTTCTGTCTCGTTCCACAGATTTTGTTTGACCAAGCTCAGCGGTCCATCAAGCAGCAGCTGCATGCCTTCATCAAAGAGTAAGTGACTTAGTCCATTCTTTTCTGTTAAAAAACATTTGCTTGTCATGCAGCGATCCACCCATTTTCTACCGCTTGTCCCTTTCGGGGTGGCGGGGGTCATGAAATGATGTGCTATTTAAAGATGAAGTGTCCTCCACCAGGGATGTGCGCAAGTTCAAGGACACCAAGAAGCAGTTTGACCGGGTCCGAGAGGACATGGAGCTGGCTCAGGTGAAGAACGCCCAGGCTCCCAGGAACAAGGTCCACGAGGCAGAAGAGGCCACACAAGCCCTCGTCCTGAGCCGTAAAGCCTTCAGACACCTTGCCTTGGACTATGTTCTTCAGGTACACACTCACATGCAGACTCTGGTGGTGATGCACTAGATGGCGCTGATGCTCCACACCCCCTCAGTCTCAAACCATGAACTCCACGAGATAGAACTCATTAGAGACAGGAGGCAGTTGTGTGATGAATCAGATGCCCAATTCCAGATGTAATGTCTTCCTTCCATGGCAGATCAATGTGCTTCAGGCCAAGAAGAAATTTGAAATCCTTGATGCGGTGAGAAACACTCATTTATATCCCTGAATTTCAATTTTTTCATACATTTGTCCATGTTTATGGTGTGATTCTCAACCTGTGCAGATGCTGTCCTTCATGCGAGCCCAGTACACGCTTTTCCAGCAAGGCTTCCACATCCTGGATGAGATCGACCCCTACATGAAGAAGCTGGCTGCACAGGTGAGCCATGTCGGACATAGCATCATGCAAGCTTGAAATCAAAAAAAGCATCATGCAAGCTTGATATCAAAAATAGTATCATGCAAGCATGGAATCAAAAATAGCATCATGCAAGCTTAAAATCAAAAGTAGCACCATGCAAGCATAGAATCAAAAATAGCACCATGCAAGCATAGAATCAAAAATAGCAACAGGCAAACATTGAATCAAAAATAGCACCATGCAAGCATAGAATCAAAAAATAGCATCATGCAAGCTTAAAAATCAAATATAGCATCATGCAAGCTTGAAATCAAAAATAGTATAATGCAAGCTTGAAATCAAAAATAGCATCATGCCAGCTTAAAATAAAGAATAGCATCATGCAAGCATACAATCAAAAATAGCATCATGCAAGCATAGAATCAAAAATAGCATCATGCAAGCTTGATATGTAAAATAGCATCATGCAAGCATAGAATCAAAAATAGCATCATGCAAGCATATAATCAAAAATAGAATCATGCAAGCATAGAACCAAAAATGGCATCATGCAAGCTTGATATCTAAAATAGCATCATGCAAGCATAGAATCAAAAATAGCATCATGCAAGCATAGAATCAAAAATAGCATCATGCAAGCTTGATATGTAAAATAGCATCATGCAACCATAGAATCAAAAATAGCATCATGCAAGCATAGAATCAAAAATAGCATCATGCAAGCATAGAATCAAAAATAGCATCATGCAAGCTTGATATGTAAAATAGCATCATGCAACCATAGAATCAAAAATAGCATCATGCAACCATAGAATCAAAAATAGCATCATGCAAGCATAGAATCAAAAATAGAATCATGCAAGCATAGAACCAAAAATGGCATAATGCAAGCTTGATATCTAAAATAGCATCATGCAAGCATAGAATCAAAAATAGCATCATGCAAGCATAGAATCAAAAATAGCATCATGCAAGCTTGATATGTAAAATAGCATCATGCAACCATAGAATCAAAAATAGCATCATGCAACCATAGAATCAAAAATAGCATCATGCAAGCATAGAATCAAAAATAGAATCATGCAAGCATAGAACCAAAAATGGCATAATGCAAGCTTGATATCTAAAATAGCATCATGCAAGCATAGAATCAAAAATAGCATCATGCAAGCATAGAATCAAAAATAGCATCATACAAGCATAGAATCAAAAATGGCATCATGCAAGCTTAAAATAAAAAATGACATCATGCAAGCATAGAATCAAAAATAGAATCATGCAAGCATAGAATCAAAAATGGCATCATGCAAGCATAGAATCAAAAATAGCATCATGCAAGCTTGATATCAAAATAGCATCATGCAAGCATAGAATCAAAAATAGCATCATGCAAGCTTGATATCTAAAATAGCATCATGCAAGCATAGAATAAAAAATAGCATCATGCAATCATAGCATCAAAAATAGAATCATGCAAGCATAGAATCAAAAATGGCATCATGCAAGCTTGATATCTAAAATAGCATCATGCAAACTTGATATCAAAAATAGCATCATGCAAGCATAGAATCAAAAATAGCATCATGCAGGCTTGATATCTAAAATAGCATCATGCAAACTTGATATCAAAAATAGCATCATGCAAGCATAGAACCAAAAATGGCATCATGCAAGCTTAAAATAAAAAATGGCATCATGCAAGCTTAAAATAAAAAATGGCATCATGCAAGCTTGAAATCAAAAATAGCATCATGCAAGCTTGGTATCTAAATTAGCATCATGCAGGCATAGAATAAAAATAGCATTATGCAAGCATAGATTCAAAAATGGCATCATGCAAGCTTAAAATAAAAAATGGCATCATGCAAGCTTAAAATCAAAAATAGCATCATGCAAGCTTGATATCTAAAATAGCATCATGCAAGCTTAGAATAAAAAATGGCATCATGCAAGCTTGATATCTAAAACAGCATCATGCAAGCATAGAATCAAAAATAGCATCATGCAAGCATAGAATCAAAAATAGCATCATGCAAGCATAGAATCAAAAATAGCATCATGCAAGCATAGAATCAAAAATGGCATCATGCAAGCTTAAAATCAAAAATGACATCATGCAAGCATAGAATCAAAAATAGAATCATGCAAGCATAGAATAAAAAATGGCATCATGCAAGCATAGAATCAAAAATAGCATCATGCAAGCTTGATATCAAAATAGCATCATGCAAGCATAGACTAAAAAATAGCATCATGCAAGCATAGAATCAAAAATAGCATCATGCAGGCTTGATATCTAAAATAGCATCATGCAAACTTGATATCAAAAATAGCATCATGCAAGCATAGAACCAAAAATGGCATCATGCAAGCTTAAAATAGAAAATGGCATCATGCAAGCTTAAAATAAAAAATGGCATCATGCAAGCTTGAAATCAAAAATAGCATCATGCAAGCTTGATATCTAAATTAGCATCATGCAGGCATAGAATCAAAAATAGCATTATGCAAGCATAGAATCAAAAATGGCATCATGCAAGCTTAAAATAAAAAATGGCATCATGCAAGCTTAAAATCAAAAATAGCATCATGCAAGCTTGATATCTAAAATAGCATCATGCAAGCTTAGAATAAAAAATGGCATCATGCAAGCTTGATATCTAAAATAGCATCATGCAAGCATAGAATCAAAAATAGCATCATGCAAGCATAGAATCAAAAATAGCATCATGCAAGCATAGAATCAAAAATAGCATCATGCAAGCATAGAATCAAAAATAGAATCATGCAAGCATAGAACCAAAAATGGCATCATGCAAGCTTGATATCTAAAATAGCATCATGCAAGCTTAAAATAAAAAATGGCATCATGCAAGCTTGATATCTAAAATAGCATCATGCAAGCATAGAATAAAAAATAGCATCATGCAATCATAGCATCAAAAATAGAATCATGCAAGCATAGAATCAAAAATGGCATCATGCAAGCTTGATATCTAAAATAGCATCATGCAAACTTGATATCAAAAATAGCATCATGCAAGCATAGAATCAAAAATAGCATCATGCAGGCTTGATATCTAAAATAGCATCATGCAAACTTGATATCAAAAATAGCATCATGCAAGCATAGAACCAAAAATGGCATCATGCAAGATTAAAATAAAAAATGGCATCATGCAAGCTTAAAATAAAAAATGGCATCATGCAAGCTTGAAATCATAAATAGCATCATGCAAACTTGATATCTAAATTAGCATCATGCAGGCATAGAATCAAAAATAGCATCATGCAAGCATAGAATCAAAAATGGCATCATGCAAGCTTAAAATAAAAGGTGGCATCATGCAAGCTTAAAATCAAAAATAGCATCATGCAAGCTTGATATCTAAAATAGCATCATGCAAGCTTAGAATAAAAAATGGCATCATGCAAGCTTGATATCTAAAATAGCATCATGCAAGCATAGAATCAAAAATAGCATCATGCAAGCATAGAATCAAAAATAGCATCATGCAAGCATAGAATCAAAAATAGCATCATGCAAGCATAGAATCAAAAATGGCATCATGCAAGCATAGAATCAAAAATAGCATCATGCAAGCATAGACTCAAAATAGCATCATGCAAGCATAGAATCAAAAATAGCATCATGCAAGCATAGAATCAAAAATGGCATCATGCAAGCTTAAAATCAAAAATGACATCATGCAAGCATAGAATCAAAAATAGAATCATGCAAGCATAGAATCAAAAATGGCATCATGCAAGCATAGAATCAAAAATAGCATCATGCAAGCTTGATATCAAAATAGCATCATGCAAGCATAGAATCAAAAATAGCATCATGCAAGCTTGATATCTAAAATAGCATCATGCAAGCATAGAATAAAAAATAGCATCATGCAATCATAGCATCAAAAATAGAATCATGCAAGCATAGAATCAAAAATGGCATCATGCAAGCTTGATATCTAAAATGGCATCATGCAAACTTTATATTAAAAATAGCATCATGCAAGCATAGAATCAAAAATAGCATCATGCAGGCTTGATATCTAAAATAGCATCATGCAAACTTGATATCAAAAATAGCATCATGCAAGCATAGAACCAAAAATGGCATCATGAGAGCTTAAAATAAAAAATGGCATCATGCAAGCTTAAAATAAAAAATAGCATCATGCAAGCATACAATCAAACATAGCATCATGCAAGCTTAAAATTAAAAATAGCATCATGCAAGCTTAAAATAAGAAATAGCATCATGCACGCTTGAAATAAAAAATAGCATCATGCAATCATACAATCAAAAATGGCATCATGCAAGCTTAAAATAAAAAATAGCATCATGCAAGCATACAATCAAACATAGCATCATGCAAGCTTAAAATTAAAAATAGCATCATGCAAGCTTAAAATAAGAAATAGCATCATGCACGCTTGAAATAAAAAATAGAATCATGCAAGCATAGAATCAAAAATGGCATCATGCAAGCTTGATATCTAAAATAGCATCATGCAAACTTGATATCAAAAATAGCATCATGCAAGCATAGAATCAAAAATAGCATCATGCAGGCTTGATATCTAAAATAGTATCATGCAAACTTGATATCAAAAATAGCATCATGCAAGCATAGAACAAAAAATGGCATCATGCAAGCTTAAAATAAAAAATGGCATCATGCAAGCTTAAAATAAAAAATGGTATCATGCAAGCTTGAAATCAAAAATAGCATCATGCAAGCTTGATATCTAAATTAGCATCATGCAGGCATAGAATCAAAAATAGCATTATGCAAGCATAGAATCAAAAATGGCATCATGCAAGCTTAAAATAAAAAATGGCATCATGCAAGCTTAAAATCAAAAATAGCATCATGCAAGCTTGATATCTAAAATAGCATCATGCAAGCTTAGAATAAAAAATGGCATCATGCAAGCTTGATATCTAAAATAGCATCATGCAAGCATAGAATCAAAAATAGCATCATGCAAGCATAGAATCAAAAATAGCATCATGCAAGCATAGAATCAAAAATAGCATCATGCAAGCATAGAATCAAAAATAGAATCATGCAAGCATAGAACCAAAAATGGCATCATGCAAGCTTGATATCTAAAATAGCATCATGCAAGCATAGAATCAAAAATAGCATCATGCAAGCATAGAATCAAAAATAGCATCATGCAAGCATAGAATCAAAAATAGCATCATGCAAGTTTGATATGTAAAATAGCATCATGCAACCATAGAATCAAAAATAGCATCATGCAAGCATAGAATCAAAAATAGAATCATGCAAGCATAGAACCAAAAATGGCATCATGCAAGCTTGATATCTAAAATAGCATCATGCAAGCTTAGAATAAAAAATGGCATCTGCAAGCTTGATATCTAAAATAGCATCATGCAAGCATAGAATCAAAAATAGCATCATGCAAGCATAGAATCAAAAATAGCATCATGCAAGCACAGAATCAAAAATAGCATCATGCAAGCTTGATATATAAAATAGCATCATGCAACCATAGAATCAAAAATAGCATCATGCAACCATAGAATCAAAAATAGCATCATGCAACCATAGAATCAAAAATAGCATCATGCAACCATAGAATCAAAAATAGCATCATGCAAGCATAGAATCAAAAATAGCATCATGCAGGCTTGATATCTAAAATAGCATCATGCAAACTTGATATCAAAAATAGCATCATGCAAGCATAGAATCAAAAATGGCATCATGCAAGCTTAAAATAAAAAATGGCATCATGCAAGCTTAAAATAAAAAATGGCATCATGCAAGCTTGATATCTAAAATAGCATCATGCAAACTTGATATCAAAAATAGCATCATGCAAGCATAGAATCAAAAATAGCATCATGCAGGCTTGATATCTAAAATAGCATCATGCAAACTTGATATCAAAAATAGCATCATGCAAGCATAGAATCAAAAATGGCATCATGCAAGCTTAAAATAAAAAATGGCATCATGCAAGCTTAAAATCAAAAATAGCATCATGCAAGCTTGATATCTAAAATAGCATCATGCAAGCTTAGAATAAAAAATGGCATCATGCAAGCTTGATATCTAAAATAGCATCATGCAAGCACAGAATCAAAAATAGCATCATGCAAGCATAGAATCAAAAATAGCATCATGCAAGCATAGAATCAAAAATAGCATCATGCAAGCATAGAATAAAAAATGGCATCATGCAAGCTTAAAATAAAAAATGACATCATGCAAGCATAGAATCAAAAATAGAATCATGCAAGCATAGAATCAAAAATGGCATCATGCAAGCATAGAATCAAAAATAGCATCATGCAAGCTTGATATCAAAATAGCATCATGCAAGCATAGAATCAAAAATAGCATCATGCAAGCTTGATATCTAAAATAGCATCATGCAAGCATAGAATAAAAAATACCATCATGCAATCATAGCATCAAAAATAGAATCATGCAAGCATAGAATCAAAAATGGCATCATGCAAGCTTGATATCTAAAATAGCATCATGCAAACTTGATATCAAAAATAGCATCATGCAAGCATAGAATCAAAAATAGCATCATGCAGGCTTGATATCTAAAATAGCATCATGCAAACTTGATATCAAAAATAGCATCATGCAAGCATAGAATCAAAAATGGCATCATGCAAGCTTAAAATAAAAAATGGCATCATGCAAGCTTAAAATAAAAAATGGCATCATGCAAGCTTGAAATCAAAAATAGCATCATGCAAGCTTGATATCTAAATTAGCATCATGCAGGCATAGAATCAAAAATAGCATTATGCAAGCATAGAATCAAAAATGGCATCATGCAAGCTTAAAGTAAAAAATAGCATCATGCAAGCTTGATATCTAAAATATTATCATGCAAGCATAGAATCAAAAATAGCATCATGCAAGCATAGAATCAAAAATGGCATCATGCGAGCTTAAAATCAAAAATGGCATCATGCAAGCTTAAAATAAAAAATAGCATCATGCAAGCTTAAAATAAAGAATAGCATCATGCAAGCATACAATCAAACATAGCATCATGCAAGCTTAAAATCAAAAATAGCATCATGCAAGCTTAAAATAAGAAATAGCATCATGCACGCTTGAAATAAAAAATAGCATCATGCAAGCATACAATCAAACATAGCATCATGCAAGCTTAAAATTAAAAATAGCATCATGCAAGCTTAAAATAAGAAATAGCATCATGCACGCTTGAAATAAAAAATAGCATCATGCAAGCATACAATCAAAAATGGCATCATGCAAGCTTAAAATAAAAAATAGCATCAAGTTAGAGCAGTCCTTTCCCTGCCGCAGCCTCCAGATGTTGGAACATCTGCGTGTTATGTCAAGCTTTAGATTGACTATACACACTTCCTCCATGGACCCAGCACCAACATTGATCATGTATGTTGCTCTATGTATACTTTTGACCCAGCAGATTTGCTCACATTTTCAGTAGACCCATAATAAATTCATAAAAGAAGCAAACTTCATGAATGTTTTTGTGACCAACAAGTATGTGCTCCAATCACTCTATCACAAAAAAATAAGAGTTGTAGAAATGATTGGAAACTCAAGACAGCCATGACATTATGTTCTTTACAAGTGTATGATATGTATGTATGTATGTATGTATGTATGTATGTATGTATGTATGTATGTATGTATGTATATGTCATTTGTATTGCATTTCAGCGGTTTATTGGCAGTTGAATTTATTTATGCTCAGCAAAGCTGTAAGAATTCCCATCGTGGTTTTAAGACCTCCTCTAGTGCTTGCAGGATGCAATTACAGCAAAACAATATTTTCTTGTTTTTCAAAGGGAAATAATGAGATGAATGTTATTGTCATGTAAAAAGCATAGTAATGTACCATGAATAGAAAAACAGGATCATTATAATATGAATCAATGGGAGCAAAAGACATCTCAGGAGACAGTGTGTATACTTTATTATTCTTACGTCCAATTGCAAGGAAAACACAATTGCAATGAAAACACAATTGTACTGAAAACACACTGCAATGACACAAACTGAACAATCACACGCACAAGGATCAAGTGTGATGCCTGTTTTGGCCGTGTGGTGGCACAAAGGTTTGAATGTGCTTTGCTTATTGCTGTTTGTGTTTGTGTTTGTGTAGCTGGACCAGCTGGTCATTGACTCGGCCATCGAGAAGAGAGAGTTGGAGCACAAACATGCTCTCATCCAGCAGAGGGTGAGACAACATAACAAATACACTGAAGAGACAACTCCATGTATACATCCAACTGAACATTTCTGGGGGCCACATATCCACTTCTCCCTTCAATATATTTCTTTTAATCCAGAGAACCAGCGTCCTCCACAGTGGACGTAGGATTTGTATCTGTTGACTTTGTCAGAGTTACATGAGAGCTTAACATTTACCACTTTTAATCTTCTTAATTAACAGCTTGTCTTCAATTCAAGTCAGCCTGCGATTAACTCCCCAAATTGTAGGTCAATAAACGCCCCGACTATAATTATAGTATATGTTCTTTTTTTCTTGAATGAAACATTTCTTTCATGTTTGTCATATCAAGTAACTCTTAAGTCATGTTTTAGTCAGGGTAGAAACAGGATGTAAATATGTGTTCATGCATCAGTGACATCATCATATCAAGTAACTCTTAGTTAAGTCATGTTTTAGTCAGGGTGGAGACAGTATGTAAATATGTTTCATGCATCAGTGACATCATCATATCAAGTAACTCTTAGTTAAGTCATGTTTTAGTCAGGCTGGAAACAGGATGTAAATATGTGTTCTTGCATGAGTGACATCATCATATCAAGTAACTCTTAGTTTCCACCCTGACTAAAACATGACATCATCATATCAAGTAACTCTTAGTTAAGTCATGTTTTAGTCAGGGTGGAAACAGGATGTATATATGTGTTCATGCATGAGTGACATCATCATATCAAGTAACTCTTAGTTTCCACCCTGACTAAAACATGACATCATCATATCAAGTAACTCTTAAATAAGTCATGTTTTTCGTCAGGCTGGAAACAGTATGTAAATATGTGTTCATGCATCAGTGACATCATCCACTCGAACGTTTCACTCTTCCTTTGTGCTCGCTTCTAGAAGCAGCAGTTCATCCTCTGTATATTCAACTTCAAAAAGATAAGGTTGTAAATCCTCATTTGGCCATAAATAGTCATCTTTGTTGTCTGTTACCAAGTCTGCCATGATTAGAATTTAGTCGCGTTTGTTTCTAGAAGTAGAACACACATTTGTTGACGTATGTTGCTATGGAAACAAAAATAAATGCGCAGAGGAAAGAAGTCCAGGTAATCATTAAAATGATCAAAAATACAGTAAATATTGTACATATTACATCTTGTTAAGACGGTGACTGTTACTACATTATATATATACTTGCAGTGTGTATATTGTACATATTACATATTGTTATGAAGGTGTCTGTTACTACATTATATATATACTTGCAGTGTGCACATTGTACATATTACATATTGTTATGAAGGTGTCTGTTACTACATTATATATATATATATATATATATATATATATATATACTTACTTGCACTGTGTATATTGTACATATTACATATTGTTATGAAGGTGTCTGTTACTACATTATATATATATATATATATATATATATATATATATATATATATATATATATATATATATATATATATATATATATATACTTGCAGTGTGTATATAGAATATTAATGGAGGGATTTGAAGTAGTTTTAGAAGTTTTGAAGGTTACTACAGTGACTTCCATTTGCCACATCTTCCAAATATGTTTTTATCATCTTTAAAATCCTAAAAAAAAATGAGAAAATTACGTGTTCTCGTCTCTCATAATTGTGATTGATAGACAAAATAAATTTAAAAAAGTGCAGTTCCCCTTTGAGGGATGTCAAAAACTAGTACATTTTTTTCTTATTATTTTTAATTTTTATTTTTAACAATTCTTAATTGATTTATAATTTTTAAAAAATCAAATGTGTCCTGTGCAGTTACTCAGACAAATCATATAGTTGATGTAGATGATACACATTTACTTTAGAAAAGACAAGTGTAAATACTAGGGGTGTGGGAAAAAATCGATTCGAATTCGAATCGCGATTCTCACGTTGTGCGATACAGAATCGATTCTCATTTTTAAAAAATCTATTTTTTTTTTAAATGTATTTATTTAAAAAAAAAATTCTTTATCTTTTTTATTTTTTAAATTAATCAATCCAACAAAACAATACACAGCAATACCATAACAATGCAATTCAATTCCAAAACCAAACCCGACCCAGCAACACTCAGAACTGCAATAAACAGAGCAATTGAGAGGAGACACAAACACGACACAGAACAAACCAAAAGTAGTGAAACAAAAATGAATATTATCAACAACAGTATCAATATTAGTTACAATTTCAACATAGTAGTGATTAAAAATCCCTCATTGACATTATCATTAGACATTTATAAAAAAAAAAGAAAAAGAACAATAGTGTCACAGTGGCTTACACTTGCATTGCATCTCATAAGCTTGACAACACACTGTGTCCAATATTTTCACAAAGATAAAATAAGTCATATTTTTGGTTCATTTAATAGTTAAAACAAATTTACATTATTGCAATCAGTTGATAAAACATTGTCCTTTACAATTATAAAAGCTTTTTACAAAAATCTACTACTCTGCTTGCATGTCAGCAGACTGGGGTAGATCCTGCTGAAATCCTATGTATTGAATGAATAGAGAATCCTTTTGAATCGGGAAAAAGTCGTTTTTGAATCGAGAATCGTGTTGAATTGAAAAAAAATAATCGATTTTGAATCGAATCGTGAACCCAAGAATCGATATTGAATCGAATCATGGGACACCCAAAGATTCACAGCCCTAGTAAATACGCTATGTTCTTCCACGTATTCATGAAGACCGAGACACAAAATGGATCGCACGCCTTATTGTGCTGACTGCACAGAAACAATCCACTCTGCACACCTTCAGTAGATCCACTTTGCACGTGCGAGCAGGTTTGCACGTGTTTTAGTACACCTGCAGTTATGCTGGCAGGAAAAAAAAGAAAATGCTGGAACATAAAAGTCCCAACCTGTCATGACACCAAATATTCTGAAAGGTTTTCTTTAAATGCATGACATGACATGAATAGATAGAAAGAGGGTAGAAAAGAGATGAGAATGAGAGAGAAGGTGTCTCATGTTGAAGTCAACAAATTATGCAAAGTGGGAAAAAAAAGTCATTAATATTAATATCAAAAATCTAATCTGTGATATGTATTTCCTTCTTCTCCTTTGCCGCTCTTCTGGATGTGTTCTTCTTCAGACTCTGATGCAGGTGAGACACACACACACACACACACACACACACACACACACACACACACACACACACACACACACACACACACACACACACACACACACGCACACACACGCACACACACCCACACACCATCTGCAACAGGCCCATAATTCAGGTTTATGGCGGTCACATGGTGTCTCCTCATAGACGTGCAGTGAATAGATCATTCTGCTGTGCATGGCTGCCTTCATTGTGTCTTCTTCACATTTCCAGTTTGCTGTATACAAAAATGATGGCCGTTAGCGCAGAAAAATCCATAGATGAACTGCACTGGTTTATAAGACGCGGCTTATAGTCTGAAAAATGGGCTGTTCTATTTTTCACCAAGAGATTGATGGAAGCCTGAGTTAATGTGACAGCAGATATTGAAGTGTTCATTTTTGAATTGGAGTTGCATGATCAAACAAGTGCTTCATGACTTGTTGTGGCCCCTGGCTCTTGAGTGTGACACCTGTGTCTTCAGTCAGAAAAACAGACTCCACACTTCCTGTGTAGGACCCTCCATATGTAATGTTGTGTGGGAGGCGTGCAGTGGGGGTCATCACTTCCACCGACAGATGGAAGGCTGACTCCTCCCAAAAGGCCCTGCAAAGAAATGTTTGATCCCCTCACATGGGGCAGGGGGTCACAGGGGCCCGGCAGCTGTATGTTAATGAGCACCTCTTCCACGCGGAGTTCAGAGTCACGCGTGGAAGTGGAAGAACGTCACGGGTGTGCTGCTACATGGATGTGTCCTTGACAACCTGTGGAATACATATATATATTTATATTACTGTTGTACTTATTTATTGATGAAAGTATTGATTTGAGTGCTGATTTTTCAAATGCTGTTGGATGTCTATATTGTCAAGATGAAGATTCTCGGCCGGCTGGACTGTCCACTGGTGAGGAAGTTCTAACTTTGAGTAGTGGTACTAAAGGTTGTATTTTATGCTAGGGGGGTCCAAACCTTTTGACTTGGGGGCCGCAAGAGGCTAAAACAATAAGGTCGAGGGCCGAAAGCTGACTGCATGTAAAGTAACTATATATATATATATATATATATATATATATATATATATATATATATATATATATATATATGAGTGTGTGTGTGTGTGTGTGTGTGTGTGTGTGTGTGTGTGTGTGTGTGTGTGTGTGTGTGTGTACACTGTACAGGTCAAAAGTTTGGACACACCTTGTTCTCATTCAATGTGTTTTCTTTATTTTCATGACTATTTACATTGTAGATAGTCACATCAAAACTTTGAATGAACACATGTGTAGTTATGTACTTAACAAAAAAATTACTGAAAACGTCTCTCCATGAGCTTCAAGTACACCTGTGGAGTGAAAACCATTTCAGGTGACGACCTCTTGAAGCTCATGTATGTATGTATGTATATATATGTATGTATGTACAGTATGTATGTATGTATGTGTGTATATATGTACATATGTATGTATGTGTACGTGTATATATATATATATATATATATATATATATATATATATATTTATCCATCCATCCATTTGCTGCAGAGATGTACTGACAGAGGCAGATGCAGTACGAGGCGTAGCAACTTGTTAAGACTTTAGTTTAGGCGATGGCTCTTTGTTGTTAAGGCGGCCGCCTTAACAACAAAGAGCCACCGCCTAAACAACAACAAAGCGCTGCGGGAAACTCTGTATATATATATACATACATGAACTTCAAGAGGTAGTCGCCTGAAATGGTTTTCACTTCATGGAGAGAATGCCAAGAGTGTGCAAAGCAGTAATCAGAGCAAAGGATGGCTATTTTGAAGAAACTAGAATATAAAACATGTTTTCAGTTATTTCGTTTTTGTTTTGTTTAGTACATAACTCCACATGTATTCATTTATAGTTTTGATGTGACAATCTACAATGAGAGGGTGTGTCCAAACTTTTGGCCTGTACTGTACATATATAAACACATATATATATATATATATATATATATATATATATATATATATATATATATATATATATATATATATATATATATATATATATATATATACATATACAGTATATACAGTATATATATATATATATATATATATACATATACAGTATATACAGTATATATATATATATATACATATACAGTATATACAGTATATATATATATATATATATGTATATATACTGTGTATATATATATATATACATATATATATATGTATATATATATATGTATATACTGTATATGTATATATATGTATATACTGTATATGTATATATGTATATAAATATATATATACTGTATATGTATATATATGTATATATATACAGTATATATATATATATATATATATATATATATATATATATATATATATATATATATATATATATATATATATATATATGTGTGTGTGTATACATGTATATATATGTGTGTGTATACATGTATATATACATGTATATATGTATATTATTGGATGTTAAGAGTATATGAAAGTTAGACTCCTACATTGTTTACTTCCGTGACAACCTCCTTAAAGTTTTGTCATCAGTCAGAAATATCAAGTAGCTAAAATAAGCCAAGAGAGTTTTGCATTTTTCCTTCATGCTTTGTGATGGATATAAATGGATGTAATTTAGATTTTGTTATGGTGTTCTGTCCACAAAGTTCATTGAGCAGGTTATGTGTGACCATGTGTGTTGACTTCTGTTTTTTGTTTTTTTCTGTTTTTTTTTGGCACCATGACTAGGGAAGGTTGTTTGCATTAGGTCATATAAGTAAATGTTGTGAATTTGTTTAATTAGAGCATATTTATAGGTCCTGAATTACTCCACCCTTTCACGGGGAGAACATGCAAACTCCACACAAAAAGACCCCGAGTCCGGGATCGAACTCAGGACCTCCTTATTGTGAGGCACATGCACTAACCCCTGTGCCACCATGAGAAAAAGCTGAATTAGTGAAACTAATAATGAATAATAATATTCTTAGTCGCCTATTACATAATCATTTGTCTTTAAATATACATCATGACTGTTTTCAACATGTTTACCTTTCTGACAACAACCATAATAAACAGACTTGTCCAGGGTGTACCCCGCCTCCCGCCCCAATGCAGCTGAGATAGGCTACAGCACCCCCTGCCACCCCAAAAGGGAAAAGCGGTAGAAAATGGATGGATGGATGGAACCATAATAAACACTGTTAAATGTGTACCTAAGCATTATTATTTTTGGACAGGCAGAATTTTTGACACACTAGGTTACACAATCATATTATTATTATTATTATTATTATTATTATTATTATTATTACCGGTACTATTCTTACATGAAAAAAACCTAGAGTAAAAATGTAAGAAAAAAGAGCAAAAATGGGTTTGTAATGAAAAGAAGCTGAAATGTTATAACAACTACTTAGTCATTTGTACTACAAAGCTCTAACTCTTTGTTTTTAGCAGTTTGTGTCAATAACAACATCAACTTGGCCCCCGCATACTTTGGCTTTTCAGTTTGCAACCTTTGAGCTTTGTGGACATTTGTACCTTTTTATCCATTTTTATAGATAGAATGTTCTGTACTGATTGTGATTATTATTATGATGATTTTCTTTTCATCTCTGCAGCACTTTGGGCCAGTAGTCTGTTGTAAAATAGTGCTAATTAAATAAATTAAAAAAAAAGTTTGGACACCCCTGAAAGAAAGTATCAAAAGTATCGATATTTTGATTTGAGAATCAATATTGAAGATCTAGTATCGACATGATCCATGTTTTCAGTATGGATCCACACTTTTAGGTTTTGTTTCTTTTACACAAGCATTATTATTATTATTATTATTATTATTATTATTATTATTATTATTATTATTATTATTATTATTATTATGTTGTCACCTTCTGAGTCAGGACAGGAGTTCACACCTCAGCAATAATTTGATGAACTTGTCGTCTCAGGACTTTTCTTACGATGACCCCAAGTTGGAGTTCAATGTGGAGGCCCCCAATGGTGTGGTCATGGAGGGCTACCTCTTCAAGAGGGCCAGCAACGCGTTCAAGACCTGGAACAGGTGAAGTGGAGCAGACCGCAACTAAAGGACATTTAATAAATAGTTCAATAATAGTTTAATAGTTTTTTCCAAGGACCACCTCGGAAAACATTTGGCTCTCCAAGTAAACTACAGTAGCGTATTAGGCCCAAGTATTCATTAAAAACAAGGAAGAGGTTTATTTAACAAGTATTTTTAATAGTTTGTACACACCGTTTGAACAGTAACACCATGTTTGAATATTTAATTAAACAATTTCACGGACTATAAGCCGCACCCACTAAATTTTAGACTAAACAAATATTATTCCATATATTAGCCAATACATTAAGCCGCAGATATATACGTTGTGAAGTAAGTTATTTACACTGAATGATTTTGTATATGTTTATTCACATACCTTAATTGTTTACAAACGGTGTCTGTAACATGGCAGTAAAACGGCTGATCAAACAAAACAGAAGTCATAGCCATGGACACACTAGCTACGGAAGCTAGCTCTCCAATCAGCTAAACAGACTCAATAACTCCACGGTGACATTTTGGAGAATTTCCAAAACTGAAACAATACAAAAAGAATGCCATTGTAAGTTAATAAAACTAACACAGACACTCATAAACATGTTAGCATATTAGCTAATCCTAACGACGCAAGCTTGATTACATTATGATAGCTCATACAAATATGCATGAAAACACTCCTACAGACATCACACATGGAACGGTTTAGTAAGTGAGAATTGTTTTAGTTATATTGTAAAACTTACAAACGAAGAACCCATACGAGTAGCAGCGTTCTGGACAACTAGAAGAAGGAACGACACTTGTACCTCCGGTTTAAAGCCCTAAGCAGAGGGACACTGCAGTGAGCAGAGTTGCCTAAAATATGGCACACGCCTTCTCAGTGTTATTTTAAACTATTTGCATCATGGCCGTCAGCGAAGAAAAATCCGTAATCAGCCCCATCGTTTTATAAGCAGCAGGGCTCAAAGCGTAGGAAAAAAAGTGCCGGCTTATAGTCCAGGATTTACGGAAAGTGTGCAGCACAGTTTGAGTATGACTCGTATAATGTATGACACAAAAAACCTTTTAAAAGCACAAACTACAAGACCGACAAAGCTACACTGCAAAAACTGAAATCTAAGTAAGATTGAATATCTCAAATAAGGGTGATATTTGCTTATTTTCTGTCTGATAAGATCATTCTTCTCACTAAGCAGATTTTATGTTAGAGTGTTTTACTTGTTTTAAGGGTTTAGGTCCTAAATTATCTCAGTAAGATATTACAGCTTGTTGCTGAGATTTTATGACCTATATTGAGTAAAACATGCTTGAAACTAGAATATCAACTGTTGCAAAGCTGTGTCATCAACACTCACAAGTATAAAACTGCTTTTTCAAAGTAATAATTTCTTATTTCAAGCATGAAATAAAAAATCATGACTTGACACAATCGTGTCTCATAATTAAAACAGATGACAGCCAAATGGACTTTGCTGTTTTATTTTCAATGAAAAAATAGAAAAGATGTACTCTTATAGTAGTACAGTTGGCACACTACAGTAAACTGACAGTTAATATTTAAACATTTAACATGGGACATTTCTAACTATTTTGAACAGAAATAGTTCATGCACATTCAGGTAAATTCTTTAAAATTACAATAAAAAAAAATTGGCCGGGCTGTATATATATATATATATATATATATATATATATATATATATATATATATATATATGTATATATGTATATATATATATATATAAGGGTGTAACGGTACACAAAGATTTCGGTTCGGTACGTACCTCGGTTTAGAGGTCACGGTTCGGTTCATTTTCGGTACAGTAAGAAAACAACAAAATATAAATTTTTTGGTTATTTATTTACCAAATTTGTAAACAATGGCTTTATCCTTTTAACATTGGGAACACTATAATAATTTTGCCCAAAAATAGTGTGATGGATGTGAGCCACCACTAGGCTGATCGCTGCAACAGCAGGCAGTCATGAATGCTAAGCATAACAATAACATACATATACACACAGGTGTCGATTGCCAGGGTTAATGTGGTCAACATATATAAAATAAAAACTAAATAAGATAAGGCTCAGAATGGTTTCTTAACAAAACCTTTCTACATAAAAAGTGCTTTTTTGATTGATTGATTGAGACTTTTATTCGTAGATTGCACAGTACAGTGTATATATATATATATATATATATATATATATATATATATATATATATATACGTATATTCCTTGCGCACTAATTGACTGAAAGAGCACGCACTTGGCGCGATGATGTCATGTCAACGATGGAAAAATGCATTTTTGACAATATGATTTACCTGAGCGGCTAGGAGACCCCGAGAGTAACAAGCGGTTGCCTTGTTGCCTTTCCATTAAGAAAAATAAACTAGTTTTTAGTGTAAGTTTGCTGGTTTCAAGAAATGTAATGCCGAGCGCATACCATTATGTCAAGATAATGGCACTAGCATTTACTTAATTTAAGAATATTTTTCAACATATTGAGAAAAAAGGTCTCATATTTGTTTTTTCTATCAAGAAAAGTGCACTTGTTATTAGTGAGAATATACTTATTTTAAGGTATTTTGGGGGTCATTGAGGTTAGCTTATTTTACTTGTTTTGGAAAGTCTTGACAAGCCAAATTTTCTTGTTATATTGGCAGATAATTTTGCTTAGTTCAAGTAAAATATCCCTAATTTTTGTATTTTTTTCCCTTGTTTTTGAACACTGACTTTTTGCAGTGTAATTATTATCTTTGAGTGGTTATGATAGTCGCTGATGACTTTAGTCGGACTAACTTCACACCACACCTTCTTTCTCTCTCCCCACCAGGCGCTGGTTCTCCATCCAGAACAGCCAGCTGGTGTACCAGAAGAAACTTAAGGTACTTTGATTTTGGGAATGGATCACGTTTATGCTATTTGAAACATGTAAACAATCTGGAAGTTCAGTAACAAATGAAGAAGGTCACATCATCAAATCTGACATTTTGGAACAAGGATGACGTCTTGGAAGAAATGTAAGAAATCTGTCCAAGTATTGTACAAGTTTGACTTTGGCTGTGGTGCGTTCAACGACCTTGCTTAGAGTTGGAAACAGAGGGTGTCACTAGGTGTTAAAGACAGGGGGAGACTTAACTCCCATTATTAATATAATAATAATAATTTTTTGGTTTGCTTGACACTTTGACGTAAAGGTGAACTTGACTATTTCTATTCATGTTGAAGTGAACAAAGAAGTTGTATGATCATTAAAATTCACATTCTGGATACTTTATATTAAAGTTAAAGTTAAAGTACCAATGATTGTCACACACACACTGGGTGTGGCGAAATTATTCTCTGCATTTGACCCATCACCCTTGATCACCCCCTGGGAGGTGAGGGGAGCAGTGGGCAGCAGCGGTGGCCGCGCCCGGGAATCATTTTTGGTGATTTAACCCCCAATTCCAACCCTTGATGTGCTGAGTGCCAAGCAGGGAGGTAATGGGTCCCATTTTTATAGTCTTTGGTATGACTCGGCCGGGGTTTGAACTCACAACCTACCGATCTCAGGGCGGACACTCTAACCACTAGGCCAATGAGCAGGTTGCATTTGTTGCCATTTTTATTTTTGAAAAAAAGTTATAAGTACGACCCTTTTTTTTCGCCGAACATTGGCCAAAACCCACGGGAGCAAAGTTTGTCGCCATGCCGCGCCCACATCTCATGGCGAGGGAAACATTAGTCATCACCTTCAGTATACGTGGAGTATCGGGATTTTAACCTCTCTTGGTCAAAGTCGTCTCCTGCCATTTTCCTGTCCGTACGGGTGGTATACTTTGTTCTCATTTTACAGGTGGCGCTAGAGAGCCTTTTTAGAAATGTCATTTTTCCGGGACCCCCACAATAGAAGATTTTTGGCCATAGCTCACTTATCGTACATGTTGAGGGCCTCAAAAAGGCGTCCAAACGTATAAAAGATCTCAGTAGGGCCCTAAAAAAGCTCATTATTTAGGGATGTGGTCTAGCTATGTTCCCTTTAGAAGTGCTGTTTTTAACCCAATCCTCATAATTTAATAATAAATTAGCGTTTTAGTGCATGTAAACATACCAAGTGTGTGTGGCTTTAGGTTGGGATGGGGGGGCCTTTAGGAGACTTGTGTGTGGGGGCCCACAATTTGGTAACTAAGAGGTGTTCTCCGTTGACAGGACTCCTTGACTGTGGTGGTGGAAGACCTGAGACTTTGCTCAGTCAAACCATGTGAAGACAACGAGAGGAGGTTCTGTTTCGAGGTGGTCTCACCCACCAAGTAAGAACTTGATGTCACGCCTGAATGTTTCCAGAGATACGAGTTTCCAGACTATAAGCTGCATGAGTACGCAGTCATTACATTTTAGAAGGAAATTTTTTTTTCATATATTAGCCGCACCGATATATACGTTGTGAAATGGGATATTTTCTCATAAAGATACTGTAAATGTTTATTTACATACCTTAATTGTGCTTGTAACAGGGCAGTAAAACGGATGATCAAACAAAACAAAAAAGTCCTTGATGTCTTTATTCATCCTTTATGAGATGACTAAGATGTTCTCTTTTTTTAAGAAGGTTCAAGATGTTTTTTCAGGTTTTTTTTCCCCTGTACTTTGTAAACACTTTGAGTTTGAACAGTTTCTTAAAGTGCATCATTTTAGTTCATTGTTTGATTTCTTTGCTTAATCTATTCCATAATTTAGCCGTTAGTGAAGTAACATCCATAGATTACCATCGTATTTTCCGGACTATAGAACGCACCGGTGTGTTTGTGTGTGTGTATATATATATATATATATATATATATATATATATATATATATATATATATATATATATATATATATATATATATATTAGGGGTGTGGGAAAAAATCGATTCAAATTTGAATCGCGATCTTCACGTTGTGCGATTCAGAATCGATTCTCATTTTTAAAAAATCTTTTTTTTTTTTTTTTTAATTAATCAATCCAACAAAACAATACACAGCAATACCATAACAATGCAATTCAATTCCAAAACCAAACCCGACCCAGCAACACTCTGAACTGCAATAAACAGAGCAATTGAGAGGAGACACAAACATGACACAGAACAAACCAAAAGTAGTGAAACAAAAATGAATATTATCAACAACAGTATCAATATATATATATATATATATGTATATATATATATATATATATATATATATATATATATATATATATATATATATATATATATATATATATATACACATATATACATATATACATATATACATACATTACATATATACATACAGTACAGGCCAAAAGTTTGCACACACCTTTTCCTCATTCAATGCCTTTTTTCTTTATTTTCATGACTATTTACATTGTAGATTGTCACATCAAAACTATGAATGGGGGGGGGGGGGGGCGTGTCTGATCATGGCGGAGCCAGAAGTCGAGTTTGCTAACATGGAGATATTTTCACTACTTTTCTTTTGTCGAGCACAAAGAAAATAACATTTTAGTTAAATGTAAATTGTGCTTTGGATCAAAGATGCCATCTACTGCCCAAAACAGCAATTCAAATCTGCTGAAACAAGCTACATAGCAACATGCTTCGACGAAGCTAGTAAAGAGAGACAGAGACTCTGATGCCACTTCACCTCCACCATTTAAGGATTAACTTTGCCTCTTCTCACCATTCACCGCTGAAGGTACACACTCTGTCAATCAATGTTCCCTCTAATTGTTCATGTGTGAGCAAACGCAAAAACTCCCTGAGCATTGAGTGGAGTCCATGTGAGCAACTTTAGACGTGCACACTGTGGCTACACCAGCAGCACACCTGTCCCAAACCTCACTAAATAACAACTTACATCTCCATCCATCCATCCATTTCCTACCGCTTGTCCCTTTCGGGGTCGCTGGAGCCTATCTCAGCTGCATTCGGGCGGAAGGCAGGGTACACCCTGGACAAGTCCCCACCTCATCACAGGGCCAACACAGATAGACAGACAACATTCTCTTATTATTATAATCAAATGACAGCAGTCATTTCCATTTCTAATATAAGTGTTTAGGCCCACTTATAATGACAATAACAAAAAATATTGTTTTTCATGAACTGTGTACTTGTATTGTTTGTCTGGGTGGAGGTCCTGCTTTGGAAATAATTTGTACCCCTTTCAGACATTGCATTTAGTTCCCATTAAAACATTCACATGTTGCACAATGAGATGTAAGCAGGGGATCATGTGTACATTCCTGCAACTTCCTGTTTGTAAAAAATATATTTTTATTAGTATTTATTTAATATACTAACAGCATTTAATGATTAATATTTATAAATTAAGATTCCTAATAAATGACACTAGAATAAGCACACATTTGATTGGTAAATCATAGTGTAACGACCTGGAATGACACTTTATGTGTGGTGTTGGAGTTGTCCGACTTTTTGTGTGGCTGTAAACGCATCACTGGCTAAGTGCCATATGTGCAAGTGTTGGCGCACGTGAGAGAGCGAGCGGCTGCTGTTGATATAACAAAGTTGCTTTTGGTCTGGTTTGTACTGCAGAAAATGACCAGTTTTGCTAGATATAATTTTTTTTACTAATGTTTTGGTGATGTGTTTATGGCCGACAGTAAAGAGTTTTGCTCAGTAAAGTGATGGATGGAATTCATGTCCTCAAAGCGTCTCGACAGACGTTACAATATTTGAACAATGATGACGAAAACGGTTTTCTCTGTCGTGTCCGTGTCGTGTCGAAAATTGTTATGCGCTTATTTTTTTATTTGATTTTGTGCATGGCATAGATTTGCCGTGCGTAGAGGACGCTTGAGCAGTGCGCAATTGCACATGCGCGCTCCTGAGAGGGAACGTTGCTGTCAATTCTCTTATATACTCTTTCATTCTAGACTTCTAGAGTGTTTGATTATCACATCACTCTAAATGTATAGACTATAAAGTTCACAAACATAAAGAGGGATCCTAGTGGGCCAGGCCAATCTTTCCTTATCTCTAAACTAAAACTGGGGAAATGTGTAGTGTTCTGGGTTTCAGACATGATTTTGTATAAGAATTACTTGAGGAAGAAAATGCCTGGTTAGACTTTGTGTATGTAGTGTGAGCCTTTCTTGGTTTACATCTATGCTGTTATTATGTTGTTTGTTACTTATGTATGTTATGTTGCAGCTATTTAAAATAGTTTTGTCAATTTGTTCTGGCCAGAAACAAATTGGCCTTTGTAACATATCTTTGTCTTTGTGTGTTGTATGTAGACCACATGGCTTAGCAGAGTTGAGTGATGCAAATGCATGTCAAGTTGATCAACAGATTGTATTATTCTCCACTACAATAACAGTACTGAAATGAAGGCTAAAAGGGCATTAATTGGAGCTTTAAAAAAGAAAGAAAAAAGAAGTAACTAAATAGTTACTTTTCACAGTAACGCATTACTTTTTGGTGTAAGTAACTGAGTTAGTAACTGAGTTACTTTTGAAATGAAGTAACTAGTAACTGTAACTAGTTACTGCTTTTCAGTAACTAACCCAACACTGGGTATGTGTACCACTCTTGGTACGTGACAGTTGTCTACAATGTCTTGTAGGAGCTGCATGATGCAGGCGGAGTCCGAGAAGCTGCGGCAGGCGTGGATCCAAGCAGTCCAAGCCAGCATTGCCTCGGCTTACAAAGACATCGCTGATAATTACTACATTGAGGTAGTTGATGATTACTACATTGAGGTAGCTGATAATTACTACATTGGTTCCTCACAGCGTCTGGACCGGACCGCCTCACCGTCCACCAGCAGCATCGACTCTGCCAGCGAGCCCAGAGAGCGAGGTGAGAGGGTGGACAAGGTCTACCGTGGAGGCGGTGAAGGTCTCCTACAGCGTGTGCAGAACCTAGCGGGCAACGAGCGCTGTTGTGACTGTGGGCAGACTGCCCCCTGCTGGGCCTCCATCAACCTGGGAGTGCTGCTGTGTATCGAGTGCTCAGGGATCCACAGGTCAGTGACCTTGACCTCTTTGTTCCCCACTCATGTCATATACACTGAGTGGACTAAACACATCTTCACTCTTCATGTCATCCTCACGTATCTGTGTATGCATACGTATATATACATATATATATATATATATATATATATATATATATGAGTATATATCTGGGACTTAAGGTCCTGCACGGCCAAGTTATACAAAGTACAAAGGCAGTGAAGTTGTCACGTTGTGTAAATGGTAAATAAAAAGAGAATACAACAACTCCTTTTCAACTTATATTCAATTGAATAGACTGCAAAGACAACATATTTCATGTTCACACTGAGAAACTTTATTTTTTGCAAATATTAGCTCATTTGGAATTTGATGCCTGCAACATTTTTTCAAAAAAGCTGGCACAAGTGGCAAAAACGACTGAGAAAGTTGAGGAATGCTCATCAAAGACTTATTTGGAACATCCCACAGGTGAACAGGCTAATTGGGAACAGGTGGGTGCCATGATTGGGTATAAAAACAGCTTACATGAAATGCTCAGTCATTCACAAACAAGGATGGGGCGAGGGTCACCACTTTGTTAACAAATGTCTGAGCAAATTGTTTAAGAACAAAATTTTTTCAACCAGCTATTGCAAGGAATTTAGGGATTTCACCATCTACGCTCCGTAATATCATCAAAAGGTTCAGAGAATCTGGAGAAATCACTGCACGTAAGCCATGATATTATGGACCTTGGATCCCTCAGGCGGTACTGCATCAAAAAGCCACATCAGTGTGTAAAGGATATCACCACATGGGCTCAGGAACACTTCAGAAAACCACTGTCAGTAACTACAGTTGGTCGCTACATCTGTAAGTGCAAGTTAAAACTCTACTATGCAAAGCCAAAGCCATTTATCAACAACACCCAGAAACACTTCGCTGGGCCCGAGCTCATCTAAGATGGACTGATGCAAAGTGGAAAATGCTTTGTGGTCTGATGAGTCCACATTTCAATGTGTTTTTGGAAACTGTGGACGTCGTGTCCTCCGGTACAAAGAGGAAAAGAACCATCCGGACTGTTCTAGGGTCAAAGTGTAAAAGACAGCATCTGTGATGGTATGGGGGTGTATTAGTGCCCAAGGCATGGCTAACTTACATATCTGTGAAGGCACCATTAATGCTGAAAGGTACATACAGCTTTTGGAGCAACATATGTTGCCATCCAAGCAACGTTACCATGGACGCCCCTGCTTATTTCAGCAAGACAATGCCAAGCCACGTGTTACTACAGCGTAGCTTCATAGTAAAAGAGTGCGGTTACTAGACAGGCGTGCCTGTAGTCCAGAACTGTCTCCCATTGAAAATGTGTGGTGCAATATGAAGGCTAAAATATCAGAAGGGAGACCGTTGAACAACTTGAGCTGTACATTAAGCAAGAATGGGAAATAATTCCACTTCAAAAATGTGTCTCCTCAGTTCCCAAACCTTTACTGAGTGTTGTTAAAAGGAAAGGCCATGTAACACAGTGGTAAAAATGCCTTTTTTGCAATGTGTTGCTGCCATTAAATTCTAAGTTCATGATTATTTGCAAAAACAAAATGAAGTTTCTCAGTGTGAACATGAAATATCTTGTCTTTGCAGTCTATTCAATTGAATTGACTGAATTGAAAATGTGTGTTTATTCTACAATTTGGTGGGTTAACGTACACAGACAGAAGTTCTGCCTCGTATCGTAAACGTAATCAGAAATATAAACAAAATATAATTCAATGTTGTTTTTTTTCCATTTGGAACATTTCCTGACAGTTTATTCAAAATGTGTTCGTGAAATGTTGCCAATCAGCAACAAACCTGGCGGAGGTATTGATGGAAGAATCAATGAGATTGGCATGTGTGTTACGTTTGTTTATGGCTTCCAAACAGGCTGCAAGAGGGTTCACTCACTGCATTGGTCTGAGCAGCTGGGCATGTTTGTTCTGTAGAGGAATGTAGTGAACTCTCTTGTCAGTCATCCACTCTTTGTCTCTGTGGGTGGAGGCGGGACAGACCCGTACCGTCAAAGTCATCCCAAATGTTGCTGACTACTAAAGTCGCAGCCCTCAGATGTTTTGTTTCCTGTTCCAGGAGTCTTGGGGTCCATTGCTCCAAAGTGCGTTCACTGACTCTGGACTCTTGGGAACCAGAACTCCTGAAGGTACGTCCTTCCTCTTCAGCCAGATCCCACTTTTACTGACATTGTCTTTCCCCTCGCTCAGCTGATGTGTGAACTGGGAAACACTGTCATCAATCACATTTACGAGGGAGCGTGCCAGGATCTGGGGGTGAAAAAACCTGGCGCGTCCAGTCCCAGGTAAGCGTCTCACTGGGCTGTTTCACTGGGCCGGCATCTATAAGGTTGAACGTGTCTGCTTGGCTCTCCAGGCAGGAGAAGGAAGCCTGGATTAAGTCCAAATATGTGGAGAAACGTTTCCTGAAGAAGATGAGCGGGAGCGAGGCCTTGGTGGAGGGCCAAAGAAAGTCCAGACCTTGGACTGTGAAGAAGTGCCAGCGACACAACAGCTCGCTTCGGGCTCCAAACAAAGTCCGCAGGAAATACCATCGCTACGAGCCCGGCTGTGCCTCACCCGCTAATCTCTCTGCGGGTTAGTGGAGCTTTTTTTAATGGCGGCATGATTCCTGGCATTAGAGCCAACATCTTTAATGATTCCTGGCATTAGTGCCAACATCTTTAATGATTCCTGGCATTAGTGCCAACATCTTTAATGATTCCTGGCATTAGTGCCAACATCTTTAATGATTCCTGGCATTAGTGCCAACATCTTTAATGATTCCTGACATTAGTGCCAACATCTTCTTTAATGATTCCTGACATTAGTGCCAACATCTTCTTTAATGATTCCTGACATTAGTGCCAACATCTTCTTTAATGATTCCTGACATTAGAGCCAACATCTTCTTTAATGATTCCTGACATTAGTGCCTACATCTTTAATGATTCCTGACATTAGTGCCAACATCTTTAATGATTCCTGACATTAGTGCTAACATCTTCTTTAATGATTCCTGACATTAGTGCCAACATCTTTAATGATTCCTGACATTAGTGCCAACATCTTCTTTAATGATTCCTGACATTAGTGCCAACATCTTTAATGATTCCTGACATTAGTGCCAACATCTTTAATGATTCCTGACATTAGTGCTAACATCTTCTTTAATGATTCCTGACATTAGTGCCAACATCTTTAATGATTCCTGGCATTAGTGCCAACATCTTTAATGATTCCTGACATTATTGCCAACATCTTCTTTAATGATTCCTGACATTAGTGCCAACATCTTCTTTAATGATTCCTGACATTAGTGCCAACATCTTCTTTAATGATTCCTGACATTAGTGCCAACATCTTTAATGATTCCTGACATTAGTGCTAACATCTTCTTTAATGATTCCTGACATTAGTGCCAACATCTTTAATGATTCCTGACATTAGTGCCAACATCTTCTTTAATCAATCAATCAATCAATCAATCTTTATTTATATAGCCCTAAATCACAAGTGTCTCAAAGGGCTGCACAAGCCACAACGACATCCTCGGTACAAAGCCCACATAAGGGCAAGGAAAAACTCACCCCAGTGGGACGTCGATGTGAATGACTATGAGAAACCTTGGAGAGGACCGCATATGTGGGTAACCCCCCCCCCTCTAGGGGAGACCGAAAGCAATAGATGTCGAGTGGGTCTGACATAATATTGTGAGAGTCCAGTCCATAGTGGATCCAACATAATAGTAAGAGTCCAGTCCATAGTGGGGCCAGCAGGACACCATCCCGAGCGGAGACGGGTCAGCAGCGCAGAGATGTTCCCAGCCGATGCACAGGCGAGCGGTCCACCCCGGGTCCCGACTCTGGACAGCCAGCACTTCATCCATGACCACCGGACCTGTGCCCCCCCCCCCTCAAGGAAAAGGGGAGCAGAGGAGAAAAGAAAAGAAACGGCAGATCAACTGGTCTAACAGGGGGGCTATTTAAAGGCTAGAGTATACAAATGAGTTTTAAGATGGGACTTAAATGTTTCTATTGAGGTAGCATCTCTAATTGTTACCGGGAGGGCATTCCATAGTACTGGAGCCCGAATAGAAAACGCTCTATAGCCCGCAGACTTTTTTTGGGCTCTGGGAATCACTAATAAGCCGGAGTTCTTTGAACGCAGATTTCTTGCCGGGACATATGGTACAATGCAATCGACAAGATAGGATGGAGCTAGACCGTGTAGTATTTTATACGTAAGTAGTAAAACCTTAAAGTCACATCTTAAGTGCACAGGAAGCCAGTGCAGGTGAGCCAGTATAGGCGTAATATGATCAAACTTTCTTGTTCTTGTCAAAAGTCTAGCAGCCGCATTTTGTACCAACTGTAATTTTTTAATGCTAGACATAGGGAGACCCGAAAATAATACGTTACAGTAGTCGAGACGAGACGTAACAAACGCATGAATAATGATCTCAGCGTCGCTAGTGGATAAAATAGAACGGATTTTAGCGATATTACGGAGATGAAAGAAGGCCGTTTTAGTAACACTCTTAATGTGTGATTTAAACGAGAGAGTTGGGTCGAAGATAATACCCAGATTCTTTACTGATTCGCCTTGTGTAATTGTTTGGTTGTCAAATGTTAAGGTGGTATTATTAAATAAATGTCGGTGTTTAGCAGGACCGATAATCAGCATTTCCGTTTTCTTGGCGTTGAGTTGCAAGAAGTTAGCGGACATCCATTGTTTAATTTCATTAAGACACGCCTCCAGCTGACTACAATCCGGCGTGTTGGTCAGCTTTAGGGGCATGTAGAGTTGGGTGTCATCAGCATAACAATGAAAGCTAACACCGTATTTGCGTATGATGTCGCCTAGCGGCAGCATGTAAATACTAAAGAGTGCAGGGCCAAGAACCGAACCCTGAGGAACTCCGCACGTTACCTTAACATAGTCCGAGGTCACATTATTATGGGAGACGCATTGCATCCTGTCAGTAAGATAAGAGTTAAACCACGACAAAGCTAAGTCTGACATACCAATACGTGTTTTGATACGCTCTAATAAAATATTATGATCGACGGTATCGAAAGCAGCGCTAAGATCAAGAAGCAGCAACATAGATGACGCATCAGAATCCATCGTTAGCAGTAGATCATTAGTCATTTTTGCGAGGGCTGTCTCCGTAGAGTGATTTGCCCTGAAACCGGATTGAAAAGGTTCACAGAGATTGTTAGACACTAAGTGTTCATTTAGCTGCTGTGCGACAATTTTTTCGAGGATTTTCGAAATAAAGGGAAGGTGGGACACCGGTCGGTAGTTTACCATGAGGTCAGGATCAAGGTTAGGTCTTTTGAGCAGAGGATGAATAACCGCTTTCTTGAATGCTAGGCGAACAGTGCCAGAGGAAAGTGATAAGTTTATAATATTTAGCACTGATGGACCTAATAATACAAAAAGCTCCTTGATAAGTTTCCCAGGAAGTGGGTCGAGTAAACATGTTGTTTGTTTTATCCCACTTACACGCTGTAATAGTTCCTCTAATGTTATTTCATCAAAAAGAGAGAGACTATTTTGTATTGCAGTATCCGTCGTAGATACAGTTGTATCTGTGTTCATAGAACCCAGTTGTAGCTGGGATGCGTTGTCTTTAATCTCCTTTCTAATGAGTTCAATTTTCTTATTAAAGAAATTCATAAAGTCATCTGCCGAGTGGGTGGAGCTATTGGGAGGAGTCCCTTGTTGGGTTAGCGATGCTACTGTACTAAACAAAAATTTAGGGTCGTTTTTGTTGAGGCGGATGAGATTTTAGTAATATTTAGCTTTAGCTAAGGTAAGCATGCGTTTATACGATATTAAACTATCACTCCATGCTTGATGGAAAACTTCAAGCTTGGTCGCGCGCCATTTGCGTTCCAACTTTCTACATGATAATTTATGAGCTCTGGTTTCTTCTGTAAACCATGGGGTGCGCCTTTTAGGGGCCCTTTTTTGTTTTAGCGGTGCTATACTATCAATGGTTTTGCGCAGGGCATTGTCAAAGTTGTTAGTGAGGTTATCAATAGAGCCGACATAATTTGGGAATGGTGCCATTACCGAAGGCAGTAGGTCAGCAAGAGTCATCGTTGTGGCAGCATTAATGTTGCGGCTGCTATAGCAGTTATTATTATTATTAGTTTGTTGACAATGAGTCAGAACTTCGAATTTTATAAGGTAATGATCGGACATTACTTTAGTATACAGGAGTACCATAACTTTGGAGGTGGTGACACCCCTGACCAGCACTAGATGTATCGTATTGCCGTTGCGATGCGTAGGTTCATTTATTATTTGTGTAAGACCACAGCTATCAATTATAGTCTGGAGCGCCACGCACTGAGGGTCCGATAGGGTATTCATATGGATATTAAAGTCCCCCATTATGATTATATTGTCTGCGTGCGTCACTAGATCAGCAACGAACTCTGAGAATTCATTAATAAAGTCCGAGTAGGGCCCTGGGGGGCGGTAGATAACAGCCATATCGAGAGGCAGCGGTGCGACAGACCTCATAGTAAGCACCTCAAACGATTTGTATTTATTATTTAGGTTAGGGGTAAGGTTAAAGTTTTCATTGTATATTAGTGCGACCCCCCCACCCCTTTTAAGGGGACGGGCAATATGCGCATTCGTATAGTTAGGAGGAGATGCCTCATTTAACGCAAAAAATTCGTCTGGTTTGAGCCAGGTTTCGCTAAGACCAATGACGTTAAGATTGTTGTCTCTAATGACCTCATTAACTAATAACGTTTTGGGAGACAATGATCTTATGTTTAAAAAGCCCATATTATAAGTATTGGGCTGTTTTGACGAGTTTTGTTTAAATTATCCGTAGTAGAAATATTAATAATGTTGCGTTTATTATACGTAGTGCACTTTAAATAGTTTCGACCATATCTAGGAATTGATACGACGGGAATTTTCAGATTGTTTGCTTGATGCAGCGATCGACTGAACGCATCATGATTTGCCACCTCAGTAGAATGCATATCTACCCCTGACACATTCACAACAGAAAACACATTATGTGAGTTGTGTGTTATTCTAAGAAAATTGCTATGCGTACAGGAATTATCCAGCCTGGCGCTGGCTAGTTCTAGCTTAACTGACTCCTCACCCGGACTAGCAGGCTCTGTAATTGCCTGTGACCGGGCTTGCTCTAGTGTAGTTAGTCAAATGTGACTTAAACAGTAGTCTATGTTTTTAGACAGGATGATGGCGCCTTCCTGGTTAGGGTGAAGGCCGTCCCTCATCAGCAAGCCTGGTTTGCCCCAGAAAGAGGGCCAATTATCAATAAACGTTAGTCCCTGTTGTCTACAGAAGCTAGCCAGCCACTTGTTAAGCGAGACTAATCTGCTATATCTCTCATCATTGCCTCTCGCAGGCAATGATGAGAGATGATGATTCCTGACATTAGTGCCAACATCTTTAATGATTCCTGACATTAGTGCCAACATCTTTAATGATTCCTGACATTAGTGCCAACATCTTCTTTAATGATTCCTGACATTAGTGCCAACATCTTTAATGATTCCTGACATTAGTGCCAACATCTTCTTTAATGATTCCTGACATTAGTGCCAACATATTCTTTAATGATTCCTGACATTAGTGCCAACATCTTTAATGATTCCTGACATTAGTGCTAACATCTTCTTTAATGATTCCTGACATTAGTGCCAACATCTTCTTTAATGATTCCTGACATTAGTGCCAACATCTTTAATGATTCCTGACATTAGTGCCAACATCTTCTTTAATGATTCCTGACATTAGTGCCAACATCTTTAATGATTCCTGACATTAGTGCCAACATCTTCTTTAATGATTCCTGACATTAGTGCCAACATCTTTAATGATTCCTGACATTAGTGCCAACATCTTCTTTAATGATTCCTGACATTAGTGCCAACATCTTCTTTAATGATTCCTGACATTAGTGCCAACATCTTTAATGATTCCTGACATTAGTGCCAACATCTTTAATGATTCCTGACATTAGTGCCAACATCTTCTTTAATGATTCCTGACATTAGTGCCAACATCTTCTTTAATGATTCCTGACATTAGTGCCAACATCTTTAATGATTCCTGGCATTAGTGCCAACATCTTTAATGATTCCTGACATTAGTGCCAACATCTTTAATGATTCCTGACATTGGTGCCAACAACTTCTTTAATGATTCCTGACATTAGTGCCAACATCTTCTTTAATGATTCCTGACATTAGTGCCAACATCTTTAATGATTCCTGACATTAGTGCCAACATCTTCTTTAATGATTCCTGACATTAGTGCCAACATCTTCTTTAATGATTCCTGACATTAGTGCCAACATCTTCTTTAATGATTCCTGACATTAGTGCCAACATCTTTAATGATTCCTGACATTAGTGCCAACATCTTCTTTAATGATTCCTGACATTAGTGCCAACATCTTTAATGATTCCTGACATTAGTGCCAACATCTTCTTTAATGATTCCTGACATTAGTGCCAACATCTTTAATGATTCCTGACATTAGTGCCAACATCTTCTTTAATGATTCCTGACATTAGTGCCAACATATTCTTTAATGATTCCTGACATTAGTGCCAACATCTTCTTTAATGATTCCTGACATTAGTGCCAACATATTCTTTAATGATTCCTGACATTAGTGCCAACATCTTCTTTAATGATTCCTGGCATTAGTGCCAACATCTTCTTTAATGATTCCTGACATTAGTGCCAACATCTTCTTTAATGATTCCTGGCATTAGTGCCAACATCTTCTTTACTGATTCTTGACATTAGTGCCAACATCTTCTTTAAAGGGGAACAGTATCACCCGACCTATGTGAGCATCAATATATACCTTGATGTTGCAGAAAAAAGACCATATATTTTTTTAACCGATTTCCGAACTCTAATTGGGTGAATTTTGGCGAATTAAACGTCTTTCTATTATTCGCTCTCGGAGCGATGACGTCACGTTGTGACGTCACATCGGGAAGCAATCCGCCATTTTCTCACTTTCGTCGGTGTGTTGTCGGAGGGTGTAACAACACCAACAGGGACGGATTCAAGTTGCACCAGTGGCCCAAAGATGCGAAAGTGGCAAGAAATTGGACGAAATTTGTTCAATATACGAGGCTGTGGGGAAAGCCGACGAAATGGTCAGTCGTTTGTCCCGCACACTTTACCGACGAAAGCTTTGCTACGACAGAGATGGCAAGAATGTGTGGATATCCTGCGACACTCATAGCAGATGCTGACATCAACTCCAAAACTGGACAGATCAGCTTTCAGGAAAAGAGAGCGGATGAGGGTATGTCTACAGAATATATTAATTGATGAAAACTTTATTCATTACTCGCGGTTTAACGTAAATTATTATACATAAACTGTGTTTACCAATAATTTAGCTTAAAAACATTTATTTTTTCAAATCATTCGAGTAGTCTTGTGTAATGCAGTATTTTGTGTCTATTTAGGTATGGTTAACCTGAGTGCTGAAATCGTGGAAAAATATATGTTCTTAGCGCGCCTGAAATGGGCTGTCTGCACTCTCAAAGTGCATGTTGTTGCCAAATGTATTTCATATGCTGTAAACCTAGTTCATAGTTGTTAGTTTCCTTTAATGCCAAACAAACACATACCAATCGTTGGTTAGAAGGCGATCGACGAATTCGTCCTCGCTTTCTCCCGTGTCGCTGGCTATCGTGTCGTTTTCGTCGGTTTCGCTTGCATACGGTTCAAACCGATATGGCTCAATAGCTTCAGTTTCTTCTTCAATTTCGTTTTCGCTACCTGCCTCCACACTACAACCATCCGTTTCAATACATGCGTAATCTGTTGAATCGCTTAAGCCGCTGAAATCCGAGTCTGAATCCGAGCTAATGTCGCTATACCTTGCTGTTCTATCCGCCAAGTTTGTTTGTATTCACTATGTGACGTCACAGGAAAATAGACGGGTGTTTATAACGATGGTTAAAATCAGGCACTTTGAAGCTTTTTTTAGGGATATTGCGAGATGGGTAAAATTTTGAAAAAAACTTCGAAAAATAAAATAAGCCACTGGGAACTAATTTTTAATGGTTTTAGCCCTTCTGAAATTGTGATAATGTTCCCCTTTAATGATTCCTGACAATAGTGCCAACATCTTCTTTAATGATTCCTGACATTAGTGCCAACATCTTCTTTAATGATTCCTGCATCTTCCCTCTGGTCAGCGGCTGCAGCCAAGTTTCGCCGGGATTCTTTGTTCTGTCCGGATGAGCTGGACTCCCTCTTCTCCTACTTTGACACCGGCTCAGGTCCACGCAGTAAGTCTGCCACTCTTCACCATTTCCACCTATTACCAAGTATCCACATCTATGAGTTTTAGGTGTAACCGTAGAACATGAGCTAAAGAACCATCCTAAAACGTTAGCTTACAAGATGGCGTCAAGTATCCAAATCCATAGTTTTAAGTGTAAATGAGTTCAAGAGCTAGCCTAAAATGTTAGCATGCTAACATTAACGTGCTAGTATGAGAGATTGGCAAACTTCAAAGATGGCGCCAAATCCTAATTTTTAGGTTTAATGATACAAAATTTGCTAAAAAGCAAGCAAAAAATGTTAGCATGGTAGCGTTAGCATGCTAATACAAGAGATGTTAGCATACTTCCAAGATGTCGCCAAGTATCATAAATCATGATGTTTAGGTAAAAACATGCAAAATTAGCTGAAAAACTAGTAGAAAATGTTAGCATGCTAACATTAGCATGTTATCATGTGATGTGATAAGCAGAAATACCAAAATGTATGTGGAGGTCATCTTGCCTTTTTTCCGTTTGTCTCAAAACAATCCTCCATGGTAAGGGTATGTACCAATTCAATTGGCCCATCTTGGATTTGTTCCCAGAATAGCGTCGCCATGGTAACACGAAATGTTCCCAACTATAATTAGCGCTGTTGGCGCGAGCGAGACCCTCCCGACCGTATAAGATATGTGGGGGTTCGTTGGCCGGTTCGTCTCGCATTAATGGCGGCAGAATAAGATAAAAAGAAGAAAAATAATGGAGACTGTGATTGCTGCCAAAGTATCGCGCAAAGGCTGTCAATACTTATGTACATGTGATTGTTTTAGTTTTATAGCAGCACTAAGTAACTTTTCAACCTTCATCAAATATTTTCATAACATTTGGGATGAAACATGGACTTTCAACTAGTTGTATGACACCTGTGTCATGGCCTGTATCGCTCTCACTGGCACTTAGCAACAAAAAACTACAAATGTGCTGACTTGCTTTAACGACATACGTCACTTTCCCTTTCCTCAATCGTTAAAAAGACGGAAGTCGATGCGAACGCCTGCGTGCTGCCAGAAAACTAAAAGAAGAAGAACGCCTACGTGCAATTACTGCTATCATGTTCGAAGCTCCAAAACAACCAAAGAAATGAAAATTTTTGTATGAGGAGAAAAAAAAGGAAAAGGGAGGCTACCCGGATGTAAGCACAGTTAAGGATCAACATTGTCCTGGCTTTCACTGGCTAGCGTGAGCTCAAAGACGAGGGATTTCAGAGTGATGGTTCTGTTCCTGCTATACTAGTAAGTGACTTTCTATGCTCAAATCAAAATGCTAATGCTAATGTTAGCCATCAGAAATGTGAGTGGGAGCAATAATTCGTCACCAGTGTGATAGTTTCACACTACTTCCTTCGAAAAAATTCTCCCGCCGGTCTTTCTTTGCTCTGGACCTGCATCCACCCGATACATTCTTGGTAGTAGCGTCATGTTTGTAGACCAATCCAAGATCTATCTTGATAGTGTCTGCTATTTAACTTTGGCATAGTCATTACACAGCTAACTGAGAGTTCTTAAAAAGGGTTTTGATACATTTGCAAAATAAAAAAATAAACCTTGTCACATTGTCATTATGGGGTCATTTTTGTAGAATTTTGAGGAGCAAAAAGAATGTATTGGAATAAGTAAAAGATGGTGTGGTGACGTGTCCGTGTCCTGGCGTGACCTGGTCCTGCAGGTCTGAGCAGTGACAGCGGCCTCGGAGGAAGCACTGATGGCAGCACTGACATCCTGCTCTTGGGCTCTGTGGTGGACAGCGTCACAGAAGAAGGTGAGTTGATGTTGGAAACCAACTTCAGCTACGTTAAAGCAGGCAGCTTGCGTGTCCCACACTTTAAAAGCCCCTGAACTCACCAAGAGTACCTGGACTTAGGAGCGTCATTGGTTCTGTGACCTCCAAACACTCAAATCAAGATCTTCCATTGAAATTAATTTATTCTGCACAATTCTAACATCCATCCATCCATTTTCTACCGCTTGTCCCTTTTGGGGTCGAGGGGGGTGCTGGAGCCTATCTCAGCTGCATTCGGGAAGAGACACTTTCAGACAAGAATACTACAATAGAAAGTACTACTAACAACGAGGGAAGTCATCGAAAGGTCATGTAGAGCAGGCCTGGGCAATTATTTTGACTCGGGGGGCCAAATTTAGAGAACAAAAATGTGTCTGGGGGCCGGTATATCTGATTTTTAGGAACACTAATACAAAACCTCACAATAATGTCTGATTGAACGCTAAAAACGTTATGACAGACCGCCCTAAAAAACGGAATGGAATTTTAATTTTTTTTACTGAATGAGACACCCAGAATGTACATGAAAATAAAGAATGTTACAATATTAACTATGAAGGATAAAACACTGAATATTGACAACATATGAACGTCACACACCCTCTCCATCCACATATTTTACAATCAAGCGAAACACAACAACAATGCAACAAACACAGGGAAATATGAACGTGAAGGGTAAAATAAACCCCACCTACAATCTGATATATCTGATACATCACTAAGCTTTAGAACTTTGTTGTAAAAATCTCCTTCCACGTCTGTCCCTGACACCCACATTTCGGGCTCTGGAAACACTGTGGAAACACTCCTCACCCACACTGCTTGGTGCCTCGTCTGAGCTGCTGTGATTTACATAACCATAGTAACTCATTAGATTACCATAGTAACTCATTAGATTACCATCGTAACTAATTAGATTACCATAGTAACTAGTATATCATGCAAAAGCGCAGATTCCAATCATTGAAATACATTGTATAGTTGAAGACTTACGGTAAAACATCACTGCACATCATAATGGCAGCTACAGGTTCTATCTTAAAGATCTAAAAAAAAACGTTGGGAATGTCCGGCGGGCCAGATTGAAAAGCTTAACGGGCCGCATGTGGCCCCCGGGCCTTAATTTGCCCAGATCTGGCGTAGAGTATTTACTTGGGCTGTCAATCTTTGGGCACCACATGAATCTTGGCGGAAACAAGTCGATTCAGGATTGATTCTGGATTCACAATCAATACTTTTCAATAATATTGGGTGCCAGTTTTATGATGAACTACATTCCTCCATAAAATAAACAGCATATTACTTCAAGTCAAGGTCCAACATAAATTAATACAAGTTGTTTATTTATTTATTTGACTTTCCATAAATATGTAAAAGTATTCATCATATTCTCTTCATGTCATATTAGGTGCCAGTGTTACTTGTTTTAACGTTAGAGCTGCTCTCACCCCTGAAGAACAGTTTGAGAGCGACATTGTCTTGATTAGGAGTTCTCCTTGTTCTGTATTCAACAAATAAAACTTGTCATCTCCTGTGACTTGTCCACCAGAAGAGGAGTCCGAGGAGTCCTCTAGTGGCGAGGTGGAGATTGAACAAGAAGTCCCTTCAGACCCCGAGGACCCGAGGGAGCTCCACCCTGGCGCGCTCCTCCAACGTTCCTCGCGCCTGCACAATTTAGCCCTCATGGCGGAGGCGCTGGCGCACGGCGCGGACGTACACTGTGCAAGTGAGGAAGAGGATGGACGAACACCCCTCATACAGGCAGTACTGGGGGTGAGGGACTTTTTTCTTGCACTTACAATCTTTTCATTTCCTCAAAAAGCGACAGTGCACCTTATGCTCGTATTCATTCTAGTTGTGCTTACCGACCTTGAAGCAATTTTATTGGGTACATGGTGTAATAAATGTGACCAGTAGATAGCAGTCACACATAAGAGATACAGTTAAAGTAAAAGAAACAATGATAGTCACACACACTAGGTGTGGCGAATTTATTCTCTGCATTTGACCCATCCCCTTGTTCATCCCCTGGGAGGTGAGGGGAGCAGTGGGCAGCAGCGGTGGCCGCGCCCAGGAATCATTTTTGGTGATTTAACCCCCAATTCCAACCCTTGATGCTGAGTGCCAAGCAGGGAGGTAATGGCTCCCGTTTTTATAGTCTTTGGTATGACTCGGCCGGGGTTTGAACTCACAACCTAAGTGTAGACTGTTCAATAAATGACGCTAGCAAGCAACACCAAAACTTTGAAGTTTCATTGAGAATATAGAACATTACACATGGCGCTCAAAAATCTGTCAACATGTTTTGGTACGACTTTGGTAAGCTATGAAGTCGCACCGCTTGATGGATTGTCGGATTACGGCTACCATAGTCAGACGTACTGTGCTTCAACATACAATATTATTATGGTGTGTGTATAAGGACCCAAAAATTGCACCTATTAGGGGACATTATCTGGCGGTGTGTTTTGCAATATTATGCAAAACCAACTTTTCTTACTTATTGGTACCTGCTGATGTGTATTTGGGATCTGCATAAGTCCTGAAAATGTGCGCACATCCGCCATTGTACTCAATAAACTCCTTCTTTTTCTCTATCCTCTTGTTGTGGGGCGTTCATCCTCCACTAATATAAAGCAGTGCACAGTTCTAACTTATATCTGTCAGTAGACTCGCTATGAAAGCGCTAAAAACTACAACAAAGATGGCGGTGAGAAGACGCTGTCGAAGTGGAGGCAGGTAAATAAGACCGCCCACAAAATGATGCATCCTGAAGAGACGGTCAGAAAGTGTCTTGAAGATGATGTGTAAAACATCATCTATGTTACATTATGAGCAAAGAAGCACCATTACATGTTATGTCGACCACAAGGAAGTCTTTTACATGTAGAAAATAATATCATAATATGACTCCTTTAATGCGCCTTATGTATGAAAATAGACGCATTGATTGATAATAATGGGGTGTGAAAAATGGAGTAATCTTGTTAGGACCTGATCTACACTGCAGGTCCCAGGTGAACAAGTTGTCTTCTTCTCCAGGGCTCCTTGATAGCTTGTGAGTTCCTGCTTCAGAACGCAGCCGACGTCAACCAGAGGGACATGAGGGGGCGGGGCCCGCTGCATCACGCCACCTACCTGGGACACACCGGGTACGTCCAGCATGCTGGCTACAGGTGGCGCAGACTAGAAGGTGTGTTTGTGTGCAGCCAGGTGTGTCTGTTCCTGAAGAGAGGGGCGTCACAGACTGAGGTGGACGAGAAAGGTCATGACCCCCTCAGCATCGCCGTGCAAGCTGCCAACGCTGACATCGTCACCCTGTGAGTGACCTCATGTTTACTTTGCTGTCACGTTGTTTTTGGTCAAGCGTCATGGCTTCAAAGATAAGGAATTAAATGAATTATTGACTTATTTACTTCAAATATTCAATGTTGCATGTTCTGGGGTTAAATATTGCATCATTTATGTGTGTGTCATAAAAAAAGAGGGTTTTGACAAAAAGGGCATAAAACATTTTACTTGACATCAACAGGCCTGAAGTTGATCTAAAGGGGGTGTCCAAACTGTTTGACTGGGGGGCCTTTGGCCTTAAAACATTTGGCCAGGGGCCGAAAGCCAACTGCATGCAAAGTGTGTGTATATATATATATATATATATATATATATATATATATATATACCGTTCAAAAGTTTGGGGTCACCCAAACAATTTTGTGTTTTCCATGAAAAGTCACACTTATTCACCACCATATGTTGTGAAATGAATAGAAAATAGAGTCAAGACATTGACAAGGTTAGAAATAATGATTTGTATTTGAAATAAGATTTTTTTTACATCAAACTTTGCTTTCGTTAAAGAATCCTCCATTTGCAGCAATTACAGCATTGCAGACCTTTGGCATTCTAGCTGTTAATTTGTCGAGGTAATCTGGAGAAATTGCACCCCACGCTTCTAGAAGCAGCTCCCACAAGTTGGATTGGTTGGATGGGCACTTCTTGCGTACCACGCGGTCAAGCTGCTCCCACAACAGCTCAATGGGGTTCAGATCTGGTGACTGCACTGGCCACTCCATTACCGATAGAATACCAGCTGCCTGCTTGTTCTCTAAATAGTTCTTGCACAATTTGGAGGTGTGTTTTGGGTCATTGTCCTGTTGTAGGATGAAATTGGCTCCAATCAAGCGCTGTCCACTGGGTATGGCATGGCGATGCAAAATGGAGTGATAGCCTTCCTTATTCAGAATCCCTTTTACCACCTTACCAGCACCAAAGCAACCCCAGACCATCACATTACCTCCACCATGCTTAACAGATGGCGTCAGGCATTCTTCCAGCATCTTTTCAGTTGTTCTGCGTCTCACAAACGTTCTTCTTTGTGATCCAAACACCTCAAACTTGGATTCATCCGTCCACAACACTTTTTTCCAGTCTTCCTCTGTCCAATGTCTGTGTTCTTTTGCCCATCTTAATTTTTTTCTTTTATTGGCCAGTCTCAGATATGGCTTTTTCTTTGCCACTCTGCCATGAAGCCCAGAATCCCGCAGCCGCCTCTTCACTGTAGATGTTGACACTGGTGTTTTGCGGGTACTATTTAATGAAGATGCCAGTTGGGGACCTGTGAGGCGTCTGTTTCTCAAACTAGAGACTCTAATGTACTTATCTTCTTGCTCAGTTGTGCAACGCGGCCTCCCACTTCTTTTTCTACTCTGGTTAGAGCCTGTTTGTGCTGTCCTCTGAAGGGAGTAGTACACACCGTTGTAGGAAATCTTCAATTTCTTAGCAATTTCTCGCATGGAATAGCCTTCATTTCTAAGAACAAGAATAGACTGTCGAGTTTCAGATGAAAGTTCTCTTTTTCTGGCCATTTTGAGCGTTTAATTGACCCCACAAATGTGATGCTCCAGAAACTCAATCTGCTCAAAGGAAGGCCAGTTTTGTAGCTTCTGTAACGAGCTAAACTGTTTTCAGATGTGTGACCATGATTGCACAAGGGTTTTCTAATCATCAATTAGCCTTCTGAGCCAATGAGCAAACACATTGTACCATTAAAACACTGGAGTGATAGTTGCTGGAAATGGGCCTCTATACACCTATGTAGATATTGCACCAAAAACCAGACATTTGCAGCTAGAAAAGTCATTTACCACATTAGCAATGTATATAGTGTATTTCTTTAAAGTTAAGACTAGTTTAAAGTTATCTTCATTGAAAAGTACAGTGCTTTTCCTTCAAAAATAAGGACATTTCAATGTGACCCCAAACTTTTGAACGGTAGTGTATATATATATATATATATATATATTTATTTTTATTTTTATGTATATATAAATATATATGTATTTATATTTATATATATATATATATATATAATATATATATATATATATATATATATATATATATATACTTTATATATGTATATCGAATTCTCACGTTGTGCGATTCAGAATCGATTCTCATTTTTAAAAAATAAATTTTTTTATTTTTTCAGTTATTTTATTTTATTTTATTTTATTTTTTAATTAATCAAGCCAACAAAACAATACACAGCAATACCATAACAATGCAATCCAATTCCAAAACCAAACCCGACCCAGCAACAATCAGAACTTTAATAAACAGAGCAGTGGCGTGGCGCAGTGGGAGAGTCGCCGTGCGCAACCTGAGGGTCCCTGGTTCAATCCCCACCTAGTACCAACCTCGTCATGTCCGTTGTGTCCTGAGCAAGACACTTCACCCTTGCTCCTGATGGCTGCTGGTTAGCGCCTTGCATGGCAGCTCCCTCCATCAGTGTGTGAATGTGTGTGTGAATGGGTAAATGTGGAAGTAGTGTCAAAGCGCTTTGAGTACCTTGAAGGTAGAAAAGCGCTATACAAGTACAACCCATTTATCATTTATTATAATTGAGAGGAGACACAAACACGACACAGAACAAACCAAAAGTAGGGAAACGAAAATGAATATTATCAACAACAGTATCAATATTAGTTACAATTTCAACATAGCAGTGATTAAAAATCCCTCATTGACATTATTAATAGACATTTATAAAAAATTTAAAAAAGAACAATAGTGTCACAGTGGCTTACATTTGCATCGCATCTCATAAGCTTGACAACACACTGTGTCCAATATTTTCACATAGATAAAATAAGTCATATTTTTGGTTCATTTAATAGTTAAAACAAATTTATATTATTGCAATCAGTTGATAAAATATTGTCCTTTACAATTATAAAAGCTTTTTACAAAAATCTACTACTCTGCTTGCATGTCAGCAGACTGGGGTAGATCCTGCTGAAATCCTATGTATAGAATGAATAGAGAATCCTTTTGAATCGGGAAAAAAATCGTTTTTGAATCGAGAATCGTGTTGAATCGGAAAAAATCGATTTTGAATCGAATCGTGACCCCAAGAATCGATATTGAATCGAATCGTGGGACACCCAAAGATTCGCAGCCCTAATATATATATATGTATATAATATATATACATATATATATACACATATATATGTATTAAGGGATGTATTAAGTCTATATAAATAAGGGGGATGTATTACCGTAAGTCTATATGAATAAGAGGGATGTATTAAGTCTATATGAATAAGAGGGATGTATTAAGTCTATATGAATAAGAGGGATGTATTAACTCTATATGAATAAGAGGGATGTATTAACTCTATATGAATAAGGGGGATGTATTAGGTCTATATGAATAATGGGGATGTAAGTCTATATGAATAACGGGGATGTATTAACTCTATATGACTAAGAGGGATGTATTAGCTCTATATGAATAAGGGGGATGTATTAAGTCTATAGGAATAAGAGGGATGTATTAACTCTATATGAATAAGAGGGATGTATTAAGCCTATATGAATAACGGGGATGTATTAACTCTTAATGAATAACGGGGATGTATTAAGTCTATATGAATAACGGGCATGTATTAACTCTCACTCTCCCAGGCTGCGTCTGGCCAGGATGAACGAGGAGATGCGGGAGGCGGAGACCCCCCTGGGTCAAGCAGGTCAATACCCCACCAGCAGCCCTACAGAGCAGCAGTACAGGAAGTGCATCCAGGAGTTCATCTGCCTCACCATAGAGGAGTTCTAGTCACCTCCTAGTTGGACCTTTTCTAACTCCTCCCACTCAATGTTGGCCTCCTGCTAACATCCTCACACGGTGTAGTCCTTCTCGGGAGGCTGCGGGTACCTGTCGCTACATTAACCCTCCATGCATCACAGCAGATCATAGCATCTGTGGAAATATGAAGGGGAACTGCACTTTTTGCCCATCATGCACCATCCTTACGTGAGACATCTCTTTTTCTCTTTCGGAATAGTCAATAATGCCAGCAAAAGTCTGCTGACAAGTAAATAGTCAATAATGCCAGCAAAAGTCTGCTGACAAGTGGCTCTATTTTGCCTGTGAAGCACTTCAAACACCTGGGTGTCATTGCAGGTGTAGTAAAGTGCTAAATAATTACAGACCATTTTGTGGGGTCAAAACTAATCCACATTCAGATTCTTATTTGTAATGATCTTAATCCATTCAAAATGTTTTAAATTTATTTAAATTCTTTTTTTAATTTATCCTGTGCAGTCAGTCAGACAAATCATGTTGTTGATGTAGATGATACAAATCATATTGTTGATGTAGATGATACAAATCATATAGTAGATGTAGATGATACACATCATATTGTTGATGTAGATGATACAAATCATATAGTAGATGTAGATGATACAAATCATATAGTAGATGTAGATGATACAAATCATATAGTTGGTGTAGATGATACAAATCATATAGTTGATGTAGATGATACACATCATATAGTTGATGTAGATGATACAAATCATATAGTAGATGTAGATGATACAAATCATATTGTTGATGTAAATGATACAAATCATATAGTAGATGTAGATGATGCAAATCATATTGTTGATGTAGATTATACAAATCATATAGTAGATGTAGATGATACACATCATATAGTAGTTGTAGATTATACACATCATATAGTAGATGTAGATGATACACATCATATAGTAGATGTACTGTAGATGATCTATATCTGCTGTACACATTTACTTTACAAAAGAGAATTGTTGGATATTTCTCTTGTTGCCTTATTTGTATTTGACTTTATTAAATGTTTGGGTAGAATTGTATTAAATAAAGCAGTTTTCTTTAAAAGTGGCCACAGGGGGGCAGGACGGACCGGTGTCCCCGGGTTTTGGACCCTCCGTAGTCCCAGAAGCACTTAGGGGCTTTAAAAGGAGCAGCAAACGAGAAACAAATAGCTGCTAAGTCTTGGGCCTATTTTTATGTAAGACGTCTTACCTTCTCCCATTTTTTTCATTTTTCCTGCTTGACTAAAACACCTCACTCTTTTTTCACATTTTGACGTGTTTTAGGCTCCCCTTTTTCGGCAATTTTCACATGTTGAGATGTTTTGGTCGAGCAGGAAAAAATTGAGAAATGGGAGAAGGTAAGACGTCTCCCAAACACCTCACTTATTGTGCTTATTTCACACTTATGATATAGAAATTGCTGTTTATCTATTTTTGCAGGAATTTAGTTAATCATAGAACTGGCAACCAATGTTATTACAAAAGTATTGATTTTGAATCGAGAATTGATTCTGAATCAAATCGTTAACCCAAAGAATCGAATCGAATCATGTGGCGCCCAAAGAGTCACAGCCCATTGAATGTGCTTCAATGGCTGTCATATCTTTTTGTCAACAAACAGGGTATTGTTTGGATGGCAAGTCATTTCCATTACCTTTTATGTTTTTCCATACATTACATATATGTCATGTAGTAACATTTATAATAACATGTAATATATACATGATGTATGTATATATGTAATGTAGTATCATTCATAATAACATGTAATATATACATGATGTAAGTATATATGTCATGTAGTAACATTCATAATAACATGTAATATATACATGATGTAAGTATATGTCATGTAGTAGCATTCATAATAACATGTAATATATACATGATGTAAGTATATATGTAATGTAGTAACATTCATAATAACATGTAATATATACATGATGTAAGTATATATGTCATGTAGTAACATTTATGATATGTAATATATACATGATGTAAGTATGTAATGTAGTAACATTCATAATACTTAATATTGACATATTTTGACAATTTTAAGCATACGGCAACGCATTAATTTAAAAAACACATCACAATGTTCACTTTTGTTTCGACGACATGACTAATTATTACTCACTGCAGACTTAATCACAGCCAACACACATAATAAAACATCACTTACTGTACAATGTCTGCTCTCACCGGGATGTCGACTAAGATGTTCACATATTCACATTTAGATGAAGAATTCATCTTAATCCTTGCAAAGGAAAAAACGTATTTTTGGGTTTAAAGTTGACCAACTTCTCAGATTATGTCTTCATCCTTTTACTATTCTGGTGTTGATTTATCATCTACAATAAAATTTCACCAGCTCCCAGGTGAGTAAGCGGCTCACGGCAGCGTGAGGTAAATACCTCTTTGTGACAATGTGCAGCTCAAAAATGTCCTTAACGTTAGCGCTTGTAACTACAATATCGCTAATAAGAAGGAAGGACTTTATTGTCATTGTCAGTGTTTGTAACTTTTACTAGTGACGAGTCATCTAATTAACTACTTTTAGGTTTGTTATAACACCGTTAGCGATAGCTTGATGTAACGTGGCGCTCTACTTTTGATGTGGTTTTATGTCGACAAGAATGAAAGAAAGAAATATCTTTTCACTGGTGAAAGTAAGACTAAAATGAACTTTTAATCAAAGAGGAAAATGCACCATCACACTGTGACACAGCAGACAACAACATACACACACAACTACACATTGGTAATAATGAACATTAACTCAATGGCTGAAGTGACAAACTTGCCATCCAAACAATACACCGTTTGTTGACAAGAAGATATGACCGCCATTGAAGTACATTCTGTCACGGCGCGGGCTCGAACCCGCTTTTCTCCGGCAGCTGGGTCGCGCCGAGACACGCCCCTCCTCTCGCTCTACTCAACACTTGGTAACACACACTACAGCTAACCATACACATAGCCTCACACACACACACAGTTGGGTTGTCACACACGCACCACTCTATAGTTATTAGTTAGTATTGTTTTATTATTATATATACATTGCCTATTTATATAATAAATCATAGAACTTTACTGCCCCCTGGTGTCTGTGCCATCAACTCCTTTTAGCAAACATAACACATTCCAACTCTTTATTAACCAGAGCTAACACAATCTGGTGATAAGATTAAAAAGAGCTGGCGCTGCTAACTGCTAAAGCTAACAACTCGATGACGTCACTAGACAACAGACTGCACATATTTCAAGGTTTTGTTTTTTTAAGTAACGTATGAATTACTTTCCCTTTTAATAGATTACATTTTTTAAAGAGTAATTTCGTTAGTAATTCATTTACTTTTTTGGTAACGGGTAACTACAATTACTTTCTATAAGTAATTTTCAGAACACTGGTACAACAAAGTTTACCGATTTTCCGAACTAATTGTAATACTTGGTTAATGTATTTAGGTCATGAAATTGTTTAGATGGTTATCTAGAGGGCGTTATGAGGACCTCCTACTGACTCTATTGTAAGCTGACTTATATGTTGGAGATAGAAAACATGTGTTCTTGTCTCTCATACAGATGGTGAATTATAGGCCAAAAAGTGCAGTTCCCCTTTAAGAAGTGTCTGACTTTTCTCGCGTGTAACATTTATAACGCTGTCATAAACCCGCTGTACGAAGGGATGGACCATTAAAGCTGTGACTAAAATATTGAGCGGCTTGCTTTGGGACAGCAAGAGTTGAAGAATAGGATCAAACATTTGTGTAAAAGAAAGACTTGTGAAAAAGAAGTGTTGACTTCACGTGATTTATGTCAGCCGGTTTCACCAAAATATATTCCTTCAATCGAATGCTAGCTTTGTTTTGTTGTTGAGCTAACAGTGGATTTGAAACGATGCTAATTGTGTGCTAACTCGGCTAACAAAGGTAATGTTGACACAGTTAACTTGACTTGCTAACAACAAGTGGAGTAAGAACACGTCCACTCTTGTCTCTTTCTGGAGTTAAAGCGTCGTATTTGACCATGTCGTGTTTACAGTCGAGTACACTGAGGTCGGGGCCTCTAGACCACACAAGTATATTTTTGTGTCGCCTGGTTACTACTTCATTTTGCCTTTTAACGGAAGTGAAATGCGCAGGTTTGGTAAATGTAAAGTGAAACGATGCTAAAATGTTGCTAGCAGACGAGCCTTGCTAACTTTGCTAACAACAGCTCTCTTTCCTAGTAATGTTCACTCACAAAGCACAAAAGTCTACTTTTTAACGAATGAATCAGATCACTTTCGGCAGGGAAACCCACTAACTTGTATTTGCTAATGTTGTAAAAAAATAAGTGTTTATGAAGTCGAGTACAGTGAGGCCATCTCCCCAGAGGTCGGGGCCTTTAGTCCGCCAAAAAAGGAATTTTCTGGAATATATTTTGTGTCGCTCACTCTAAGAACTAAACATTATTTCCTTTTCCTTTTCACATGAGTGAAATTAGCAGGTTAGAAAAATGTAAAGGTCAAGTGAGAGGGCGGATGAAGCTAACTGCGGCGCAAACTAGCTAGCTAGGCTAAAGGCTAACAACAGCTTTCTTTCACCCACAAATCCGTTTCCTCTCCAACAAATGAAGTCAGAACACGTCCACTCTTTTTGGAGTTAAACCCGCTCCCTTGTATGTGCTAACGTAGTAAAACAAGTGTTTACGAAGTCGAGTACAGTGAGGCAAGGTTGGGCTTTCTTTAGAAAAGACATTTTCTGGAATATATTTTGTGTCGCTTACTCTCCCACTGTAAGAACTACAAATTATTTTTATTTTTCCTTTTAAGGTCAGTGAAATTAGCTGGATTAGGAAAATATGACGGTAATCTGGACCATGCTAACGTTGCTAACATGGCTAAACTTCTGGGTAACACAGTAACTCTGTTTAGTAACGTAGCCTGCTTAGTTAGCACAAACATTATTCATCCAACTTGACCTTTTATTGTTTTCCTTCGTTTACGTCCTCTTTCGTTGTGACCTAACTCCAGGAAGAGACGTCAGAACCGGTTGACTTTGACGTTGAAAGTCGACATTTTCCTTTTTTTCCGAGTACTGAAACTCTGCACTTTTCCCGCCTTCAGTATTATTTTGTTTCCATTCCACTTTGTCTGGTCTGTAATGTTGATGTTGATGTTGATGTTGATGTTGATGTGTCACAGAGGATGAGTGCAATTATGACGTTTTTTACCGTAGTCTTTTTTTTGAAAGATTGTCTCAAACTATTGCTGGAAATGAAGTGTTTGACTACTAGTGTGTGGTTAATAGCAGTCCATAGTTCACGTGTCACGGCCTTAAGAATCCACAATATGTCCTTTTATTCAGCGGCGACACAGCAGTCAAACATGGACTTACAGTACAGTACAGTACAGTACAGTACAGTACAGTACGCCTCCCTGGTCAACGTGCCACTCACTGCCCTTCAAGGCCGTGAAGCCACGCCCACATTTGGTTGTAAATAGTCTGTCATCCTCTGAGATGATGGAGCACACTTTTCTTCCATGTTTCCACCTGTAGGCCTGCCAGCTCTTCTCTGCATGCTCTGTGGGCCTCCTGCCATGTTTTACTCTGTGGAGTCCGACACAACCTCTCTGGTGACCTTTTTCTTCCCTTTCCTTCGGCCAAAGACTTTTGAAGGCAAAGTTTTCTCCGTGGTTCCCCGGTGGTCTTCGCCATCTGCCAGTGGTAGAAAGACTTTGGTGTGCTGCACGCTTTTTTCTCTCCAAAATGTGACATTTTTACATTCATCGTCAAACTGTGAAGGAAGACTTTCAGACTGTGGATGTGGACTCTGTTTACATTAGTGGTGTCCAAACTACGGCACGCATGAAGGAACAATTTCATTTGAAATGTCCCACAGTAGAATTGCTGCAAGTTTGCTGCCATCTGGTGGTCGTCGTGAGTCATTCCGGTTATTGACCAGGGATTGCACATTGAAAAGTTCACAGCACCGTATTATTATGTATGACCCAATCCAAACAACCTTTCCCACTCATGGAACAAACAAACTAACACAACAAGTCAACACACCTGGTCACACATAACACAACAACAAGACAACACACATGGTCACACATAACACAACAACAAGACAACACACATGGTCACACATAACAACACAAAAAGTCCGCCCACTGAGACAAAGATGGTTGATGACTGAGAAGAGGGCTCACTGCGTTCAGTCAGTTCCACTCAGACGTCTTCCTCCCCGTTTGAAACCAACAAAACGCAAAGCTCAACAATTCCGATTGCCAGAAGAAGAAAAAAAAAGCACTAATTAAAAGAAGAATCGTGCAGCCCTGGCCCACATGTCCCAAAATACATGTCCTGGCCCACATGTTCCAGAACACATGTCCCAGAAGACATGTCCCAGAACACATGTCCTGGCCCACATGACCTAGAACACATGTCCCAGGACACATGTCCCAGGACACATGTCCTGGTCCACATGTCCCAGGACACGTGTCCTAGAACACATGTCCTGGCCAACATGTCCTAGAACACATGTCCTGGTCCACATGTCCCAGAACACATGTCCCAGAATACATGTCCCGAAAGACATGTCCTAGAACACATGTCCCAGGAGACATGTCCGAGAACACATGTCCCAGGACACATGTCGTAGAACACATGTCCTGGCCCACATGTCCCAGGACACATGTCCTGGCCCACATTTCCTAGAACACATGTCCCAGGACACATGTCCTAGAACACATGTCCTGGCCCACATGTTCCAGAACACATGTCCTGGCCCACATGTCCTAGGACACATGTCCTAGAACACATGTCCTGGCCCACATGTCCTAGAACACATGTCCTGGCCCACATGTCCTAGAACACATGTCCCAGACACATGTCCTACAACACATGTCCCAGAACACATGTCCTGGCCCACTTGTCCCAGAACAGACTGAGGAACAGTTGGTGTCAGTGGGGTTAGGTCCATGCAGGATGATGTCCAAACGTCTTCAGTGTGGTATCCGTGGTGTGTTGACATGAAAATTAAATAGTCCACTTGTGTGTTCCAACTGCCTCAGCCTTCAGGAACAGACCTTTCATCTTTGTCTTTTTATTCTTGAAGAACAACAAATGTTATTATGTCTCGGGTGACCACCAGGAACCAATAAACCTGAGAACCACTCTGAACTAACCCTGCCTCTCCTGGCTTTCATTCCTGGCACTTCTCTCAGCATCGCAGCACAAACATCCACACAACAATTCACCAAACATCCACACAACAATTCACCAAACAACAATTGACGACTGCTGGGTGTTGAGAAAAGTTCTGCTCCTTTGGTGCAAACCAGTGGTCCTCAAACTTCTTCCACCTCAGAAGAAAGTATCATGAGATACAGGAGACTGAATTCCCGACTATAAGCCGCTACTTGTTTTCTTCCACTTGGCACTCTGCAGGTTGTAAGACGGAGTTCTGGATGTTTGTTTGCTGACGGCAATAATATAATAAAAATAATATAATAATAATATAACAAAAATCATTTGAAAGAAAAACCACTGACATTTTTTTTTGTGACATGTCAGCTTCTACAGCAAATAATCCATCCATCCATCTTTAACCGCTTATCCGGAATTGGGTTGCGGGGACAACAGCTCCAGCAGAAACCCCCAGACTTCCCTCTCCAGAGTAACATTAGCAACTTCCTCCTGGGGGATCCCGAAGCGCTCCCAGGCCAGAGAGGAGCTGTAATCCCCCTATCTGGTCCTTGGCCTGCCCCGGGGTATCCTCCCAGTGCGACGTGCAACGAGGACCACCCAAGGGAGACGCTCATGAGATGCTCAAACCACCTAAGATGGCTCCTTTCCAAGCGAAGGAGCAGCGGCTCTACTCCAAGTCTCTCTCGGGTGACTGAACTTCTCACCCTATCTCTGAGGGAGATGCCAGCCACCCTTCTGAGGAAACTCATTTCGGCCGCTTGGATCCGCGATCTTATTCTTTTGGTTATGACTCACACTTCATGACCATAGGTGAGAGTAGGAATGTAGATAGCTTGGTAGACCGAGAGCTTTGCCGTCTGGCTAAACGCTCTTGTTTGGTCACAACAGTGCGGCAGAGAGACTGCAATACTGCCCCAGCTGCTCCGATTCTCCGGCTGATTTCCTTCTCCATCTTTCCCTCACTCGTGAACAAGACCCAGAGATACTTAAACTTCTCCACTTGGGACAGACTATTGCTCTCTACCTGGACTGTACAAACCATTGGTTTCCTGCTGAGAACCAAGGCCTCAGATTTGGAGATGCTGATCCTCATTCCAGCCGCTGAACACTCGGCTGCGAACCGATCCAGTGAGAGCTGAAGGTCACGAACCGATGGTGTCATCAGGACCACATCACCTGCAAACCGCAGTGACGCAACCAAAAGCCCCCCCGAGACGTATACCCTCTCCACCATGGTCACGACTCTGCCTAGAAATCCTGTCCATGAAAATCACGAACAAGATAGGTGACAATGCGCAGCCCTGGTGGAGACCAACCCCCACTGGAAACGGATCTGACTTAAATCTAAGCACCCGGACACAACTTTCGCTTTGGTTGTACAGAGATTGGATGGCCCTCAGCAGGGTCCACCTCACCCTGTACTTCCTCAGCACCTCTCACAGGATCTCCCGGGGGACCCGGTCATACGCCTTCTCCAAATCCACAAAGCACATGTAGACTGGATAGGCATACTCCCAGGCCTTCTCCAGGATTCCCGCCAGAGTAAAGATCTGGTCAGTTGTTCACCGACCAATACGGAATCCACATTGCTCCTCTTGAATCTGAGGTTTGACTATCGACCGGACCCTCCTTTCTGGTACCTTGGTGTAAACTTTCTCAGGGAGGCTGAGTAGTGTGATACCCCTGTAATTAGCACACACCCTCTGGTCCCCCTTTTTGAATAGGGGAACCACCACCCCAGTCTGCCACTCACTCTGCACTGTCCCAGACTTCCACGCAATGTTGAAAAGGCGTATCAACCAAGACAGCCCCTCAACACCCAGAGACACCTTTAGCATTACTGGACAAATCTCGTCAACCCCCGGAGCTTTGGCACTGTGGAGTTGTCTAACTACCTCAGTGACTTCACTCCGAGAGATCGACGTCAATCCCCCATCATCCCCAGGCTCCACTCCTGTCAGGGAGGGTGTGTTTGATGTAGTTGGGTTCAGGAGTTCCTCAAAGTGCTTTTTCCAAACGCCCTACGACTTCCTCACTTGAAGTCAGCAGAGTTCCATCCTTGCTGTACACAGCTTGGATGGTTCCCTGCTTCCCCCTCCTGTGGGGCCGTATGGTCTTCCAGAACAGCTTTGGTTCTGCCCGATAGTCCTTCTCCATGGATTCCCCAAACTGCTCCCACACCCTCTGCTTAGCCGCGTCCACAGCCATGGCCGCTGCCCTTCGGGCCTGTCGGTACCTTGCAACTGCCTCCGGAGTCCCCTGGGATAACATACCCCGGTAGGACTCCTTCTTCAGTCGGACGGCTACCCTGACCACCATGATCCACCTAAAACCTTCTGGCCACAGCTCGCAGCTGCTGCTTTAGCAATAGAGGCTTTGAACATTGCCCATTCCTGTTCAATGCCTCCACAGGGATGGCAGAGAGGTCCCGCCGGAGGTGGGAGTTGAAGTCCCCCCGGACAGAGGACTCCTCCAAACATTTCCAGTTTCACCCGCACTACACGTTTGGGTTTGCCAGGTTTGTCCAGAGGTTTCCCCCGCCATCTGACCCAACTCTCTACCAGATGGTGATCAGTTGATAGTTCAGCCCCTCTCTTCACCCGAGTGTCTAAAACATACTGCAAATAATCATCTACTGTATTTGATCAATATTCCTCTACAAAGGTTTGGTGCACTCCATAGTTCCAGTATTCACACGTTCAGCTCAATCGGGAACCCGAAACTCCCTCAAAAATTACAAAAAAAATATTTCGGATTACCCGGAATTCCAGGTTTTCCGGGACATGTTGCCCTTTTGAAAGTGAATGGACAAAACACAAACCTCTCCCTATCCCACATTTCTCACCCAATTTGAACCGTTCCACCATCCACACACTCCACTCACCTTGGACAAGATTAAAAAAAAATCTGGGAATTCCCAGAATTCCAGGTTTTCCAAAGCCCAATTTTCACATCTTGCCAGTTTTCCCGAAATTCCAGGAACTCCAAAGTACCCATGCTCAATTCAAACTGTTACTCAACATTTCTCAACCGATTCAAAAAATTCCAACACCAACCTATTCGTATCATCTCAGACAATTGTGCTAGTAACAATATTTTTCCACATTTCCCGGTTTGCCCGAAATTTACAGGAAATTCCCATTCAAATTAATGGACATATTCATAGTTCTACAATGGCCTAAATACTCAAAATTGTGCACCATTTTTAAACCTGATTCCGACCTTTCAACTATACACACACACTACTCTTCACATATATCGAACGCAAAACATATTTTCCCTTTCCCAAAATTCCTTGTTTTCCCAGAATTTCCTGTAATTTTCTTCCCATTGACAATTATACAAACCTCTATATCCCACATTTCTTATCCGATTAGAACCGTTCCACATTCCACACACTCCACTCATCCTGGGCAATCAAGCATTTCAGTTCCACTCACGTGTATCTGCGGTTTGGCAGAAGTGCACACTGTAGGAAAATGAAACACTGTACTTTAATCAAGTCATTCTTTGGCATACCACTTGATGGAGCCAGCGTAGCACAGTTTGAGAACCACTGGTCTAAACTTTCCAAGAAACACTGGGCTTATTCAAACGCTGCGTGACCTTTTTAACCACGGTTCTCAGTCCTATGAAGAGGCAGCCTTGAATCATTCAGTGTGTCCAACATTTATATGTCACTCACTCGGAACTAATGTCTGTGTCCTTGTCACTGCAGGACTCAGCAAGAGCGGCAAGCGGGTCAAGTCCAAGGATGCTGGGGAGAGAGTGAGTGATGCATCCTGGGCTGTCAAATAAGACACTTTGCTTCCTTCTAGGATCTCGCTCTTGTCTGTGGGCTTTCTGGCTTATTCCACGGTGGCACTAGGTACACCTGCACAGTCTCAGCAAGTCCAGGGCAAGACTTCTTTTGTTGAGGTCGTCAGACGTGTTTTAAAAGCAGGGGCGGCCCCTGGCATAAACAGGAGTCGTGCTCTGCAGGTTTTTGTTTGTTCTACTTTGAAGTGAAATCACTTGATAGATACAAATGTACAAAGTTTCTGCTCAACTTTTAACCAGCAGCAAGACTACAAGTCTTTAAGTGCGGTTTGGCAACACCATTCGAAAGCTCAAAAGCCCATAGAGATAATTGTTCATTTAGCATCTCTACAAACGCCGTCATTGTGACAGAGTCACCGTCATATTTCTAATACGACCGCATTTAAGTTTAAATTGTAGCCCAACATTTTCCCTAAAGATTTCATGTCTAAAGAACATGATTTTTTCATAGTTTTTGACCATTTATTGTGTTTTGTTCACTTTTTCAAATGATGGATATTATTATCTGGATTATGAACACATGCCTATCGAACTGAACTGAATTGTCGCTTTTTGAGTAAATACAAATCTTTCCATGATTCTTAAAATTTGAAAAATTAATTCTTTCTTAATATTTCCATCGAAATGTTCATGTGGACTGTAGTGGCTCCCATACCTTTGGACACAAGAGTATTACAGCAAACCTTGTTTATGAAATCTTGCCCCAAACGGATTACTAGCCCCTTCCTGCTCCGTCACCGATAAGTATATGCAATTACCCAGCATGAGTCAGTGCTATGCTAGTATGCTGAAGGACTGGGATCCAGTCCTGACCAGCCTTGTATCAGTCAGGCACTTTGTTTTATAATTGTGCTATTGTGTGCTAAAACATTGTTTTTATTATTGATCAATTTATTTCCATTAAATCTATTTTGGTACAAAACTTGCATCAAATTAAAGAACAGAAAAATAATTGACAGCAGTTAATTTGTATTTGTAAACATTTAGTCCATGAAAAAATGGCACACATATATGACATATTTATGCAAATTAGACAATGATGTCATCTACCCTCGAACCGTCCCAGCATCCCGACACCTGGAATGTGTTCTGTAGAACACTTTTATGTCTTCTGGCCAAATGTTATATCTTAGTGTTCCTGGGTGTTTTGAGAGGCACATCAACATTTTTTTTTTTTCCTACAAAATTCAAATGAAAAAATGTATATATTTTCAAATGTATTTGAAAACATTTCCAATGACATTTAATAAAAGTGAACATTTAAATTACAGTAATACATTGCAATATTTAGCAATAAACATGGCAAATATAACAACACATTCTCACAAATAATAGTAATCATGTAGGAGAGGAAATAGAAGAATATATGGCCTAGTGGTTAGAGTGTCCGCCCTGAGATGGGTAGGCCGTGAGTTCAAACCCCAGCCGAGTCATACCTAAGACTAAAAAAAGGGAGCCATTACCTCCCTGCTTGGCACTCAGCATCAAGGGTTGGAATTGGGGGTTTAATCACCAAAATGATTCCCGGGCACGGCCACCGCTGCTGCTCACTGCTCCCCTCACCCCCTGGGTGATGCAGAGGATAATCTCGCCACACCTAGTGTGTGTGTGACAATCATTGCTACTTTAACTTTTTTAATACCATTGAAAAAAATCAATGATGTCTCCCAGCTGGTCTGGGAACACCTCGGGATCCCCCAGGAGGAGCTGGACTAAGTATCTGGGGAGAGGGAGGTTTGGGCTTTTCTGCTTAGGCTGCTGTTCCCACAACCCACCCTGGGATAAGTGGATAGCGCCATCATATTTGAACCAAAACAACCTTTTTTCCAAAACAATATTTAAAAGGTGTTTAGCATGCACAGACAGTCATTGGATTCTTGTCTGCGGCTCGGATAAAAAGGCTCTTGTGGGAAAGGAATAATCAGAACCGCACTCCAATATTTTGTCACTTTCTCTTCTTGTAAAATCAGTATTTTTATCATGTTTTTTTTAAATAGACATATGTGAGAGTACAGGTGTACCTTGTAAAGTGACCAGGGTGTATCACCTTCTGAAGCTGTCACAAATGTGTACTTTGATGCCACGCAAAAGCTCTGTCAATAGTTTAGTCATTTTCACCCACTCAGGGATCGGCAAACGTCATTTAAAGCATTTCAATAACTTTTCACGCAACTTGAACCAAATGTAAAGCTGCAGCTTGACAACATTGGAAGCATGTTAAGTTAAAGTTAAAGTGCCAATGATTGTCACACACACACACACACACAATAGGTGTGGCAAAATTATTCTCTGCATTTCACCCATCACCCTTGATCACCCCATGGGAGGTGAGGGGAGCAGTGAGCAGCAGCGGTGGCCGCGCCCGGGAATCATTTTTGGTGATTTAACCCCCAATTCCAAGAGTTACTATAAACCAGGGCTATTCAATGAAGAGGGCCGCGGTTTCAAGAGCCCAAGGTCTCAGGGGCCAGACATCAAAATGTTTATTTAGAAAGGTTCTATTCCTTTGAGACTGTGTTTACTTATTTACTCTGTAAACACATCAGCTTTCACACTGCTCCGTCAATAAATTCATTATTCTGCCCTCGCTACTCGTTTCCAGCGTGCGCAGCTGGACAGATAGTTAACAGCGTGAAGAAACACAAGCTAAGTTTTGCTGATGATTGGTGTTCTTTCTTTCAAATTATTTTTCTTAGTTTTATTTCTTTATATGTCTTCCTTTTATTGAGGTTTGTAAGACTGAACATGTAAACATTACAAAAGTATAACGTCCATCGTGTATTTTACGTAAATAATGTCCATTGGGTGTGTTAGATAAATCAAATAGAAGGTTTTAGTGTTGTAGCTTTATCGTACTCTGCTGGTCAAATTCAGCGCTACGTGTATTTAACCAGTTTTAACCGGCAGAGTTTAACTGCCAAAACAACACGACCACGAACACAAAATACATCAACAAGTCATCAGTTTAAATAAATGTGTACATTTTGTTCCAATCGCTGTTAAAAGTCCGATTTTCGCGATTTATTTTTATTTTTTTCAGGGTCAATAGTGCCATCTTCTTCTACTCACCCACTGCTACGTCATTGTGACACATGTTTTATTGTTGTCCCCTGCCGGGTGGCGGGAGTACTGCAGTCATGATTAACACTAGTTTGAATGGCTTCATCAAGACTATTTGGGTGATGTTCAGTGGGCCGAGTTAAGCCTGATGTCAACTTTTCAACTATTTAGGATTATCACCATCAAATGCGTCCAATTTTGTCCACACGATACGTAATAACTATATCTGCAGTAGAACACGGGCATTTAATTAGCATTAAAAGCATGAAATTAGATTACCTGCAGAAACCCTGATCCAGCAATGCATTGTGGGACAATTGAATGTGGACAAGGAACAGGATGCTTCTCTCTCTGTCTCTCTCTCTCTCTCCTCGGCATTTTCTTTTGTCCCACCACCTCAACTTATTCATGTTCCCTCCTCTTAATACATCCCTGGTGGCTTTGTTTGGTGTGACAAGATGATGCAACTTTGTTTGGTGTGACAAGATGATGCAACTTTGTTTGGTGTGACAAGATGATGCAACTTTTTTTGGTGTGACAAGATGATGCAACTTTTTTTGGTGTGACAGGATGATGCAACTTTGTTTGGTGTGGCAAGATGATGCAACTTTGTTTGCTGTGACAAGATGATGCAACTTTGTTTGGTGTGACAAAATGATGTAACTTTGTTTGGTGTGACAAGATGATGCAACTTTGTTTGGTGTGACAAGATGATGCAACTTTATTTGGTGTGACAAGATGATGCAACTTTGTTTGGTGTGACAAGACGATGCAACTTTGCAGCTGTAATGAGGTGTGTAATATTCCCCGCTGCAGGTGAAATCTCCGGTGTTGATGTATTTCGCAACTTTTCTCTCCTCGCATCTCCCCAGCCCGAAGAGCTGAGGAGGAGGAGCATCCAGTTCATTCGCCGCCAGGATCCTGAGGAACACTCTTAGCTCTTGTTGACAGTGTCAGATGGACATCATGACTGTGTGACTATTATCTGTGACTAGATATTTACTATTATTACCATCAACAAGCATCCCTTTTTAATGATTCCCCTATAACGCCACATTTTTACTTTTGTTCACACATTGTGAATTCCTCAAGAAGTGGTCTCAACACTAGATGAATGACTAACGATTGTAAGACCGTATTTTCCGGACTATAAAGCACACCAGTTCATAAGCCACACCCATTACAAACGTTTTGTAAACATTTATTTACATACCTTAATTGTTTTCAAACAGTGTATGTAACTCGGCAGTAAAACGGCTGATCAAACAAAACAGAAGTCATGGTCATGGACCCGCTAGCTGCGCAAGCTATCTCTCCAATTGGCTAAACAGACTCAATAACTCCACGGTGACATTTTGGTGAATTTTCAAAACTGAAACAATACAAAAAGAATATAAGTTAATAATATTAACACAGACACTCGTAAACATGTTAGCATATTTGCGATGCTAGCATGATTACATTACTATAGCACATACAAATATGCATAAAAACACTCCTACAGACATCACACATGGGACGCTTTAGAAAGTATAAATTGTTTTAGTTATATTGTAAAACTTACAAAGGTTGCTGGGAGTGATGAATGAAGAATCCATACAAGTAGAAACGCTATGGACGACTAAAAGGCAGAACAGCACTTGTACTTTTGGTTCAAAGCTTTAATTACAAAACTGAAACAAACAGAAAGCTATTGTAAGTTAATAATACTAACATAGACACTTGTAAATGTGATAGCATACTCGCTAATGCTAACGGCGCTAGCTTCATTACATTACAATAGCACGTACAAATATGCATATAAACACTCCTACAGACATCACACATGGGACGGTTTAGTAAGTAAGAATTGTTTTAGTTATATTGAAAAACTTATAAACGTTGCTTGGAGTGGTGAATGAAGAATCCATACGAGTAGAAACGCTATGGACGATTAGAAGACGGAAGGGCACCTTTAAACAGCAGGTAACACGGAGCCATTGACACAGCAGCACATGCAGTGAGCAAACTTGTCCAAAAGATGGCGCCATAGCACAACCAATAACACACCATTTCAATGTATTTGCATGTGTTTTATTACAATTATTTGCTTTATGGCCGTCAGCGGAAAAAAAAATCCATAAATTAGCCGCAGCGTTTTATAAGCCGCAGTGTTCAAAGGATAGGAAAAAAGTATTAACTATTAGTCCGGAATTCACAGTAAATTGCTTGTTTTATAAAACACAGATTGGTACCGAACCGCACAAGAAATAATTTTTTTTTTTTTTTTTTTTTAATTAATCAACATAAACAACACAAGATATCAATATAGATCAATACAGTCTGCAGGGATACAGTCCGTAAGCACACATGATTGTATTTTATTATCAAAAAAAATAATAAAATCAACCCCCCCCCCCCCGGTCCGTGGGACAAATTTTCAAGCGTTGACCGGCCCGCAGTTACAAAAAGGTTGGGGACCACTGCTCTAAGAGACTGGTGCATTGGATCTTTTATTATTTAATATAGGTCAACACAAGAGTAAATATGTGTTTCTGGTAAATGTCCACGTGCTCAATGTTTCATCACTTGGACCCTAAACAAAAGGTCATCCCATCACACACCTTGCACAGGTGTTTGTTGTCACCTGTGTCATTTCTCTGCTGCCCACATAGCAGTCAACATTGTTGACCCAGTTATTATCAAAGTGATACATTCTCAGGTTCAGCGTCATTTAAATGATAAGTTGCATTTTCAATGGCTCACACATTTGTGTTTATGTATATTTGTCTTTATATTGTGTTGAAATAAAGGTCATCAAATAAATATGTGCTGATATTTGTCACCTTCTGTAGAACTCCCATAATGCTGGATGATTTAACCCCAAAATACATACGGTAGATATTAGCAAACAGACAGGCCACATCCTGAATTGGGTATGATGATGTGGGTTTTGTCATTTACAACCAGGTGGGGACGCTGTTGTGCTTTAAAGGAGCTGTGATGTACATCTTTCCACAGTCCTGACTACAGGACTAATGGGATATCTTAAAACCACAGGTTTAATACTTAAAATATAGGTTTGTATTTTTTTATTTCATTATTATTGTTTTCTCTCTCCTCTTGTTATGTGTGGTTTTGTGTAGATACATATTTGATATGTATATAGTAACCAACATAGTCTGTAACCTAAGTACTCACCCTAAGGATATACACTCCATTGGTGGTATGCACCTATTACTCCAGTACATTTGGTGGCGGTATGCACCTATAACTCCAGTACAGTAGGTGGCGATATGCACCTATACTCAGTGGCCTAGTGGCTAGAGTGTCCGCCCTGAGATCGGTAGGTTGTGAGTTCAAGCCCCGGCCGAGTCATACCAAAGACTATAAAAATGGGACCCATTACCCCCGTGCTTGGCACTAAGCATTAAGGGTAGGAATTGGGGGTTAAATCACCAAAAAAAATTCCCGGGCGCGGCCATAGCTGCTGCCCACTGCTCCCCTCACCTCCCAGGGGGTGATCAAGGGTGAAGGGTCAAATGCAGAGAATAATTTCGCCACACCTTGTGTGTGTGTGACAATTATTGGTACTTAAAAACTTTTAAAAAAAACAAAAAAACTCCAGTACCTTAGGTGGTGGTATGCACCTATAACTCCAGTACAGTAGGTGGCGGTTTGCACCTATAAGTCCAGTACGTTAGGTGGTGGTATGCACCTATAACTCCAGTACAGTAAGTGGCGGTATGCACCTATAACTCCAGTACGTTAGGTGGCGGTATGCACCTATAACTCCAGTACGTTAGGTGGCGGAATGCACCTATAACTCCAGTACAGTAGGTGGCGGTATGCACCTATAACTCCAGTACGTTAGGTGGCAGTATGCACCTATAACTCCAGTACAGTAGGTGGCGGTATGCACCTATAACTCCAGTACGTTAGGTGGCAGTATGCACCTATAACTCCAGTACGTTAGGTGGCAGTATGCACCTATAACTCCAGTACAGTAGGTGGCGGTATGCACCTATAACTCCAGTACGTTAGGTGGCGTTATGCATAGACATGTTATAAGTAGACGCAGCATTGGCTGCTATGACGCAGCATTGGCTGCTGTGACGCGAGAAATTGGGCCGCCATCTTGAAGTGGTGATGAAGAGCCGGCGAGCAGCCTAAACTGACAGTTGACAGGTAGAAAACAAAGATGGTGTTCAGTGTTTTCCTGCTCAAATGAGCGGACTGTTGAAAATAGGAATCGGGGGATTACTTTTCACAAGTAAGATTTAACATAACATACTATTGGTTGTATTTTGTGAAAAGAATATTACCACAGAGTTGAGAAGGAGCAAAGATCTTCAATAGTACTGAAATCGTAGCCGCTAGCAAATAAGAATATGACCATAATAGAATTGCTTGTCAATTAAATTAATTAAAGGCAAAGTATAAGGCAATGCTTTCTTAACAGTATAATTGTAACCACCAGGAATAATATATATATATATATATATATATATATATATGAAATACTTGACTTGGTGAATTCTAGCTGTCAATATACTTCTCCCCTCTTAAACACGCCCCCAACCACGCCCCGTCCCACCCCCGACCACGCCCCCACCCCCCACCTCCCGAAATCGGAGGTCTCAAGGCTGGCAAGTATGGCTTTTATCCAAAGTGACATACATAAAAAATACATATAAAACAATCACTGTAAACACGATCATTTAAGGGAAGAATGTAATTCAAAATATCAATACAAAGTGTCAAGACAGAATAGACTCTCTGCTGCTGCAGCAACAGCGATACAGTCTATAAAATATATAGATATGTAATGTATTCATACATTGTTTATGTAGGATATACGCATGTATATATAACCTAATCATATTGTTTCTTCAATTTAAAAATAGCTGACCGTTTTTTTCCCCCTTCTCTGGGATTATATTCCCAGTTTTGATCTCGGACGTCTGGTCACTTATAGCATATAAGAATATTCTATTACTGTTAAGCAAACTATGAATAATAAAACATGTGTCCTTTATCATAGCTACACGTATGACACAAAAGCGAGTGAAAATCAGTGGTATTCATATTCAGTGAGGTAAGATGAATTAAATGCGCTGACAGTCAGAGGTGGGACCAAGTCATTGCTTTGCAAGTCACAAGTAAGTCTCAAGTCTTTGCCCTCAAGTCTCGAGTCAAGTCCCGAGTCAAGACAGGGCAAGTCCGAGTCAAGTCCAAAGTCAAGACTGGAAAGTCCCAAGTCAAGTCCCAAGTCCTGCATTTTGAGTTTCGAGTCCTTTCAAGTCATTTAACCACAGACTAATATATTTACACAGATTGTGTATGCTTTTAAAACGCTGTATTTATTTATTAAAACAAGTGCATTTGAAATTGCAGGGAAAAAGATAGTGCTGACATTGCACTTCAAAATAGCACTATTAACCAGTCATTTTAAACATGTAACTTATTCCTTTACAGAATAAACACATTTGAAAAAAACAAGTGCAACTGTACTTATTTGCACAAAAGTGTTAACATTGTATTTCCATGGCATATTGCATTGTAACTAGTTCCACAGCAGTTTATATCCTGTTCTTACCTTATCTCATTGATCTCATCTCATACTGTGTGTGTGTTGATGTGTGCGTACACATGAAAAACATAACAAATAAATGAACATAACAATGAACAGAGTTGTACTTTTTAGATGTCAGGGCCCTATGCAATATGTACACATATTCTTAATATAGTATACATTTTAACTGACCTTTATTTGACTATGTTTGTCTTTTTGTAGGTGGCTAAAATACGCGGTGCTGCTGACCACCGTCTAACGTTACGTTACTGTGTGTGATACATTGACTAACGTAATGTTACTGTGTGTGATACATTGACTAACGTAACGTTACTGTGTGTGATACATTGACTAACGTTACGTTACTGTGTGTGATACATTGACTAACGTAATGTTACTGTGTGTGATACATTGACTAACGTTACGTTACTGTGTGTGATACATTGACTAACGTAACGTTATGTATAGGTACCTCATGCAACCCTGCTTAAAAAAAAATCACTTGACAAAAAGTATGAATAAGGTAGCAAACTGCAGTGGACGCAACAGATTGCAGTGTTTGCAATGACGTTATAACCATAGATATCTTATAAGTAGACGCAGCATTGGTTGCTGTGACGTGAGCAATTTGGCCGCCATCTTGAAGTGCTGATAAGGAGCCGGTGAGCAGCCTGAACTGACAGTTGACAGGTAGAAAACAAAGATGCCGGGCTGGTGTTCAGCGTTTTCCTGCTCAAATGAGCGGACTGTTAAAAATAGGAATCGGGGGATTACTTTTCACAAGTAAGATTTAACATTAACGTACTATTGGTTGTATTTTATGAAAATAATATTACCACAGAGTTGAGAAGGATCAAAGATCTTCAATATTTGTATGTGAAAATCACAAAGAAATCTTCTGGGGGAGGATGACGCCCCTACAGGGGTTTGGTTTACAAACTTTCAGCCCCACTTAAACAAAATTCACCAGCCGCCACTGATTATGATGCATTCTCATTTTAGGCAAAGTATAAGACAATACTTTCTTAACAGTATAATTGTAACCAGGAATAAGTCTTCAAGTAACAATATTCAAATACTAACATTGTTGGGTAAAACAGAATTTGGTTTCATTCTGAATCCAGTGAAACAGATTGGTGGTTTTAGCTGATATGAAGACTTTCAGGTGTTTATATATGTTTAAGTATTTGGCAGATGCTTTTATCCAAAGCGACTTACATAAAATAATACATATAAAACAATCACTGCAAACATTATCATTTAAGGGAAGAATGTAATAGAAAAAATCAATACAAAGTGTCAAGACAGAATAAACTCTCTGCTGCTGCAGCAACAGAGATACAGTCTATAGGTCCCTGATATATAGATATCTAATGTATTCATACATTGTTTATGTAGGATACACGCATATGTATATATAACCTAATCATATTGTTTCTTCAATTTAAAAATAGTTTACCGTTTTTTTCCCCTTCTCTGGGATTATATTCCCAGTTTTGATCTCGGACGTCTGGTCACTTATAGCGTATAAGAATATTATATTACTGTTAAGCAAACTATGAATAATAAAACACGCCAAAACATGTGTCTGTTATAATCGCTACACGTATGACAAAAAAGCGCGTGAAAATCAGTGGTATTCAGTGAGGTAAGATGAATTAAATGCGCTGACAGTTCATTGCTCCTGCCAAATGAATTGCACTGAGTGGAGCGGATCACCACTCCAAGATGGCGGCCACGCGTCTCGTCTGCGCCAGTAGGCAGTAGCGGTCGATGCTGCGTCTACTTATAAGATGTCTATGGTTATAAGTTACGTTAGCAGTGAGTTTGCAGCCTCACTGATTTAACTACACAGCAAATAAAAGTCACGTTACTTAGCCAATAAACGTTATCTTACATTCAAAACTTACCCTTCTTTGTGCAACTTCAAATGTCGAACGAAGTTGGAAGTTGTTGCGTCTCCGTCTGTAATATTCGAACTGCGTGATTTGCATTCGGCAATTCTTTTTTTGTTGACCAAGTCGTAGTTTTTATACCCGAACGAAACCAACTTTGTCATAATTGTTTCTCACTGGCACGTTGTTGGACAACTCTTGTTCATTGGTTGTCCTGCAATTTGATTGGATGAATGCTGCGTGATGAAAACAACATAGATCTAATTTGATTGGCTGTTGTACTGAGAGCACACACGCTGACAGGAACAACACGCTGATAGACAGACGGAGAAAATGAAAAATACGGAGCGCTCCCAAATAACTTTTTAAGCTTTGGATTTTGGGGAAAGTGGTAAGTCGTGGCAAGTCATGTCAAGTCAAAAGGATCAAGTCCAAGTGAAGTCACAAGTCATTGATGTTAAAGTCTAAGTCGAGTTGCAAGTCTCTTTACATTTTGTCAAGTCGAGTCTAAAGTCATCAAATTCATGACTCGAGTCTGACTCGAGTCCAAGTCATGTGACTCGAGTCCACACCTCTGCTGACAGTTCATTGCTCCTGCCAAATAAATTGCACTGAGTGGAGCGGATCACCCCTCCAAGATGGCGGCCCCTCGTCTCGTCAGCGCCAGTAGGTAGTAGCACTCGATGCTGCGTACCCTTAGAAGATGTCTATGGCGGTATGCACCTATAACTCCAGTACGTTAGGTGGGGGTATGCACCTATAATTGCAGTACGTTAGGTGGCGGTATGCACCTATAACTCCAGTACGTTAGGTGGCGGTATGCACCTATAGCGTTGCTTGCGAACCGCCATAGAATAAAGAAGAAGAAACCCGGAAGCTAGTTCGTCAAGCTGCTGCTCCGTTAGCTAACCGTAGGTTGCTGTCATCGTTTTATAGTTTGGGCTCTGACCGTAGAAACTACAACCTGCTTCATATCCAGACCAGAATACACATTTTCACCGGGGTCTCTGGAGAGGTATGTCAGCACCACACATTAGTCAAGTTGTCGGCGTAAAGGCGGCCAACTTTTGTTCGTAACACTGCGGCTGCTAGCATTAGCTCGCTAAAAGTGGCACTGGCCTATGTCAGCTTACTAGTCTTTACTAACATTTACTAGTCTTTACTGATATTTACTAGCATTTACCAGCATTTTACTAGTATTTACTAAAACCCCGTTTCCATATGAGTTGGGAAATTGTGTTAGGTGTAAATATAAACGGAATACAATGATTTGCAAATACTTTTCAACCCATATTCAGTTGAATATGCTACAAAGACAACATATTTGATGTTCAAACTGATAAACATCTTTTGTTTTGTTAATAATCATTAACTTTAGAATTTGATGCCAGCAACACGTGACAAAGAAGTTGGGAAAGGTGGCAATAAATACTGATAAAGTTGAGGAATGCTCATCAAACACTTATTTGGAACATCCCACAGGTGAACAGGCAAATTGGGAACAGGTGGGTGCCATGATTGGGTATAAAAGTAGATGATTCCATGAAATGCTCAGTCATTCACAAACAAGGATGGGGCGAGGGTCCCCACTTTGTCAACAAATGCGTGAGCAAATTGTTGAACAGTTTAAGAAAAACCTTTCTCAACCAGCTATTGCAAGGAATTTAGGGATTTCACCATCTACGGTCTGTAATATCATCCAAAGGTTCAGAGAATCTGGAGAAATCACTGCACGTAAGCAGCTAAGCCTGTGACCTTCGATCTCTCAGGCTGTACTGCATCAACAAGCGACATCAGTGTGTAAAGGATATCACCACATTGGCTCAGGAACACTTCAGAAACCCACTGTCAGTAACTACATTTGGATGCTACATCTGTAAGTGCAAGTTAAAACTCCTATGCAAGGCGAAAACCGTTTATCAACAACACCCAGAAACGCCGTCGGCTTCGCTGGGCCTGAGCTCATCTAAGATGGACTGATACAAAGTGGAAAAGTGTTCTGTGGTCTGGCGAGTTCACATTTCAAATTGTTTTTGGAAACTGTGGACCTCGTGTCCTCCGGACCAAAGAGGAAAAGAACCATCCGGATTGTTATAGGCACAACGTTGAAAAGCCAGCATCTGTGATGGTATGGGTGTGCAGTGTTTCCCACAGGACAGGCATCTATTTGTGGGGGGGGTTACGGCAGCGGCGATGACCAAGAAGAACGCGGAGTTGGAATATAATTACAACATTTTATGTACATATTTATATACAGATTTGAACAATTAGTGATTCACTGAAATATATTTATTAATTGTGGTTCTTACAAAAAATATATCTTAGAAAATATAAAAGCTAAAATGTCTCTTAAAGCTCTGCCCCTTTAATTAGTGAATACTAAATAATTTAACTTTAGCCTACTACTACAACCATATTATTTACCAGCAACATGAAGTGAAACGGAGGCAGAGGTGTCCTGCCACAGTCAGTCAACCTCCTCCTCCTCCTCCTGCTGCTGAACAGGTCGCACCTGTGGTCCGGACTGTAGGCCTACCTCCTCTCCAAGTCGAGCCCTTTTCGGCCGTTGAAAATATTTTTCTATACTCATCTGTGTGAAGGAGTGAACATCCAACATTAGAATTTATTACTAACGAGCAGAAGCGCTCTATGTACAGTGCCGTCTAACCTTAAGCGGCAGCAGCTCAACACATGCAAGGTTCAACGTTAAGGTTTTTTCTACTTGCCCGACTTCTCAAATCTACTTGCCCCAATATTTTTACTTGTCCTGCCTAGGTTTTTTTCTGGCTGTGTAGTGCTCATGGCTTATATCTTACTAAAATCCTTCCCGTTGACTATTTACAACACTACACAGTATTTATTATTATTATTATCTATAATTACATTTAAATGGCATTGCATACATGTAAGATTAAATGCTATTTCACATTATTTGACCAGTAGCAGTTACACTCATCTGAACAGGTCAGCCACCTGTTTAAAGCCCGATCACAGTTGAAATCTTGAAATGAAGGGCCTTTAATGGCCAAAACATTAACCTGGACAACATTTTAACAGCTGGTTGGCTCAGATTTTATTCTTTTCATTGCATTCACATGCTACAGTGGACAATTTAGCTTCAGTCCATGTGTGTTTATTGACAACATGGTTATAACCTGGACACGTTAGCTCGTCTATTGTAACACTTGACTGTTACTACGTGCGTCTGTCCCGGGCCACGAGTCAAACAGCGGCGGTGTTAATGAAGCAGCGTCAGGCTGCTCACCGTCAGTGAAACGCTCGGTGAAATCACGGATTAACGTTAAATATATGACGAGCCGCGAGCGATGCAGCTATAACCTATCTACTAGTGATGGGTTGATGAGGCGTCATGAAGCGTTTCGACACATTTGCAAAACTGTATTGTTACTGTGTCGATACTGTGTCACTAAATACTGACATCTGCTGGACATTAAAAATCCCTACAGGCAACCTATGGACCGACTCAACTGACACTGATTTTATGACCTAGTACAGTGGTTCTCAAATGGGGGTACGCGAACCCCTGGGGGTACTTGAAGGTATACCAAGGGGTACGTGAGATTTTTAAAAAATATTCTAAAAATAGCAACAATTCAAAAATCCTTTATAAATATATTTATTGAATAATACTTCAACAAAATATGAATGTAAGTTCATAAACTCAGTGAAGCACAAGCTCAGGTTTGTCACTAAAATGTCTGTCAAAAAGAACTGTGAAAAGAAATGTAACAATGCAATATTCAGTGTTGACAGCTAGATTTTTTGTGGACATGTTCCATAAATATTGATGTTAAAGATTTTTTTTTTTGTGAAGAAATGTTTAGAATTAAGTTCATGAATCCAGATGGATCTCTAATACAATCCCCAAAGAGGGCACTTTAAGTTGATGATTACTTCTATGTGTAGAAATCTTTATTTATAATTGAATCACTTGTTTATTTTTCAACAAGTTTTTAGTTATTTTTATATCTTTTTTTCCCAAATAGTTCAAGAAAGACCACTACAAATGAGCAATATTTTGCACTGTTATACAATTTAATAAATCAGAAACTGATGACATAGTGCTGTATTTTACTTCTTTATCTTTTTTTTTTCAACCAAAAATACTTTGCTCTGATTAGGGGGTACTTGAATTTAAAAAAAATATCACAGGGGGTACATTGCTGAAAAAAGGTTGAGAACCACTGACCTAGTATATACAATAATATAAACCAAGTCATTGTATTTCATTTAGGATTATTTCATAACTTCATTTAAATAAAAATATATTTTTTGTCTTTTTTAGATACAGTCAATAAATAATGTGAACATGTATCATAACATGGAAATCTAAGAGAACGTGTTGTGAATGAGGATGCTTGTGGACCTGGAAATTATTATTTATTTATTTTTACACATTTTTATTGGAAAAAAAAAACAGTTTTTCCAACGTATTCAATTTTAGACGCTTTCTCTTCTTAGTTATTATTTCTCCGGCTGTAGAAAAGACCCGCTCACAGGGCACAGAGGAGGCGTCAGTGCGACACAGTTCGCGTATCGGTCACGTGACCAAAACAGCTCATGATCAGTCACGTGACTTTCTAAAAGCGGTACGCGCACCGACACAGGGTTTCGCTCTTTGAGCTCGACGCATGCGCCGATGCATCGGTGTTGCCGGACCCATCACTACTATCTACATATAACACCTGTAAAAATGAAGCAATGCTACCACGCTAGCAAGCGTTAGCTAGCCGGCTATGAGCCACCAAGCTGCTAACTGTCGCCAAAAGGCACCATTTAAGTTTTTTTCCCCATGGCATCCTGGATCAAGGCTTTCAGCAGCTTTTGGACGTTTGAGGTAGAAACGTAGGAAGCGCCATCATTATGAAAAGTAGTCGGCGAGTATTTTGATTCCGTCCGTCCCTCTTCTTCTTCTTCTTCTTCTTCTTCTTCTTCTTGCTATTGGCGGAGTTACAATGCATAGTAGGCTACCGCCACCTACTGCACCGGAGGTGTAACTACAAGCAACATTCACAGACAGTCCCATTGCTTTTATGAGCGGTCGAGCGAGTCAAAAGCCGAAAAATCCATTTGTGGCGGACGTAATTCTTTCGTGGCGGGCCGCCACAAATAAATGAATGTGTGGGAAACACTGGTGTGTATTAGTGCCCAAGACATGGGTAACTTACACATCTGTGAAGGCGCCATTAATGCTGAAAGGTACATACAGGTTTTGGAGCAACATATGTTGCCATCCAAGTAACGTTACCATGCTTATTTCAGCATGACAATGCCAAGCCACGTGTTACATCAACGTGGCTACATAGTAAAAGAGTGCGGGTACTAGACTGGCCTGCCTGTAGTCCAGACCTGTCTCCCATTGAAAATGTGTGGCGCATTATGAAGCCTAGAATACCACAACAGAGACCCCCGGACTGTTGAACAACTTAAGCTGTACATCAAGCAAGAATGGGAAAGAATTCCACCTGAGAAGTTTAAAAAATGTGTCTCCTCAGTTCCCAAACGTTTACTGAGTGTTGTTAAAAGAAAAGGTGATGTAACACAGTGGTGAACATGCCCTTTCCCAACTACTTTGGCACGTGTTGCAGCGATGAAATTCTAAGTTAATTATTTGCAAAAAAAAACAAAAAAAAACTTTATGAGTTTGAACATCAAATATCTTGTCTTTGTAGTGCATTCAATTGAATATGGGTTGAAAAGGATTTGCAAATCGTTGTATTCTGTTTATATTTACATCTAACACAATTTCCCAACTCATATGGAAACGGGGTTTGTATATGTATTTTGTTAATAGCGTCACATTGTCAGCCGGTTACCACGTGATCATTTGTAGCAAAGCGGAATATACTTGGCGTTATTTTCCAATAACTAATATAGGTACGTGACAAAAGATTTCAATTGCAAAATATTTTGAAGCAAATGCTACAGTTGCAAAGGCCTTGGAAAAACGTTCTAATGTTACTTAAAGCATTGTGATAGGCCAAATATTAAGGGAGCTACGAATGCTCAAAGGTCAAGAATCGGTCTTGCGTTATCCTTTAAGACAATAGAGAAATGTGTGACCTTTATTTTGGAAAGTGAACGTCAAAACATCAGAGCTCCCTTATTTCTCATAAACGCATAACAAACTTATGGATTCTTAGTTAAGTAACCCAAAGAAAATCATTAAATTAAACAAATTAAAATATTATACATATTTTTTGTATTATTTAATTAAGATACAAAGCGACATTACAAATAACAAAAATATAGTTCTAACTTCCATATGTCCTGGAATATATGTTTATAAATATGTATGTATATATGTGTGTAAATATTATGTACGTATGCATATTATATATGTATATATGTGTATGTATGTGTATATAGATGTGTGTGTGTGTAAGGGCCGCATGGTGGAGGAGGGGTTAGTGCGTCTGCCTCACAATACGAAGGTCCTGGGTTCGATCCTGCGTTCGGGATCTTTCTGTGTGGAGTTTGCATGTCCTCCCCGTGACTGCGTGGGTTCCCTCCGGGTACTTCGGCTTCCTCCCACCTCCAAAAACATGCACCTGGGGATAGATTGATTGGCAACACTAGATGGTCCCTAGTGTGTGAATGTGAGTGTGAATGTTGTCTGTCTATCTGTGTTGGCCCTGTGATGAGGTGGCGACTTGTCCAGGGTGTACCCCGCCTTCCACCCGATTGTAGCTGAGATAAGCTCCAGCGACCCCGAAGGGAATAAGCGGTAGGAAATGGATGGATGGATGGATGTGTGTGTTTATGTATATAATTTTAAGGACGCTCAAAAACCGTGATTGAATGCTCAGACTCACTTCATATTTTAGGACAAATATGTATACAAAAGTGATAAATTGTAAGATATTAAAACTTAAAAGGGCAGTTTTGCAACATTTACACATTAGCTTTGGGTGTAATAATAGCGATTTGGGTGGGGGGTGTTATCTGTCATATTCTGTATATTCTATCATAACAACATGATTGAAGATTGTTTGTTGCTTCTTTTAATAATAATAATGATGGATTAAATTTTATATCGCGCTTTTCTATTGTTAGATACTCAAGGACTGCTTTTGTATGTGTGGACGTACAAGAAAGGGTGAGTGACCGCCGTAAACATCAACCATTTTATTCAGGCCGGTAAATCATTTTACTAAGCAGACTTAGTAATTGTGAAAAATATAGACTCTTTTTACAAAAATGTCTTCTGTTAAACCACTAATGGTAACACAAGCTAGCCAATGGTTTTCATGTTATATTTTTTGCTTAGAAAAAAGTCACTGTAAACAAGTTGCAAACAGTCCCTTTAACTTCCAGGTGTCATTTTGTACAATCTTGAGATGTAACATTTTGCGTGTTGATTTTCTTAACTTCTTTATATCGGACCCGAAATTTTCGACGTCAAGGCACTTTTGAGATATGTGAACTACGTCATAAGCCTATGTGCTTTTTAATTGGTACAAAAATAACCCTACACAGAGTAAAAAATGATGCACAATGCAAACCGCGGTTGCTATGGAGATAAGCAAGTCAATGGCTAATTGTCATGTACCAAACTATTAAAGCATGATATGTAATGATATATTTTGGATGACATGACATTTATATTAGTCCATATGTCCGGTACATGCAATTTATATTTAAAAATCATTGCTTTGTTTTGTCTTGAATAAATTTCATTGTGTCCAAGTGTTTTGAATAGTGCTCATACATGCCAATATTTGACATGACAGTAATAGTGGGTCAAATTACCAGTCAGTGAGTGTTAATGGGACTGGTTGATACGGCGAAATAAATTATCTCGATTAATATCACAATTAGTTTTTTTTTATTATAGCGTCCGGTGCAAGATTATAGCGAGTAGCACATCCCTACTGTTTATGACTGACATGTTGGATTGAGGTAATATTCATACTAACAGCTGACTACTGTCATTGTCTTCATATTCATGTGCTTAGTAGAGGTGCAAAGGTAGAGGTAACCCATGCTAATGTCTGTACCTGGTTTTAGAGCCACGGTTTTGCTTCTTTTTCGATACATTTAGTGGGGTAAAGAGCCCGCCAGCGTCCAAAATCCGGCCCGCAGGAAGTTCCAAGTTTAAAAAAAAAAAATATATATATATATATTTATTTTATATATATATATATTTTTTTAAATCTGTCCCATTTAATCCATTTTCTACCACTTGTTACAAATAATATGGTCTAAAAATGCATTTTCCCATCGATAAGTGCACGCTCTTTCAGTCAGTGCGCGATATATATATTTATATATATATATATATATATATATATATATATATATACATATATACAGGACTGTCTCAGAAAATTAGAATATTGTGATAAAGTTCTTTATTTTCTGTAATGCAATTAAAAAAACAAATGTCATACATTCTGGATTCATTACACATCAACTGAAATATTGCAAGCCTTTTATTATTTTAATATTGCTGATTATGGCATACAGCTTAAGAAAACTAAAAAATCCCATCTCAAAAAATGTTTATATTTCCTCAGACCAAGTTTAAAAAAAAGATTTATAGCAGCAAAACAAAATCAAACATTTGAAAATGTCAACTAATGCACTCAGTACTTTGTTGGGAATCCTTTTGCACGGATTACTGCATCAATGCAGCGTGGCATGGAGGCCATCAGCCTGTGGCATTGCTGAGGTGTTATGGATGCCCAAGATGCTTCAATAGCGGCCTTTAGCTCATTTGCATTATTGGGTCTGGTGTCTTTCAGCTTCTTCTTCACAATACCCCACAAATTCTGTATGGGGTACAGGTCAGGGGAGTTGGCAAGCCAATCGAGGACAGTAATGCCATGGTCAGTACACCAGTTACTGGTGGTTTTGGCGCTGTGGGCAGGTGCCAGATCATGCTGGAAAATGAAATCATCATCTCCATAGAGCTTTTCAACAGATGGACGCATGTAGTGCTCTAAAATCTATTGGTACACAGCTGCATTGACTCTGGACTTGATGAAACACAGTGGACCAACACCAGCAGCTGACATAGCTACCAAAACCATCGCTGACTGTGGGAACTTCACACTGGATTTCAAGCAACTTGGTTTTTGCTCCTCTCCAGCCTTCCTCCAGACTCTAGCGCCTTGACTTCCAAATGAAATACAAAACTTGCTTTCGTCTGAAAACAGGACTCTGGACCACACTGCAACTGTCCAGTGCTTCTTTTCCATAGCCCAAGTCAGACGCTTCTAGAGATTTTAGAGCACTACATGCTTCCCAATCAAGTACTGAGTGCATTAGTTGACATTTTCAAATGTTTGATGTTTTTTTGCTGTTATAAATCTTTTTTTTTACTTGGTCTGAGGAAATATTCAAATTTTTTGAGATGGGATTTTTGAGTTTTCTTAAGCGGTATGCCATATTCAGCAATATTAAAATAATAAAAGGCTTGCAATATTTCAGTTGATGTGTAATGAATCCAGAATGTATGACATTTTCATGTTTTTAGTTGCATTACAGAAAATAAAGAACTTTATCACAATATTCTAATTTTCTGAGACAGTCCTGTGTGTGTGTGTGTACACACACACACACACACACACACACACACACACACACACACACACAAAGCCCGGCCTGGCAAAAATGTTTTAACCCAATGTGGCCCCCGATTCAAAAACTTTGGGGACCCCTGGTATAGAGTGAAGTGCTGCACAATGAGAGGTATCTTATTGTCCATATTAATGTGACCTGTAATAGGGCAGGGCGGCAATGTTCCCTCTAATTTTTCATGTGTGTGAGCAAACGCAAAAACTCCCTGAGCATTCAGTGGAGCCCATGTGAGCAACATCAGTCAGACGTGCACACTGTGGCTACACCAGCAGCACACCTGTCCCAAACCTGACTAAATAACAAGTTCAATCTCCATCCATTTTCTACCGCTTGTCCCTTTCGGGGTCACTGGAGCTTATCTCAGCTGCATTCGGGCGGAAGGCAGTGTACACCCTGAACAAGTCCCCAACTCATCGCAGGGCCAACACAGATAGACAGACAACATTCTCTTATTATTATAATCAAATGACAGCAGTCATTTCCATTTCTAATATAAGTGTTCAGGCCCACTTACAATGACAATAACAAAAAATATTGTTTTTCATGAACTGTGTACTTGTCTTGTTTGTCTGGGGGGAGGTCCTGCTTTGGAAATAATTTGTACCCCTTTCTGACATTGCATTTAGTTCCCATTAAAACATTCACATGTTGCACAATGAGATGTAAGCAGGGGATCATGTGTACATTCCTGCAACTTCCTGTTTGTAAAAAATATATTAGTATTTATTTCATATACTAACAGCATTTCATGATTAATATTTATAAATTAAGATTCCTAATAAATTACACTAGAATAAGCACACATTTGATTGGTAAATCATACTGTAACGACCTGGAATGACACTTTATGTGTGGTGTTGGAATTGTCCGACTTTTTGTGTGGCTGTAAACGCATCACTGGCTAAGTGCTATATGTGCATGTGTTGGCACAAGTGAGAAAGAGCGAGCGGCTGCTGTTGATATAACAAAGTTGCTTTTGGTCTGGTTTGTACTGCAGAAAATGACCACTTTTGCTAGATATCATTTTTTTTCTAATGTTTTGGTGATGTGTTTATGGCCGACAATAAAGAGTTTTGCTCAGTAAAGTGATTGATGGAATTCATGTCCTCAAACGTTGCGACAGACGTTACAATATTTGAACAATGATGACGAAAACTGTTTTCTCTGTCATGTCCGTGTGTCGACAATTGTTATGCGCTTATTTTTTTTATTTGATTTTGTGCGTGGCATAGATTTGCCGTCCGCAGAGGACGCCTGAGCAGTGCGCAATTGCACAGGCGCGCACCTTAGAGGGAACGTTGCTGGGCGGTATTACAAATTATACCTGTATATTTTAGAGGTATGTATTTGAGACAATACCGGCATGCTTAGACTCAGACACTCTTTATGTAATCTTAATGTTTTGACGAGAAAATCACATATTTTGTTCTCTCTTCCCGGCGTCTTGCCGATTCCGTTTTCCCCGGGATTTAGCTCTCAAAAGAATCATCAGCAGTATTGCCAGAGTTCGTATGACTCGAGCCTCGGTGATACACGACATCACTCGGAGCAAGACGCCTTCATGACAGCAGCGTGGCCAGTTTGCAATTTACGGGATTCTATTAAATCAACAACGCGCGAGAGATGGATCCACTTAAAAATGACAGAGAAGATATCCTTAAAGGGGAACTGCATTTAAAAAAAAAAAAAAAAAAAAAAAATGTTCCTATCGATTGAAAAATCTGGCTTTTTTGCAATCTTCACAGTGTACAGTAATATTACAAATGTGACAGAAAATGGTACCATAACATCAAAACATTGAAAGCTATTACTCCAATTCAAAGTACAAATTTGATTTGAATAATTGGTGTAAAAACCGCAGCTTCAGCGATCACCTAATCGTGTTTTTGCAAATCGGGCTTTCGTTCAGAAAACGATAAATCTTTCATCCCGAATTACAAATATTGTAATTCACAGAGAAATTATTCTTCCTCATGCACCTCCTTTATATCCACAGATGAACAACAACGGGAACAAGAGAGCTCCAACCACAGCCACTCAGCGACTTAAGCAGGATTACCTCAGGATAAAGAAAGACCCTGTGCCTTACATCTGTGCTGAACCTCTCCCCTCAAACATCCTAGAATGGTATGGTCTTCATCTATGCACCACACTCTTGTCGTATTGTGGAACTCAACTTTTGAAATGTAATGTCATTATTACATTTGAGCTCAACCTCTCCCCTCAAACATTCTAGAATGGTACGGTCTTCATCCATGCACCACACACTCAGTCGTGTTTTGGACCTCAACTTTAAATTTTAATGTCATATTTACGGGCTGGTTTAAAAGGCTTAAAAATATCACTCCTTTAAGATGGTTGCAGGTTCAACTCTTACTGCAGACAAATAAGTTAGTGTAGTAAGTCTGCTTTCTCATAGACAAGCAAAGTTAATTAATCACCTGCAAATACCCACCTCTTTTTTCTCCTTAAGAAAAGAAAATGGAACTACTCAACTCAGTTCATAGATCCTATTGTCCACACACAAAACATTAAAGAGTTAACTGCTAAGCACTTTTGGAAATGGGGACAACTGCACGTATAAACATAAAAAGTCTCACAGCAGAATTAAAGTCTTATTAGCTGCCATTCGCATGTTGTCAAAGCTCTGTCTTAGTCATGATCTTACATAATATAGTGAAGGTGTCTTTAGGCATATTTAGTCGTGCTGAAACTACAAACCCCGCTTCCATATGAGTTGGGAAATTGTGTTAGATGTAAATATAAACGGAATACAATGATTTGCAAATCCTTTTCAATGCATATTCAATTGAATGCACTACAAAGACAATATATTTAATGTTCAAACTCATAAACTTTATATTTTTTTGGCAAATAATAATTAACTTAGAATTTCATGGCTGCAACATGTGCCAAAGTAGTTGGGAAAGAGCATGTTCACCACTGTGTTACAGTACATGGCCTTTCCTTTTAACAACACTCAGTAAATGTTTGGGAACTCAGGAGACACATTTTTTAAGCTTCTCAGGTGGAATTCTTTCCCATTCTTGCTTGATGTACAGCTTAAGTTGTTCAACAGTCCGGGGGTCTCCGTTGTGGTATTTTAGGCTTCATAATGCGCCTCACATTTTCAATGGGAGACAGGTCTGGACTACAGGCAGGCCAGTCTAGTACCCGCACTCTTTTACTATGAAGCCATGTTGATGTAACACGTGGTTTGGCATTGTCTTGCTGAAATAAGCAGGGGCGTCCATGGTAACGTTGCTTGGATGGCAACATATGTTGCTCCAAAACCTGTATGTACCTTTCAGCATTAATGGTGCCTTCACAGATGTCTTGGGCACTAATACACCCCCATACCATCACAGATGCTGGCTTTTCAACTTTGCGCCTATAACAATCCGGATGGTTCTTTTCCTCTTTTGTCCGGAGGACACGACGTCCACAGTTTCCAAAAACAATTTGAAATGTGGACTCGTCAGACCACAGAACACTTTTCCACTTTGTATCAGTCCATCTTAGATGAGCTCAGGCCCAGCAAAGCAGACGGCGTTTCTGCGTGTTGTTTATAAACGGTTTTCGCCTTGCATAGGAGAGTTTTAACTTGCACTTACAGATGTAGCGACCAACTGTAGTTACTGACAGTGGGTTTCTGAAGTGTTCCTGAGCCCATGTGGTGATATCCTTTACACACTGATGTCGCTTGTTGATGCAGTACAGCCTGAGGGATCGAAGGTCACGGGCTTAACTGCTTACGTGCAGTGATTTCTCCAGATTCTCTGAACCCTTTGATGATATTACGGACCGTAGATGGTGAAATCCCTAAATTCCTTGCAATAGCTGGTTGAGAAAGGTTTTTCTTAAACTGTTCAACAATTTGCTCACGCATTTGTTGACAAAGTGGTGACCCTCGCCCCATCCTTGTTTGTGAATGACTGAGCATTTCATGGAATCTACTTTTATACCCAATCATGGCACCCACCTGTTCCCATTTTGCCTGTTCACCTGTGGGATGTTCCAAATAAGTGTTCGATGAGCATTCCTCAACTTTATCAGTATTTATTGCCACCTTTCCCAACTTCTTTGTCACGTGTTGCTGGCATCAAATTCTAAAGTTAATGATTATTTGCAAAAAAAAATGTTTATCAGTTTGAACATCAAATATGTTGTCTTTGTAGCATATTCAACTGAATATGGGTTGCAAATCATTGTATTCCGTTTATATTTACATCTAACACAATTTCCCAACTCATATGGAAACAGGGTTTGTAGAACTGTAACAATATGAACATTTCATATCAGTTATCATGATCAAATCACTGAAATATTTTAATCAAGTTTATTACAAAATTAATAGACACACAATGTACGTTCTTGGCAGAGGAAACATTGGTAACACTATATAATAAGTACACATTATCAAACTTTGATAACGCAATAGTATAACCTGAATTCATTATTTATAAAGCATATTTCCAGCATTAATACTCATTAGTATGCAATTTGTATACAGTATAAATAAAACTGTTTTAATAAGGTAATTTATAAAATGTTTAATGGTCACATTTTTATACTTTATAAATCTCCCGCCCCTGTGCTCAACAAAGAAATATTGCATCTCCCACTTTTCCTAGAATTATCTTTGCTCATCACGAACCTTTCTCTTCACTGCAGGTTTTGAAAAAGACATGTTTGGGGTTGTGTAATACATTTGTATTTAGCCGACGTACGGAGGATTGGGGGCAGGGTTGCGGGGAAGAGTTAGGGCTGCATGGGATTCTGGGTATTTGTTCTGTTGTGTTTATGTTTTGTTACGGTGCGGATGTTCTCCCGAAATGTGTTTGTCATTCTTGTTTGGTGTGGGTTCACAGTGTGGCGCATATGTGTAACAATGTTAAACTTGTTTATACGGCCACCCTCAGTGTGACCTGTATGGCTGTTAATCAAGTATGTCTTGCAGTCACTTGCATGTGTATACAGAAACCAGATACAACATGTGACTGGGCTGGCACGCTGTTTGTACATGTTGTAGAGGACGCTAAAGGCATTGCCATCACAGCACGCCCTTAATATTGATGTCTGGGTGAAAATCGTCAGGGGGCACTGAAATTCGGGAGTCTCCTGGAAAAATCGGGACGGTTGGCAAGTATGACGCTGTCAAGCGCCATTCATATAACGTCTCGCGGGCCGCGTGTCTGAGACCCCTGTTCTACGGTAAGCAGCCGCCAACTTCATTTTCCCCCGTAAAAGAAGCGCTTCTAACCCAAAAATGGCTCCTATTAAAAGACGCTTACGATGCAGAGTTTAAACTTAAGACGATCAGTCACGCAGTAGAACACGGGAATAGAGCAGCAGCGAGAGAATTTAACGTAAACGAATCAATGGTGTTTAATTCGGACACTGAAGAAGAAGAATTCGAGGGATTCATGGATGAGGAATAACTTCATAAAGTGAGCTTTTCATGTTTATTTTGTGTGTTGTTGTGTGACATTAACGTTTGAGCAACATTGAGTTATTGATATTGTTATTTCTCTGCACTATTTCGAGTGTTACTATATTGTAATTGCACTAACGTTTGATTTACCGTAACAGTGTCACTGTTTTTTACGTGTTTATTGAATCAGGGAAAAGTTCCCCTCCACTGTGATATAAATGTTGCACTACATGTTATACCTTGCTGTTGTTAAAAGATAAACAAAACACCACGTCACTGACTTAACCTCAGGGAAAATAATAAAACAGCTGTTTAGTCATTTTGGGAGTGAACAAAGTTGTCAGAATGCTGGTTTGTAATCTATTAATAAAGTTTGACTGACCTATCTGACTGTTTTGTTGACATTCCCTTTAGCGCAGCTCCATCTAATGGATGCATAGGTGCGCCTTATAATCCGGTGCGCCTTATATATGAACAAAGCTTTGAAATATGCCATTCATTGAAGGTGCGCCTTATAATCCGGTGCGCCTCATAGTGCGGAAAATACGGTACATTAAATTACTTTGTTAGGTGTGGCGGCTAATATGAAGCCGTACATTAGCGCTTTTATTTTGAAGCCGGAAAAGTGTGTGATTGTTTTGAGAAAGTGCCTTGACTGTCGGATCGACTGCCATAAAAGTCTCCTTTCGACATCCTGCTTACTGTCTTTATTTTCTGCTGAGCTTTTATGTCATCTTACTTACTAAATCAGTCACAGTAACAATCTAAATGTTATGTCATCACTGCACCTTAACCGTAATCTGAACACGGAAGTGGAGCACCACCCACATCTGAACGACGAGTGTAGCAGGTGTTTTTCAGTGATATCATCTCTTCTCACAGCGATAAATAGTCCTTTCTTGTCGGGAGAACAACATGCTTTGGCTTTGAACCTGATACTTCCATAAGGTAGACTTTCTTTTGTACATTTCTGCTCGCTTGTGGCAAGTGAACTGGAGCAAAGTTCCCCGGTACGGCACGGCCCGAGTGTCAAAAAGGAAGTGTTGGCGTTAATCGCCCGCTAAAAAAAATTGTAGTTATTAAAATGTATAGTTAATGCGTTATCACTTTAACTTTGACAGCCCTTTTATTTATATATTTATATATGATTTTCACCAAATTAACAAAAAACTATACATTTATATATATATATATATATATATATATATATATATATATATATATATATATATATATATATATATATATATATATATATATATATATATATATACACAGGTAAAAGCCAGTAAATTAGAATATTTTGAAAAACTTGATTTATTTCAGTAATTGCATTCAAAAGGTGTAACTTGTACATTATATTTATTCATTGCACACAGACTGATGCATTCAAATGTTTATTTCATTTAATTTTGATGATTTGAAGTGGCAACAAATGAAAATCCAAAATTCCGTGTGTCACAAAATTAGAATATTGTATAAGGCTAATACAAAAAAGGGATTTTTAGAAATGTTGGCCAACTGAAAAGTATGAAAATGAAAAATATGAGCATGTACAATACTCAATACTTGGTTGGAGCTCCTTTTGCCTCAATTACTGCGTTAATGCGGCGTGGCATGGAGTCGATGAGTTTCTGGCACTGCTCAGGTGTTATGAGAGCCCAGGTTGCTCTGATAGTGGCCTTCAACTCTTCTGCGTTTTTGGGTCTGGCATTCTGCATCTTCCTTTTCACAATACCCCACAGATTTTCTATGGGGCTAAGGTCAGGGGAGTTGGCGGGCCAATTTAGAACAGAAATACCATGGTCCGTAAAACCAGGCACGGGTAGATTTTGCGCTGTGTGCAGGCGCCAAGTCCTGTTGGAACTTGAAATCTCCATCTCCATAGAGCAGGTCAGCAGCAGGAAGCATGAAGTGCTCTAAAACTTGCTGGTAGACGGCTGCGTTGACCCTGGATCTCAGGAAACAGAGTGGACCGACACCAGCAGATGACATGGCACCCCAAACCATCACCCAACCATGCAAATTTTGCATTTCCTTTGGAAATCGAGGTCCCAGAGTCTGGAGGAAGACAGGAGAGGCACAGGATCCACGTTGCCTGAAGTCTAGTGTAAAGTTTCCACCATCAGTGATGGTTTGGGGTGCCATGTCATCTGCTGGTGTCGGTCCACTCTGTTTCCTGAGATCCAGGGTCAACGCAGCCATCTACCAGCAAGTTTTAGAGCACTTCATGCTTCCTGCTCTCTAAAGGCACCGGGTAGTCTTAATGCTTTCTTTTTTTAAATGCTAAAAGGTATCTTAACACCTTTGTTTTGTGTCCCGCAGGCGCTATGTGGTCAGAGGTCCTGAGAAAACTCCATACGAAGGTAAAAACCTGCTGCTTAGTTCTGTGCTTGTTTTCCTAGATTTACATGTGGGTTTGGAGACAGGTTTTCCATTGTGGTATTTCTTTCTGATGGCACACCTCAACCCACATAGTCACTTGTCAGTCATGCAGTGCTTCCGTCTTAAAACCAGCAACCGTGTGCTATTTCACAAGAAGTCTGCATTTGTCCCAATTCCTCCACTTTCGGCGAAAATAAAAGCTGTTCAACTGCCAAGCGCGGAACCTGTAGATCAAATTTGCTTAGGTGCGGCATAACTTTATGATTCTTCCTGCACTGCTGGAGAGACAAGAGGAAGTTACGCACACCAAATATGTTCTTCCACATTAAAGCTCAAATATATCAACGCTGGTTCAGGTTGCATCCTGTTTATATCCTGTCATAAAGGGAATGAAAATTAATGCAAATTTAGAAGATTTAAATGTTTTATTGTCACACATCCAAGGTTTAAAAAATGCCGGACTTTGATTACTATGCTAACTCTGATTGGCTGTTGTCGCCATGTTTGATCAAGTTAATATGCAAGCAGCTGATCACTGTAATCCACCTCAAACTTATCAGGATCATGCAGTGCATCCAGAATGCTTTACTTTTTCCACATGTTATGTTACAGCCTTATTACAAAATTAAATAAATTAATTTTTGTCCTCAAAATTCTACAGACAATACCCCATAATGACAATGTGAAAAGTTTATTTCTTAATTTTGCAAATGTATTAATACAAACAAAAATGACATGTACATAAGTATTGACAGCCTTTGCTCAATACTTTGTTGATGCACCTTTGGCAGCAAATACAGCCTCAAGTCATTTTGAATACGATGCCACCAGTTTGGCACACCTATCTTTGGACAGTTTGGCCCATTCTTCTTGGCAGCACCTTTCAAGCTCCATCAGGTTTAATGAGGAGCATTGGTTTTCATCCAGGATGTCTCTTAACATTGCTACATTCATCTTAGTTTAGTCAGGGAGGTGACCAAGAACCCAATGGTCACCCTGTCAGAGCTACAGCATTTGTCTGTGGAGAGAGGAGAACCTTCCAGAAGGACAACCATCTCTGCAGGAATCAACCAAGAGTGACCAGACGGAAGCCATTTCTTAGTAAAAGTTTGCCAAAATGCACCTGAAAGACTCTCAGACCATGAGAAAGTAAATTCTCTGGTCTGATGAGACAAAGATTGAAGTCTTTGGCGTGAATGTTTGGAGGAAACCAGACACCGCTTATCACCGCCAATACCATCCCTACAGTGAAGCATGGTGGTGGCAGCATGGTGTGGGGATGGTTTTGAGCGGTAGGAACTGGGAGACAATTCAGAATAGAGGGAAAGATGAATGCAGCAATATACAGCAGAGACATCCTGGATGAAAACCAACACTTCCCATCCAACCTGATGGAGCTTGAGAGGTGCTGCAAAGAGGAATGAGCCAAAGTGCTCAAAGATAGGTGTGCCAAGCTAGTGGCATGGTGTTCAAAAATACTTGAGAATGTAATTGCTGCCAAAGGTGCATCAACAAATGTGATTTATATATATATATATATATATATATATATATATATATATTAGCAAAAATTACAACTACTTTTTTCACATTGTCATTATGTCTGTTCAAGGGCACAAATGAATGTATTCCAAATATGGAATAAGGCTGTAACATAACAAAATGTAGAAAAGTGAAGCGCTGTGAATATTTTCTGGGCACACTGTATGTGTAAAGTCTAACATAAATAGTGTTTGCCTTTAACATGATCACTTTCTGTCATTATAAGACATATCATAATTAGGGCTGTCAGAATAAACGCAGTAATTTTCGTAATTCATAATGAAAAATATGCCTAACATGGCAAGCCACACACGTATTTGTTACGATGAGTAAGTGTTTTTGGTGGGTTCTGACCCCTAAGGTGAAGAAAGCTCTTGGACAGCATTTAGTCTTTTTTTAAAAGCCCACAAAATGACAGTGGATGGAAAAAACTCAAAACCTAATATAAAAACCATGACATACAATAGTGGAAGAAACAAAACAAGGACATCAAGTACAGAACAAACAAGGTCTTATGATCAGCTGATGCTTAAGGCATATTTTTTCTGAATATTGGGGTCAAATTCCTTTTATTTATTTTTTGATTCCATTCATTTTTAGTTTGTATATTTGTTTCTAATTTTACTGGAAGCGCTTTAAAAAAATCTGTTTATTGCAGGAGGTTATTACCACGGAAAGCTGATATTTCCTCGGGAATTTCCCTTTAAACCACCAAGTATTTACATGATCACACCGAACGGCAGATTTAAATGCAATACCAGGTAAGAATGTATCTTTATTGTTTTGCTCACGCTGACGTTCCGTCACGCTGATCTTGTTGTTCCACAGGTTATGTTTGTCCATCACAGACTTCCACCCGGACACGTGGAACCCGGCGTGGTCCGTCTCCACCATCCTCACAGGTCTGCTCAGCTTCATGGTGGAGAAAGGTCCCACCCTGGGGAGCATCGAGACCTCCGAGCACACGGTGATTCCCAAAGTCCGACATGAGCGTGCGAATGAGCTTCACCTTCATTTACCTTTTTTTTTTCTTTCAGAAACGACAACTCTCGGCCCAAAGCCTCGCCTTCAACCTTAAGGACAAAGTCTTCTGTGAATTGTTTCCCGAAGTCGTTGAGGTGAATATTTGTAACCCGTTTTTTTGTCCTATGTTTCCTACCACCACAAGAAATTTACAATATCATGAAAAACTTAAATATTTTGGTCACTCATTTCAGAAAGTGAAACGTACCATATTTTCCAGATTGTAGAGCGCACCATTATTTAAGCCCACCCACTAATTTTAAAAGAAAAAATATATTTTTCATATATTAGCCGCACCGGACTATAAGCTGCCGATATACAGTCGTGGTCAAAAGTTTACATAGCTCTCCAATCAGCTAAACGGACTCAATAACTCCACAGTGACGTTTTGGAGAATTTTCAAAACTGAAACAATACAAAAAGAATGTCGTTGTAATAGGGCTGTGAGATATGGCCTTTTATTAATATCTCCATATTTTAAAGCCATACACGATATATATCTGGATATTTTGCCTTAGTCTTGAATGAACACTTGATGCATATAATCACAGCAGTATGATGATTCTATGTGTCTACATCAAAACATTCTTCATATTGCATTAATATATGCTCATTTTAAACTTTCATGCAGAGAGGGAAATCACAACTACCGGTAAGTCAATTTAGCAACACTGTATTTATTAAACAGTTATTAAGCAGTGGCACAAACATTCATGTCATTTCAAAACAGAAAGTGCAAGATTGTCAGAGACATTTTAAAACAAGCTATTAGTGCACTTTTGTGCATGTTGTCACTAAGATGACATATCAAAATAACACTAAATTAAAGTGTATTTTTGGTACAGAACGCCACTACAATAGTTTAAAACAAGCTGTTAGTGCAGTTTTGTGCATGATGTCACTAAGATGACATATCAAAACAACACTAAATTAAAGTGCACTTTTTGTACAGAACGCCACTACAATAGTTTAAAACTAATAAAGTGCACTTTTGTGCATGATGTCACACAAAATATTTCAATAACTGTCAAATAAAAATGAGCTGCATAACAGGAAATCAAATAGTGTATGTCCTTCGCTATGTGGTAGGTTCCTGCAGACGTTATCTCCTTCTCTTTTTGACTATTTTTTTCATACGGTGTTGACGTGGAAATGGTTGCTTGGGCATTTTGTTGGCTGTGGCACTGAACGGAGATGTTGACATGCAGAGTTTCAAGCACTCTTCATTCTCTAGCGGGTGACTTTTCAAATAGAGCTGCTACTTTTTGTAGCAACTTTTTTGCCGCATACTTGACATATTACGGTTGTCTATTCGACATCTTGCCGCTTAAAGCCAAACCACCGCCAGACGATGGACCCTGTGCTGTGTTTCTTGGAATTAATTCTTCCTTCATTTGTTACCAGTTTGGCACCTTCTTTCTCTCGTATTACCACTTCCACCACAGCTAAAGTTACCCACGCTGCTACCTCTCTGCTCGGCGAGGGCGTATGACGTTGCACGCGCGACAGTGTGTGACGTATGTAAGAAGGTGCGCTTATTTTACGTCTCAGTGAGAAGGAGAGACAACAAAGAGTGAGAAACGCATGTAGTGTAATGCCTGCAGCTAAAAGCAACTGCGTGAGAACGTATATACTCCAATATCACCATATAGTAATTTTCTATATTGCACAGAGACAAACCCACGATATATCGAGTATATTCCATATATTGCCCAGCCCTATGTTGTAAGTTAATAATACTAACACAGACACTCGTAAACATGTTAGCATATTTGCGAATGCTAATGACTCTCGCGTGATTACGTTACGATGGCACATACAAATATGCATGAAAACATTCCTACAGACACCACACATGGGACGGTTTAGTAAGTATGAATTGTTTTACTTATATTGAAAAACTTACAAACGTTTGGATTGATAAAAGGAAGAATCCATACGAGTAGAAACGCTATAGACGGCTAGAAGACCGAATTGTGCTTCCAGTTCATAGCTCAGTCTAAACAGAAGTGCAATACAGCACCTGCAGTTATCAAACTCCTCGGACCACATACGGAACACAGCTAAAAATCTGATATTTTTTGGCGGTTTTTGTTTTTACCGTAAAATTTATTTTGGTGGTTATTGTTACGTTGTTTTACTGTAAAGGGGAAAAATGGAACCACATTTTTATGGTAAATAACTGGCAGCTCAGTTGCCAGAATAAAAAAAAAACATTGGTACTGTTTTTCCATTTACTGAATGCAGCTGAGATAGGCTCCAGCACCCCCCGCGACCCCAAAAGGGACAAGCGGTAATAAATGGATGGATGGATGTTGTAAAAACCACCATAAATGTTACAGTAAAGTTCTGGTGACTAAGCTGTCAGTTTTTTACTGTTTTATCATTTACAGTAATATGTTGTAAAAAATAATATTATATTGATTGAATTGTCTGTCAACGGTTTACGTAAACAATATGTATAATAATCAAATGCATAGGCAAATTCACATTTAATTCGCAGTTATAAGCGGCAGTCTGATGGCAGCCATAAGTGCGATGTGGCCCTCGATAAAAGCCAGGTAATTATTTTATTATATTTGTGGTTTATTTGTTCATGGAACGCGTACATAACGACGGACAACTCTGTGTCAGTCTTTCAAGACAGGATCTGTCAAGCACTGCTCCCTGCACTGTTTAAATGATGAGGCGTTCTAGGCTTTCAGGCACTCTTTTGCAACAAAAAGAGATGTTAAACAAAGGTTAATTAATTTTGTACTGTTTTCTGTGATATTTCTCTATAAAATTCATTTTGTGTTAATATTAGTAAGTTAGGGCTGTCAAAGTTAACGCGTTAACTATAAGTTCCTTTAACGGCACACATTTTTTAACACTCCATTTTGACCTTCTGACCATTCCATCGTGTGGAGAAATGTTATTGTGTTCAGATACTGTTGAGCGGGACAATAATGAGCAGAAATGGAGAAAGAAAAGGGGACATAATGGAAATCCCATGTCAAAAGCCATGGCAAGTCGTTCTCCCGACAAGAATAGACTATTTTATCTTCTATCGCTGTGAAACGACTTCACTGCAGCAACTACCTGCTGGCGCCTTTGCTGCTTAGAGTGGAGCTTGATGTCCGTGTTTACATTCCAGTTGAGTGCAATAATAGCATAAAATGTAGATTGTTACTCTAACTGCTTTACTAAAATGAAACAAAAATCTCAGCAGAAAAAAAGACTGTAGAGAGAAAGTCTGGAGTCATTTTTTAATTGGAGACTTTCATTGAAACATGTCAAGACACCTCAAACCAATCACATACTTCTGGCTTTACCACAAAAGCGCTACGCTTTACATGCGTTCTAACAAAATAAAGATGTCTTATATTACATCTTGCTTTGTCAAAGATGTATTGTAATGTAATCTGTGATATTTCTACTTAAATAAATGTTTGATAGCAGATTGAAATAAAGTATATATTCTCTTATAACCTGTTCCGATTGATATTTTGCAATTACATAATGTTCAGCAGGCTGACTATTACATTTCATTTATAAATATAGACGATTAAAACATTGTCATGCAGAGATATGAATAGCATTAACTTGGACAACATGTCATGTACAGAATATCAGAAGCATTTATTCAGGTAGAAATAATCACAGATTGCATGGCCAAACATCTTTGTCAATCAAAGCATGATCATAACAATCCACATTTTTTGTTATCAATACTTGAAACTGGTATCTCAACATGGAAGTGTAGTTTCTCTTCTGAATGCAAGCAGAGGTGGGTAGAGTAGCCAGAAATTGTACTCAAGTAAGAGTACTGTTACTTTAGAGATTTATTACTCAAGTAAAAGTAAGGAGTAGTCACCCAAATATTTACTTGAGTAAAAGTAAAAAGTATGTTGTGAAAAAACTACTCAAGTACTGAGTAACTGATGAGTAACCTGTTCGTTTAATGATGACGGCAACAAATAATGCACAAAAACATAAAAATCGCACTGAGCAAATTCAGAGCCAGGAATATCTCTTAAGCAACTAAACCAATAATATATATTAAATAATAATACATTAACATAAAAAAATTAAGGCAAATTGAGCCACAATAACTTAACAGGACCATAGGCTCAGTAGACAGAGATTACAAAGGAAAATAACAAGTTAGCCTTTACGCAAACCATAAACGGATAGGTGTGGGCTGCACCTGAGAACACACTGTGCACTTCTGATTGGTGTTTGTATGCATGGGTGAGTGTGTGTGCGACTGTGCGTGTCTATGAGGCTGCAGTGCGTTAATAAATGTCCCCACACGGCGTACATTTGACAGTGATTCATAGCAGGGAAGCTAACATCAGCCTACAGTGACAGCCAAAATATCTACTAACGTTATGTACCGCGATGTGCTTCCTCAAATTTGACGTTGAGTTCATGTAAGCTTAAGCTTGTTGTTGTTTTAAAGTTTCAGCGCTGGCTCTGTTTGATTGGTGAAACGGAGTCAAACGTCACCAGTGACTGTATTTGATTGGTGAAACGCAGGCATGCGATAAATCCTACTTTGAAGGTCTGTCTGACAAACCAAAACAAACAAAGCGTGCATTAACAGATCGATAAAAATCAGTAGCGAGTAGCGAGCTGAATGTAGATAAATGGAGCGCAGTAAAAGTAGCGTTTCTTCTCTATAAATATACTCAAGTAAAAGTAAAAGTATGTTGCATTAAAACTACTCTTAGAAGTACAATTTATCCCAAAAGTTGCTCAAGTCGATGTAACGGAGTAAATGTAGAGCGTTACTACCCACCTGAATGCAAGTGCACCTACAGCAGGAATGCAAATTATGTATATTCCTACAAAATACAAATCTGGCAAGACACCAACACACTGCAGGTAATTTTATTGACATTGAAAGTGCGTTAAGTCTTTATTGTGTTGAGCTGTTTAAAAAAGCATAATCTTTTAAAAAAACATTCTATTAAAGCAAAATAATGATCCAGTCATGGCAATAGAATCTTAAAGTATCTGTCTAGGGTTCACTTAGTAATGACAAAAAATTATAATTTTGAATGAACTATGAACAAACAGATTAAATATTTTAATTGTTTGACAGCCCGAGTTTTTATATTTTGCGTGTTTGGAATGGATCAATTGGGGTGGGGGGCTGCTTGTGCAATTTGGCAGAACAGATTACTAAGAAAACTGAGGCACCAATTCTGAAATGAGTGACAAATATATAATTTTTTTCTTTTTCTTGTTTTTTTACGTGCTCACCATTTTGACTTCTTGGATTATTTTGGAGTAGACTTTTAATAAAGGTGTTCTGTTAACCATTTGTCTCTGTCCTGTCACCAGGAAATAAAGCAGAAACAGAAAGTTCAAGAAGAGTTAAACGCCCGCACTCAGCCTCTCCCCTTGCCCGACGTGGTGCCCGACGGAGACCCCCAGCAGGTCCATTACGGCCTCCCCGCCCTCAACGGCAGGCCCGTCCCGCTCGGGGGCGCCAACCCCGGCGCCGGCCTGCAGCAAGGCAATCGCAATCACGGACTTCTGGGCGGCGCCTTGGCCAACCTGTTCGTCATCGTCGGCTTCGCCGCTTTCGCCTACACGGTCAAGTACGTGCTGAGGAGCATAGCGCAGGAGTGACATTCCAGGTTCAATGCCGGTGTGAACTCTGCAAGACAAAAAGTCAGACCACCTTAGAAGGACTAAAAGCAGCGGTGGCGGAGACAAAGGCGGCTGGCTCATGGGTTGTGGACAAGGTCAGTTAGTCGCCATCTTTACTCCTGTGACATCATCACATCACACCCAAACTACAACAAATCATCCTTCTCTTTGCTCTCTGAGAATTTTAAACACAAAATGTGTCAAAGTATGAAGCAGGTGTACACACATCCTCTATAAGATGATATACTCTAAGACAATACATTGAAATCATCCTCTCTAAGATGATATTCTATCTACGATGATACATGAAAACATTCTCTCTAAGATGATGTCCTCTCTGTGATGATACATGAAATCATATTCTCTAAGATGATACATGAAATCATCTTCTCTAAGATTATATATGAAATCATCTTTTCTAAGGTGATACATGAAATAATCTCTTTTTAGATGATATCCTCTACGATGATACATGAAATCATCCTTTTTTAGATGATGCATATCATTCTATGTTAATACATGAAAACATCTTCTCTAAGATGATGCATAAAAACATCCTCTCTACGATGATACATTAAATCATCCTTTTCAAGATGATGCATGAAATCAATCTAAGATGATACATAAAAACATCTTCTCTAAGATGATGTCCTCTCTACGATGATACATGAAATCATTCTTTTCAAGATGATACATGAAAACATCCTCTGTAAGATGATACATGAAAACATCCTCTGTAAGATGATATATAAAAACATCCTCTCTAAGATGATACATGAAAACCTCCTCTCTAGGATGAGAACATGTGCTCCCTCCACTCAACAACCCATGAGCCCAGTAGTGAGTTGGGACCAGTGCACTTTTCATAGAGCGCCGCTCCAAATCATCATCCAAACAACTTCTGTACATTTTCTTTCTGGTCTTTTTAATTTATAGACAAAGCCTTGGAGTGAGCGAGTGAGTGGGTGTGTGTTTGTATGAATGTGTGTGTTTGTGTAGTCGTGCTTCTGAGGAATTGTTTTACGACACAAATAAAACGTGAATGGTCCAGCATTCACATGGCTGCTGATCATTGCACCAACACTTGGATAATTAAATGGAGAGAGAGTGTGCGTGCGTGCGTGCGTGCGTGCGTGCGGCAAAAAGACAAATCTTGTGCATCATTTGATTTTGTGGGACATTGTCTGTTTTCATAGTAAATCCAAATAAAGTTGCCCTGACGGGAAGATTTAGAAAAGCAGTGTGACAAATGTACTCACATGTGCCACTTTATTAGGCACCCCTGGAATGAACAAAAGCTAATAAGGTAAGACAAGGTGTTCATCCCACAGTCAAAGACATTAAGCCACTTCTACATACACAGTACAACCACCAGTCAAGTACATTGTGGCACACATACCACTATCATTTCAATTGATCTTCTTCCGCTTATTCAAAGTCAGCGAAGGGGCTTCCCTCTCCCACGCTTCTTCATCCAGCTCCTCCAGGGGGATCCCGAGGCGTTCCCAGGCCAGCTGGGAGACATAGTCTTCCCAACGTGTCCTGTGTCTGGTCTCCTGCCGGTCGGACGTGCCCTAAACACCTCCCCAAGGAGGCGTTTGGGTGGCATCCTGACCAGATGGAACCACCTCCTCTGGCTCCTCTCCATGTGGAGGAGCAGCAGGTTTACTTTGAGCTCCTCCTGGATGACAGATCTTCTCACCCTATCTCTAAGGGAGAACCTCGCCACATATCAATCATCAATCAATCAATGTTTATTTATATAGCCCTAAATCACAAGTGTCTCAAAGGGCTGCACAAGCCACAACGACATCCTCGGTACAAAGCCCACATAAGGGCAAGGAAAAACTCCCCCCCCCCCGGGAGACCGAATGCAATGGATGTTGAGTGGGTCTAACATAATATTGTAAGAGTACAGTCCATAGTGGATCCAGCATAACAGTAAGAGTCCAGTCCACAGTGGGGTCAGCAGGAAACCATCCCGAGCGGAGACGGGTCAGCAGCGCAGAGATGTTCCCAACCGATACACAGGCGAGCGGTCCACTCCAGGTCCCGACAGCCAGCACCCCATCCATGGCCACCGGACCTGAGTGTCTCCCCCTCCACAAGGGATAGGGGGGAGCAGAGGAGAAAAGAAAAGAAACGGCAGATCAACTGGTCTAAAAAAAAGGGGGCTATTCAAAGGCTAGAGTATACAAATGAGTTTTAAGATGGGACTTAAATGTTTCTACTGAGGTAGCATCTCTAGTTGTTACCGGGAGGGCATTCCATAGTATTGGAGCCCGAATAGAAAATGCTCTATAGCCCGCAGACTTTTTTTGGGCTCTGGGAATCACTAATAAGCCGGAGTTCTTTGAACGCAGATTTCTTGCCGGGACATATGGTACAATACAATCAGCAAGATAGGATGGAGCTAGACCGTGTAGTATTTTATACGTAAGTAGTAAAACCTTAAAGTCGCATCTTAAGTGCACAGGAAGCCAGTGCAGGTGAGCCAGTATAGGCGTAATATGATCAAACTTTCTTGTTCTTGTCAAAAGTCTAGCAGCCGCATTTTGTACCAATTGTAATCTTTTAATGCTAGACATAGGGAGACTCGAAAATAATACGTTACAGTAGTCGAGACGAGACGTAACGAACGCATGAATAATGATCTCAGCATCGCTCGTGGACAAAATGGAACGAATTTTAGCGATATTACGGAGATGAAAGAAGGCCGTTTTAGTAACACTCTTAATGTGTGATTCAAACGAGAGAGTTGGGTCGAAGATAATACCCAGATTCTTTACTGATTCGCCTTGTGTAATTGTTTGGTTGTCAAATGTTAGGGTGGTATTATTAAATAAATGTCGGTGTTTAGCAGGACCGATAATCAGCATTTCCGTTTTCTTAGTGTTGAGTTGCAAGAAGTTAGCGGACATCCATTGTTTAATTTCATTAAGACACGCCTCCAGCTGACTACAATCCGGCGTGTTGGTCAGCTTTAGGGGCATGTAGAGTTGGGTGTCATCAGCATAGCAGTGAAAGCTAACACCGTATTTGCGTATGATGTCGCCTAGCGGCAGCATGTAAATACTAAAGAGTGCAGGGCCAAGAACCGAACCCTGAGGAACTCCACACGTTACCTTAACATAGTCCGAGGTCACATTATTATGGGAGACGTACTGCATCCTGTCAGTAAGATAAGAGTTAAACCATGACAAGACTAAGTCTGACATACCAATACGTGTTTTGATACGCTCTAATAAAATTTTATGATCGACGGTATCGAAAGCAGCGCTAAGATCAAGAAGCAGCAACATAGATGACCCATCAGAATCCATCGTTAGCAGTAGATCATTAGTCATTTTTGCGAGGGCTGTCTCCGTAGAGTGATTTGCCCTGAAACCGGATTGAAAAGGTTCACAGAGATTGTTAGACACTAAGTGTTCATTAAGCTGCTGTGCGACAATTTTTTCGAGGATTTTCGAGATAAACGGAAGGTGGGACACCGGCCGGTAGTTTACCATGAGGTCAGGATCGAGGTTAGGTCTTTTGAGCAGAGGATGAATAACCGCTTTTTTGAATGCTAGTGGAACAGTGCCAGAGGAAAGTGATAAGTTTATAATATTTAGCACTGATGGACCTAATAATACAAAAAGCTCCTTGATAAATTTCCCAGGAAATGGGTCAAGTAAACATGTTGTTTGTTTTGTCCCATTAACACATCTTAACAATTCCTCTGTTATTTCATCAAAGAGAGAGAAACTATTTTGGAGGGCAGTATCCGTCGTAGATACAGTCGTATCTGTGTTAATAGAACCCAGTTGTAGCTGCGATGCATTGTCTTTAATCTCCTTTCTAATGAGTTCAATTTTCTTATTAAAGAAATTCATAAAATCATCTGCCGAGTGGGTGGCTCTACTGGGAGGAGTCCCTTGTTTGGTTAGCGATGCTACTGTACTAAACAAAAATTTAGGATCATTTTTGTTGAGGTGGATGAGATTTGAATAATATTTAGCTTTAGCTAAGATAAGCATGTTTTTATAAGTTATTAAACTATCACTCCATGCTTGATGGAAAACCTCAAGTTTAGTAGCACGCCATTTGCGTTCCAGCTTTCTACACGATAATTTATGAGCTCTAGTTTCTTCTGTATACCATGGGGTGCGCCTTTTAGGGGCTCTTTTTAGCTTTAGCGGTGCTATACTATCAATGGTGTCGCGCAGGGCGCTTGTACCCGTGATCTTGCCCTTTCGCTCATAACCCACAGATCATGACCAAAAGGTGAGGACAGGGATGTAGATCGACCGGTAAATTGGGAGCTTTGAATACAGGCTCAGCTTCTTCACCACAACAAACCGATCACTGCAGACACCGCACCGATCCGCCTGGCAATCTCACCATCCACTCTTTCCTCACTCATGAACAAGACTCCGAGGTACTTGAACTCCTCCACGTGGGGCAAGATCTCCTCCCCAACTCGGAGATGACACTCCACCCTTTTCCGGGTGAGAACCATGACCCAGACATGGAGGAGCTGATTCTCATACCAATCGCTTCACACTCCCTTGCGAACCAATCCAGTGAGAGCTGAACTTCTGGCCAGATGAAGCCAGCAAGACCTAATCCTGCAGCCACCAAACCGGATCCCCTCAACGGCCTGACAGCACCGAGAAATTCTGTCCATAAAAGTTGTGAACAAAATCGCTGACAAAGGGCAGCGCTGGCGGAGTGCAACACTTGCTGGAAACGGGTCAGACTTACTGCCAGTAATGCGGACCAAGCTCTGACACTGATCATACAGGGAGCGGCCCGCCAAATTTCTTTTAGGCCACAAAGCACATGTAGACTGGTTGGACAAACTCCCATGCACCCTCAAAGATCCTGTCGAGAGTATAGAGTCAGTCCACAGTTCCACAACCAGGACAAAAACCACACTGCTCCTCCTGAATCCGAGGTTCGACCATCTGGCGTAGCCTCTTTTCCAGTACACCTGAATTGACCTTAACAGGAAAGCTGAGGAACGTGATCCCACGATAGTTTAAACACACCGCCTGGTTCCCCTTTTCAAATAGAGGAACCGCCACCCAAGTCTGCCAACATTCAAAGGCACCTCTCTCGTTGTCCACGCAACACTGTAGAGTCTTGTCGACCATGATAGCCCCACACCCTTATGTTTGAACATGGTTTTTGGTATGGATAATCTTTGACTAGCACAAAAGTCCAGTTACAAGACACCACTCTGGTTCAGATCAGGGTGACCGATTCTCCCAAACACGCCTCTCCAGGTCTCACTGTCATGAGCGATGAAGTCCCCCAGGAGAACAAGGTAACCTGAGGGAGCACTCTCCAGTACTCCCTCTAAGGACTCCAGAAAGGGTGGTACTCTGAACCGCTGTTTGGTGCGTAAGCACAAACAACAGTCAGGACTTGTCTTTACACCCGTAGGCGGAGTGAAGCTGCCCCCTCGTCCACCGGGTTAAACTCTAACGTACAGGCCCTGAGCCCAAGGTGACAAGTATTGTCACCCCCGCCCGTCGCCTCTCACTGTTGGCAACGCCAGAGTGGAAGAGAGTCCAGCCCCTCTCGAGAAGACTGGTTCCAGAGCCTTTGTTGTGCGGTTTCGGTTGTGAGACCGACTAGATCCGGCTTGAACTTCTCATTCTCTCGCAAAAGCTGAGGCTCCTTTTCCCCCGACGAGGTGACGCTCCGTGTCCCGAGAGCTGACTTCTGGAGCAGGGGATCGGACCGCCAAGGGCCCTGCCTTCAACTGCTGCCCATCTTACAGAGCACCAAACTTCTATGGCCCCTCCTATGGGTGGTGAGCCCATTGCAGCGGGGACCCACGTTGCCTCTTCAGGTTGTGCCTGGACGGGCTCCATGGGGGCAGGCCAGGCCACCAGGCGCTCGCCCCACCTCCAGGCCTGGCTCCAGAGGGAGACCCCTGTGACCCGCGTCCGGGCGATGGAATCTTTGGTCCTGGATACTAACTATTCATAGAAGTCTTTTAGCTGCTCTTTGTCTGGTCCCTCACCTAGGATCTATTTGTCATAGGAGATCCTACCAGGGGCATAGAAGCCCAGGACAACATAGCTCCTAGGATCATTGGAACACACAAGCTCCTCAAGAGAGGAGGTTTATAATCACAATATTGATAATACTTGGTTAATATTCAGTCACCACATGTAAATGGAGTATTGTTGGCAGTTCTGGGAAGTGCTTTCAGAGGACTTTATGTCAAATTAGTTGATTAGCGCTCTGTGGTCACAGCACGGCTAAAAGTAGTTCCTCTGTGTTAGTGCTTAAAGTAACAATTAAGCTAATACTGGTTTAATACTCAGGTTAGGAGATGTAGAGTATTGTTGGCGCTCTTTTGGATGTTTTAGAAGGTTTTATGTCACATAAACGAGTTAGCACTCTGTGATCGCGGCCCGGCCAAAAGTAGTTCCTCGACGTTAGCGCTTATAATAATATCGCTGATACTTGGCTTATATTCAAGTCACAAGATGTAAATGGAGTATTGTTAGTTTATTTAGAGGTATTTATGTCAGATAAGCTAGTTAGCTCTGTGGTCACAGCACGGCTAAAAGTAGTTCCTCTGTGTTAGCGCTTATAATAATCTTGCTTATACTTGGTTTATATTCAGGTCACAACATGTAAACAGAGTATTGTTGGCGCTTTTTGGATGTTTTAGAAGGTTTTATGTCGCATAGGCTAGTTAGCTCTCTGTGACCGCAGCACGGCTAAAAGTAGTTCCTCGACATTTAGCACTTATAACAATATTGCTAATAGTTGGTTAATATTCAGGTCACGAGATTGTTGGAGTTTTTTGCATGTTTTGGAGGGCTTTATGTTGCATAAGATAGTTAGCTCTCTGTGGTCACAGCGTGGCTAAAAGTAGTTCCTCTGCGTTAGCACTTATTATAACAATGTCGCTAATAATTGGTTAATATTCAGGTCACAAGATGGTTGGCATTTTTTGGATGTTTTGTTCGAAAATTTTGTCACATACATAAGCTAGTTAGCTCTCTGTGATCACGGCACGGCTAGAAGTAGTTCCTCGACGTTAACACTTATAACAAAATCGCTAATGCTTGGTTAATATTCAGGTCAGGACATATAAACAGAGTATTGTTGGTGGATTTTGGAAGTCTTTTGGGGCCCAATAGTGTACTCCTGTTAGCCACCTCCTACTAGATGTATGTTAGGAGTTAGAATGCATGTTGTGGTCTCACATAAGGAGTTAGAATGTGGTCTCACAGAGAGTGTGAATGATTGACACATTGCCAAATAAAAAGTGTAGTTTAAGGTAAATGATTGGAAATGACAACATATTAGACATGATTGATTGAATGGTGTAATCAATTAGAGCATTGATAAGGAGATTACAGCTGCAGCACGTGAGAGGTCAAAGTTTCACAAGCTTTTTGTTCTGTTTTGTTCGGAAGACACACACCTGAGCTGAGCACGCCTCCAACTTCCCAATAACTCTTATCTCAGCACACTTCTCTGGAAAAGTCAAACCGACACTATTTAACATCAGGCCACTCTCTGTCTCTCACACACTCTCTGTCTCTCACTCACACACACACTCACACACTCTCTGTCTCCCACACACTTGGAAAAGCTCTGCCTTGAAGTTGATGCCAGCACATATTAGTGCAGCAGAAGTTGATGCCAGCACATATTAGTGCAGCAGAAGAAGATGCTGATGATGTCTGACAGCAGCACAGAAGAAGATCTGGAGTGTGTGATTTGTTGCCATCAGTATTGTCACCAGCAGCGGGTTCCACGCATGCTCCACTGCAGCCACACATTCTGTGCACCTTGTCTGGAGAAACTCTCCCACCTGGAAGGTGTGATCAGGACCATCTGCTGCCCGCTCTGCCGCTGGATCACCTGTGCCAGGGCCAGCCTCACCCTGCCAGGTGCTTTGTGGGTCAACACCCACATATGGGACATGATTACGGACAGAGAGCAGCAGCAGCAGCAGGAGAAGGAGAAGAACCATCATCTCATCCAGCCCATCTTGTAAGTAGAACACATGTAGAACACATGCAGAACATCTGTGGAACACATGTAGAACATAAAGTACATCTGTAGGACACATGTAGAACATCTAAAGTCATTTGTAGTACACCTGTATGCAGAACATCTGCAGAACATAAAGTACATCTGTAAGACACATGTAGAACATATAAAGAACATATGTAGACATCCAAAGAACGTCTGTAGAACACATGTAGAACATCTGTAGAACATAAAGTACATCTGTAGGACACATGTAGACCATCTAAAGAACATCTATAGAACACATGCAGAACATCTGTATGCAGATCATCTGTAGACCACATGTAGAACATAAAGTACATTTGTAGAACACATGTAGTACATCTAAAGAACACATGTAGAACATCCAAAGAACATAAAGAACATCTGTAGAACACATGTAGTACATCTAAAGAACACATGTAGAACATCCAAAGAACATATAAAGAACATCCAAAGAACATATAAAGAACATCTGTAGAACACATGTAGTACATCCAAAGAACATATAAAGTACATCTGTAGGACACATGTAGTACATCTAAAGAACATTTGTTGATCTGTATGCAGAACATAAAATATATCTGTAGGACATGTAGAACATATAAAGATTATATAAAGAACATCTGTAGGACACATTCTAAAGAATAAAGAACTTATGTAGAACACTTTTAGAACATGTAAAGAACATCTGTAGTACATCTAAAGAACACATGTAGAACATCCAAAGAACATATAAAGAACATCTGTAGAACACATGTAGTACATCCAAAGAACATATAAAGTACATCTGTAGGACACATGTAGTACATCTAAAGAACATTTGTTGATCTGTATGCAGAACATAAAATATATCTGTAGGACATGTAGAACATATAAAGATTATATAAAGAACATCTGTAGGACACATTCTAAAGAATAAAGAACTTATGTAGAACACTTTTAGAACATGTAAAGAACACATGTAGTACATCTAAAGAACACATGTAGAACATCCAAAGAACATATAAAGAACATCTGTAGAACACATGTAGTACATCCAAAGAACATATAAAGTACATCTGTAGGACACATGTAGTACATCTAAAGAACATTTGTTGATCTGTATGCAGAACATAAAATATATCTGTAGGACATGTAGAACATATAAAGATTATATAAAGAACATCTGTAGGACACATTCTAAAGAATAAAGAACTTATGTAGAACACTTTTAGAACATGTAAAGAACATCTGTAGAACATGTAAAGTACATCTGTAGAACACATGCAGAACGTCTGTATGCAGAACATCTGTAGGACACATGTAGAAAATCTAAAGTACATTTGTAGGACACCTGTAGAACAACTGTAGAACACATGTACAACATCTGTAGAACACCTGTAGAAAAACCTGTAGAATTTCTGCACAAAATGTAGAACATCTGTAGAAAACCTCTTAAACATATACAGAACATCTAAAGAACATCTGTAGAATACCAGTAGAACAACTGTGGAACATCTTTACAACACATGTAGAAAGCTTTTAGAAAATCTAAAGAACAAATGTAAAACAACTGTGAAACGTGTAGAAAACCTGCAGAACATCTGTACAAGTGTAGCACATGTGTAAAACACGCAGAACATCTGTAGGACACATGTACAACATCTAAAGAACATCTGTAGAACACCTGTAGAATTTCTGCACAAAATGTAGAACATCTGTAGAAAACCTCTTGAACATCTAAAGAACATCTGTAGAATACCAGTAGAACTGTGGGACATCTTTACAACACATGTAGAAAACCTTTTGAAAATCTAAAGAACAAATGTAAAACACATGTAGAAAACCTGCAGAACATCTGTAGAACATCTGTACAAGTGTAGCACACGTGTAAAACACACATAGTACAAGTGTAGAATATCTCTAGAATACGTGTGGAACATCTACAGAACACCTGTAGCACATCTCTAGTACATGTGTAGAAAATCCACAGAACACCTGTAGAACATCTCTAAAACATGAGTAGAACATCTCTAGAACATGTGTAGGACATCTACAGACCACCTATAGACTGTCTCTAAAACATGTGTGTTACATCTCTAGAACACGTGTAGAACATCGACAGGACACTTGTAGATCTCTACAACATGTGTAGGACATCTCTAGAACATGTGTAGAACATCTACAGAACACGTGTAGATGATCTCTAAAACATGTGTAGAACATCTACAGAAGATGTGTGTCTTGGACCAGCAGTACAATGTTCTGTCTTCTTCAGAGTGGAGTCCAAGTCCCCAGAGGTCAAGTGGACGTTCCAAAGAATGTTCCGCTGTGTCTCGCCGACTTAACATTTGCAGAAGTGGATCCGCTGCTGGTGTTCTTCTTGTCACGTCCACCAAGTTTGTCAATAGTTTTGCAAGAACTTTCACTGTAAAAATGTACAAAATTCCAAATGTTCTTGGTTTCTTCAGTCTTACTGTAAGGAGATGTTGCCAATTTTGACTGTGAAATCTACAATGTGAACATTATTTATGTTTTATATTTATTGTTCAAAGTTACATCTCTCTAATGTTGTGTTCTTTTCTCATGTGAAATCAATCCTTTGTTAAAAAATGCATCAATTATGGCATTAAATAAATGTGATTTTTTTTATACCAATTTCTTAATAGCATGAAATAAATGTCAAAAAAAACTTGTTGCACATCTTCATTCATCTTCTTAACCTTTAAAGAAGTACAAATGCACACCATTTATAATCAATGATTCATTAAAATAAATATTCAGCTGCCATTGTGAATGATTTGTTCCATGGATGACATCAATAACCTTTGGAATTGTTTATTGCAAACTATCACAAATGAATATTGAGGGATGTGTGTCTTTTGTTTATTTACTATATTGTGAACACTTTGCATTTATTTACAACAGTCAGGTGTAAAAATGCAGCAGGAATGGAAGGAGAAATACATAAACGTGATTCAAAACAATATTATATATATATGTATATATTATTTTAAAGAGACATATTGATCACCTTGTTTGCCATCCGGTGAGTAATTATGATAGTCATAATACGTCATCTTTCATTTATCACCTTAAGTGTTTCAATAAGAGTTATATTACAGCACATCATAAAGACTATATTAAATTAACATATTACACGCACACGCATTGGATAAGTTTACGTGAGCTGGGAATTTCGAGCTCCTATGTCATTCGGCAAGTTTATATGATGCATACTTGCCAACCCTCCCGAATTTTCCGGGAGACTCCCGAAATGCAGCGCCTCTCCCGGGACAAATATTCTCCCGAAAATCTCCCGATTTCCAGCCGGAGCTGGAAGCCACGCCCCCTCCAGCTCCATGCGGACCTGAGTGAGGACAGCCTTTTTTCATGACGGGAGGACAACAGGGTGACAAGAACTAAATCATCCAGACTAGACATAAATTGTATTATGTTTATTTTACCTAAAAATAAATATATTTATTAATTTAAAAAAAATAAAAAAAATTTACTATATTTTGCTAAAAACATCAAAATTAATTGTATTTTTATTTGTATTTTTTTGTGACTCCTTATTACATCCAGCCATAGAATTATACATTAAAATAAACATTTGAAATAATTGATTTTAAATTATCATAATAATTAATTTAAAATGACCATATTTAATTATTAAAATAATTGCTTGTTTATCAACAACTTTAGCATTTTATTCATTACATTTTGAAACTCTCAGAAGCCAAGCAATGTTATATTCCTTAATATTTATTTATGCAAGTTTGAAGTATCAATGATCTAAACACAGTTTTGTTTGCATATTTTCAGGATATATATATATATATATATGTATATATATATGAAATACTTGACTTGGTGAATTCTAGCTGTCAATATACTCCTCCCCTCTTAACCACGCCCCGTCCCACCCCCGACCACGCCCCCAACCCCCACCCCCCGAAATCGGAGGTCTCAAGGTTGGCAAGTATGATATGATGATTTTTTATCAATTCGCACACAAAGTTTTTACGGATGCATAAAAGCACACAAGAAGGCAGACAAAATAGAATAATCGTATAAACTAACAGAAAATCACGGAATAAAAGCAGAGTGTCATTAGAAACACTTAAATGTAATATGCACAGTAGAAAAATAAAAAAAATTGTTTAGCCTGGAATTGGGCAGACATTGCTTGGAACGTGGACATTTACAACATTTTGTTTTTGATTCAATATGCGTGATATTATAGCGTGCTTTTTTTGGACTAGTCGCAACATGAGACTGCAGTACTTGCTGTCTGCCAGCAGGCGGCACAAAGTGGGATTAGAGCACACAATTGTGTCCTCTAAAAAGGGAGTGACTGTAAAAGTGTGTTTACTAACAATTGAACGCAAACTAGTACAAGTATTGTACTAGTAGCTGAGATAGGCTCCAGCGCCCCCCGCGACCCCGAAGGGACTAAGCGGTAGAAAATGGATGGATGGATGGATGAAATTGTTAGTTGTTTAGAATGTGGGAAGTTGTCATGGCTTTTGTCTTCATGAGTGAGTTTTACTTATAAAATTAAAATTAAAACTCAGGGGAAAAAAATGGTTTACATGATATTAATCTGTCCATCCATCCATTTTCTACTGCTTGTAATCTGGATTTGAGAATATGGATTTTCTTAGTAGATACGTTTAACAACATTCTCTTAATTTTAAATGATAAATGGGTTGTACTTGTATAGCGCTTTTCTACCTTCAAGATACTCAAAGCGCTTTGACACTACTTCCACATTTACCCATTCACACACACATTCACACACTGATGGAGGGAGCTGCCATGCAAGGCGCTAACCAGCACCCATCAGGAGCAAGGGTGAAGTGTCTTGCTCAGGACACAACGGACATGACGAGGTTGGTATTAGGTGGGGATTGAACCAGGGACCCTCGGGTCGCGCACGGCCATTCTTCCACTGCGCCACGCCGTCCCTGTTTGTTGACATTTGTTTTGTAGAAAAACAACCATTTCTTCTTTGGAAGCGGCAGTAGTTATTTTTTATATTACCCTTCCTCACTTCCTTAATGTTTTTGGACAATAATATGTCCTTGCATTGTTTATCAAGCTTAGCAAACACTTTTTTTCCCCTGGTTGCTGCTAAGTACCATTTTAAGAGTAACCTTCTGTCCATGTCTTCCAACTTCCTCTTAGTTTTCTCCTTTCTCCACAATGAATGATTGACTCCATCTCACTGCAGCTGTCATATAATCCTGTGGTTTATAAAGTGCAATGTCTTCTTCAGTCTGGTGTGTCCTAATCTAATACGGTTCCTTTCTCTTTTGTGCTCCGCTCCCCCTTACACTTTTTCCCACTTCTACTGTGTTCTGTATTGCATACAAGTGTCTTCCTGTTGTACTCATGTCCCAATGCGAGTGCCACTCTTTCAAAAATGTCCTTAAATTAATGATTTTGCCTCGGTCTTACTGAGAGGAACTTCTCTGAGCTGCTCTAGTATCAGTGTCTGCTTTGCCAGCTAATCTGCCAATTATTTTCTCTTTGGGAACCTTTTGCTGGTATTCACCCTCTCAAGCCTGAACAGTATTTCCTACACGTTGTTTGGGTTTGACGGCTTTAAGGTTAGAAGCGGTTAGCTTGTCTTGCTCGACAGCAGTCGTAACTGGTCTTTTACGAGGAATTACTTTCTGCCACTGGATGGCGTTCAAACCAGTGGTGTCAGCAAACAAATCTGGAATTATGGTGGAAAAATGTGGTGCGTAAGAGTCCAAAAATGGACTTGAATCAACAGAGTTCTTTCAATTCCCGCCCTTTGTTGCAGGAAGTGACATAAAAGTGTCCGCATTGATTTAGACAAACTAGTAAGTTGGTAAACGTTCTTCAGAAGTGATTTCCCTGGAAGTTTGGTTAAGTAACAACCACTGCTTCAGCAGCCTGTCAGCTTTGTAAGTGTAAACGTCATAAATAAAGTAACACGTGCTCTGTCGCCCAAGTATGTTTAAAACCATAAAACAATAAAGGGGACTAAAGAGTGGACTGCCTTGATTCATGTACTTTTGTCTCCATTGAGGAATATACTATTTCTTTTGCACAGGAAAAAGTCATGCTTATAGTATTATCAGTTGTGCATCACGGTTAATAAACCCTCATGTGTATTAAATGTTTACTCTTAATATTTTTTATGTCAGCTGTTAACTTTTTTCTGTCTCTATGCGTGTATGAAGTTGATTTTTTTCAAGATGACGATTAAACTCATTTTATTTCACTCTGCTGTATAATCTTTATACTGCATGCTTTAAAAAAAAACTCATGAATATTCATATAAAATAGCATCCAGTCTGTAAAAAACTAAAAACAAAACAAAACAAAAAAACAACATATTTCTATATATTAGCTGCACCGGACTATAAGTCACAGGTACCGTTAATAGGTTGTGAAATGACTTATTTACACACAAAGATTCTGTAAATGTTTATTTACATACCTTCATTGCTTCCCAACGATGTCTGTAACACGGCAGTAAAACGGCTGATCCAACAAAACAGAAGTCATCGTCATGGACCCACTAGCTGTGCAAGCTAGCTCTCCAAACAGACTCAATAACTCCACAGTGACTGTTTGGTAAATTTACTGAGAAATTTGTGAAAGTGAAACAATAGAAAAAGAATGCCATTGCAAGTTAATAATACTAAACACAGACACTCGTAAACATGTTAGCAAATTAGCTAATGCTAACAATGCTCGCTTGATTACATTACAATGGTACGTACAAATATGCATGAAAACACTCCTACACACATCACACATGGGACGGTTTAGTAAGAATGGTTTTAATTATATTGTAAAACTTACAAACGTTGCCGGGAGCGATGAATGAAGAATCCATACGTGTAGAAACGCTATAGATCATTAGAGAACAGAATGGCACACTTCTACTGCGGGTTTAAAGCTTGCATGGCACTTCTGCTTCCGGTTGAAAGCTTTAAACAGCAGGAAAGAGTTGTAGGCATTCACACAGCTGCACCTGCAGAGCGGACTCGTCCAAAAGATGGCACCATAGCACAAACAATAACACACCTTTTAAATGTCTTTGCATGTGTTTCATGACAAGTACTTGCATTATGGCCGTCAGTGAAGACAAATATATAAATAAGTAGCGGAATTGACGGTGTAATTGATGACAAATTCATTTATCACGGTCATGTCCGGAAACATTCACAGCAATAAACGAGGGCTCTTGGTGGAAAAAGTTTGGACACCCCAGTTCTAACGGAATAAAAATATCTGATATGAATTAATTAATTAATTAATTTCAAAAAAAGTTAAGTGTACATTCCTACTTGCCTAATAACTGTCCATTTCTTCTATTATGTGTCACTAAATCATGTGTTACTAACAAGTACTGCAAACTTTTCAGACAATTTGTAGTCGATTGTATCAAAAACGTCACAGGATTGATCAACAGAATATTTGTTTGTTTTGTTTTTTATGACTGTGCATTAATGTTTAAGGAGGAAGCGTAACACGTGCAGTCGTAGTTAACAAAGGCATTAAAAGTATTGGTACTTCCAGAGAAAACAGATAAGCGACTGTTGTGGTAGTGCATGTTTGTTTTGGATGAATCATCCCTTAGTAGACTTGATAGCGTTCCTAAGATGACAACACACATGTCTTAAGACAGTTTGGGGTTTGTGGTTATTTTATTGCAAACAGTGATGGTGGATTTTTGAACAGAAACATTTCCCTGAATTAGTTCTAACAAGTAGCATTTTTAACTTCTAGAATAAGGTGAAATGACAGTTAAGTACTGCGACAATACAAGACAAAACAAACAACATGGATTGAGAGCTTCTAGAAGCCACAGTCACTGCAGGCTGCAATAGAGGAGCTTTCTCTCTCCTATTTTTGACCCCTACCTTTCTTGTCACCTTTACGCCAAGCTTCAGCAGTGAGGATATAAGCATCAATAGGCCTCCCTCAAAGAGGGACACTTTCTAAAACGTAAGGATAAAACTGGCATCAAGATATCTGAAGTATCATTAATAGGTTGTATTCAGTCACATGACTTCAACAAAGTGGTGGGCCACCAAACCAATCAGAGTACGCAAGGGGCCTAGATCTTATCACTAAAGGCAAATAGCAGCCAAAAATGAAACTCTGCAATGGAATCTACGACAACAAGATTTTTCAAGTGATATCAAGGAATATCTGTCGGTCGCATTCCCAGACATGTCAACTATCTGGTGCTCCAGACGCCATTCTACACCACAAAACAGATGAAACTTGGAGGTCTACAACTTGTGGGTCAAGAACATTGGTATCAAGACTCTTTTGGATAAATCATGCATCGTTTTTGCTCGGATAAAGTTGTATTTATATTTTAACTTTGTGTTTACAGCCATGTTTGTTGTTGTTGTTGCACGGGCCGTTTACGAGTAGCGTGTTTTCCCCCATCTTTATTGAAAATATAACTATAGATGTCAACATTGTGTATGTGCTTAAAGATTCCTTTATGATTGTTGTCTTTGGTAAATACTTAACTCTTTTAGGTTTTTGGTTCTGCTTTCTTGTATTTAGACTCGCTGAAATGTTGCTTTACGAAAGACTCGAAGCAAAAATGCGTTTTAAGAACTCTGAAACAAGATAAAAGACAAATAATATCAAGATAATACTTAAATAGTAAAGGTTACAAGTTTAACAAAGTGATGACTGCAAACTGGTGTGTTCTTTGACTGCTCCCTTGGTCTTCTCGTCGTCTTGTGAAATCTTGCACTCTTTTGCCCTTCTGGAGAAACTCTGAATAAAGCTATCTTTTACGCGATTTAAACGGTTCCAACAGCCTAAAACAAGGCAAGCACAGAGCATTTGGAGAAAGGCGCTACGACAACAGAGGGCCCACCACTTCAAGTCTGGCATATTTCATGACGTGGGGTGAATACAACCTACTGGTGTCTGGAGAAGAAAAGAATACGTTCCTATTTGACTCGATAAATACATTCAGCACACAGTTGATGCAGGTGAAAAGAAACTATTGGTCTGGCCTACAACACTACATGAACACACTATCACACGTGCACTTAAATTAACATTAAATGTGTGCTACCTTACAGACAGAATGAACATAGCAAAGACATATCTGCTATTATTAGGTTAGCTAAAACATGGGAACTCACTGGATTAGTGTGGGGAAATCAAACTTCACTAGCACTGAGTCAGGTGACAGGAAGTGGCCTAAAGTGGCTTGTGGAAGGAGCAGAGTCTCTCTTACACGACCAACACAAGGATAAAGTGGCTGATCCAACATGGCAATTAATTTTGGAAAGGTGAGGAAGAAGTGACTTGGTGTCTGACCTTATAGGTAGGGGTACTGCGTCAGGCGTCTGGGGCTCAGCTGGTAGGCGCCGTAAGCCTCGGAGCGCGGAGTCACGCTCACGTACGGAGAGGCGGCGGCGAACTGCTGCTGGTAGACCGCCGGCAGGCCGTGCAGCAGACTGCTGACCGAGTCCTTGCGGCCGGCCGAGTCTCGCCTGGAGGAGGAGGAGGTGTACGTTGCTGCATAGGCGGAGGGCGAATGTCCTGCTGCGGTGCCGCGGCCCAGCAGCTGCTCCATGACCTGAGAGGCGGACGACAGGGCGGTGGAGGCCGGGTAGGTGTACAGGCCGGGCCCGGCCGCCGAGGCCAGCGCCGACACCTCAGGGAAGTTGTAGTGCGAGGCCGAGACGGCCGGGGCGAACGTCTGCTGGCGGCGTAGGGACGAGTCTGTGTGGGACACCACTGCACGCTCCTGAGATGAAGACACCATGGGCTGGACCTTCATCACAAAAGGACACAATTATGGCAACTTCTAGGAGTGTGGGATGTCTCCACAAGTCATCACGCCACTAATGGTACACACACTAATGGTTGAGCATCAAGCCTTGATTCCAACCGGAACCCCCTCCTTTACATGTTATTGCTTTTGGTTGTGATTTTTATTCAATTATTTGTTTTATTTAACTTGGAGATTGAAATAGGTTCATTCCATTTACAATGTTAGAATACATGACAAATACAAGTTGTTGCATTTGAAAAAATATACAGCCATTATTATTATGTATCATTACATCAGTGGTTAATTGGTCTCAGAAAAATAACGGCAATGATATCGTTCATCGGCAATAATTTGTAGGTCAATAAACCGTAGGGCAATATTTGTTATCGGCCCAGGCCTAGTATGATTGATACAGAGTTTCCTCTTAATGTAATTGAATGCGGCGCATGGCCACGGCTTTTACATTACCTTGAAAATAAGGTTGTTGTTTTTTTAACGTGAAAACAAATTAAAGAAAGAAAAATAAATCACGCAAAGTCCGACTCTATTTTTAACTTTTATTACCAATCTTATGTTTTTATCTTATCAATCTTATCAATGTTTTTATCGTATTGCCATATGTTAAAACTAATTATTCATAACATATATGTTTTTAAATGTATACACACATTGTTTAACCTTTTTAAAGAAAAAAATAACATCATAGCAAATTATGGAAATTACTTGATGAAGTCACAGTGACCATGCTCCCACCACCACAGGTATCTTGGCAGAGTACGGGAAACCCTGTGATATGAAATATGATTTTTAAATACGACAAACATTCAAATAAAACTAATACTGCGCTCCTTGATGTAACTTTTAGGTGGGACATTTTTTAAGTTGGCTGACATTTCTTCCTCAATGTTACAGAAATGAGCTGCTGCCTGCTCTTCACGTATTATGAGTCTCCTATTTGTCGATTTACACAAAGTGTGGATTTTTTGGCATTTTCATGTCCATCCATCTGTCGTGTTGTAATTTGATTGAATGGAGAAACTTAAAAACTGTCCGCGCTCCTTTAATGAGCCTGTGCCCGCTGTGAATGTTGGGGACGGAGGAGGCTTGTCGTGCAAAGAAAGGGAAAAGAAGAAAGGAAAGAAGGACAAAAAATGGAATACCCGGCAAAAAAAAAGGAATTTTTGACAATAGTAAACGTGCTGTCGACTCCAAGAAGAGAGGGAGAAGGGAGGGGTGTCATCGAGTTATTACTACTAACCTATTCTCTACTTATCACTATTTTTAATACTATCATATGTACATATATTATATCTGCTGACGTATTTATGTTGCAGTTGTAAAAAAATATTGTCCTATACTGATAAATGAAGGCTGATATCAATAAACGTCAAGGTGCCAAACATGGGCGCCAATCAGTCGATCCCTAAACTGCATCTCCATTGCAGAAATCAAGTATTATTACCACTGAAGGACAATGCTAACATGTTATAGAGTAAGAGCAAGCAAATGCTAAGCTAACGGCTGGCTAGGACAGCTTATTTGATAACACTGTTGAGCTGGCAAAGGTCTGGTCAACTCTGTTGTGATAAGACTACAACGATATGATCAGTCTGAAAACACATCAGGATTTTTAAATATTGATTTTTGTCAATGGAATTGACCACTTTTGAAAGTAAATCATCACCCTTTGCTGACTTGGGTGCAGAAAAGAAAATCAAAAATCTCTTGAAATATGTAAGAGGTGTGTTAAAAATCACCTAATAACTGGACCAGATAGAAGATGTCAGTGGCTCACCTGGCTGAGGTTCAAAGGACGCGACTGGCTCAGCATAAGTCCGTGACGCTCCAGGTTCTCCCCTGAACTACTTGGTTGCTGATTAGAGCTTCTCTTGGGCTTCATGTAGTTCACTGGGGGTTGAAAGAGTAACTTGTGTTCACTACTTCCACTTCAGTGGCCAAATAAATGGGCACACTTCTCACCGGTCTCTGGACGGCTCCGTGAAGCTGCCCCTCTCTCCGGCACGTGGACTTTGACTGAAGGCGCCACCACGGCCAGACACTTCGCCTGGCGAGAGGACACTGCGTGTAGCGTGCGGGGAAGCGGAGTCAGCGGGCTGGCTGTGGATGAGTCCGAGTCGTGCACAGTCACGCAGCTGATGACGTTGGTGCGCTGGCCCAATGCCACACTGTGCCCATGGACACATGGATTAGTGGGGAAGTCATTAGTTGGCAAATCATCAGACGCTCACCTGGCAGGGTGAAACTTGCGCTCGTCTTCTGTGTCGGTGTCGCTGTGGATGGTGATGATGCTGACTGCTGGGCTGGGGGTATCAGAGATGACAATAGGCTGCGACAAGGTGGCCATGAGGCTGGATGATGTCACACAGTTAGTGCTGAGCAGTGATGCAGTGGATATACCCCTAAAGAAACAAACACACGCTCAGATTCCTGACAGTCAAATATGGCGTAGTTGTAGAAGATACGTCTACTAAGTCAACGAGTTGAGTAACAGGTAATTTGCTGTGCAATATGCATCCTGATGTCGGTAATTTTATATTACGAGAAGTGCTTTCTTAAAAGTTTTCCCTCTTCTATACATATGTACATACAAATACCCACAACTTTAATACCAATTTTGCTTATCCTTATCAACAATAGAGAATGATATCATATGATGGACATTTATTTGTATGTCGTACTCTGACATATGTCGTAATATTGTACATCACTAGTGATGAGGGCTGTGAATCTTTGGGCACCACAACATTTGTTTCTTGGGGTAACAATTCCATTCAAAAAAATAAATTATTGATTTAAAAAGGATTCTCGATTCAAAATCTATACTTTTTGAAACATTGGGTGCCAGTTCTATGATTAACTACATCCCTCCATAAAGAGCAATGCATCTAAAAATCGATTATTTAGCCCACCTCTAACAGCAGATATAGATCATCTACATGAACTATATGATTTGTCTGCGTGGCTGCACAGGATAGATTGAAAAAAAAATAAAAAAATTTTAGATTAGCTTTTCTTTTCTATGTTTTTAATAAAATAGAATTGTATTTCCGATTGCAACGTTGTTAAAATAGGACAAATATAAAGCTTTCTCTTAAGAACTCCTTCTGCCATTGTAACTGCTATTTTTCAACGGACTGTAATCCTGGCATACTACTAGGCCTTTTCAATGAATACCAAATGAATCTCCCCCTTGCCGGTTGAAAAACACGACTTTATTGTGTTGGTGTAATTGCACCCCTTAACCACTAGATGGCGCCAGAGGCTAATTCTCAGAGCTTTGCTGAGCGTAAACTCATTTAACTGCCATTGAAATGCTGAAATTATAATATTATATTGGGCAGTTATACATAACATGACAGATATATATATAGATATATATATAGATATATATATATATATATTCATTCATATCCAAGGGGCGCCAATCCATTGTCTTCCGAGACTTACGGATGCTAACAACAACAACAACAACAATATATATATATATATATATATATATATATATCCATCCATCCATCCATTTTCTACCGCTTATTCCCTTCGGGGTCGCGGGGGGCGCTGGAGCCTATCTCAGCTACAATCGGGCGGAAGGCGGGGTACACCCTGGACAAGTCGCCACCTCATCGCAGGGCCAACACAGATAGACAGACAACATTCACACTCACATTCACACACTAGGGCCAATTTAGTGTTGCCAATCAACCTATCCCCAGGTGCATGTCTTTGGAGGTGGGAGGAAGCCGGAGTACCCGGAGGGAACCCACGCAGTCACGGGGAAAACATGCAAACTCCACAGAGAAAGATCCCGAGCCTGGGATTGAACCCCAGACTACTCAGGACCTTCGTATTGTGAGGCAGACGCACTAATATATATATATATATATATATATATATATATATATATATATAAATAAATAAAACACTTGAATTAACTCAAAGTCAACCAAGTCCATCCTGCTTCCTCGCTCGTTGCAACTCAGAGGGCACTTTTAAAATAATCTTACTCGTCTACTGTATCAAAATCAATGTCATGAATTTTTGACCCAATTCAATTACCCAACCGCAAATATTCCACTCGGCAACTGATTTTTTAGAAATATTGCACATTTTGCATTTTCCCATTATGACAAAAAACTATTTTGGACAAAAAGGCAGTCATCCCCAAAATAATAATAATGTTATGTCAATAGCTAAATCTGTATTTAAAAGATTTCAAGTGTTGAAAGTATGTCATTTAGTCAAACCTGTTCCTGTTCTCTCCCCGTCTTGCTTTGACCTTCTTTCTCTCTGGCTGAGTCTTGGCTTGTGCTGTGCTCCTGTCAGGGTCCAAAAGTCAGATCAATTATACACTAAATACAAACATTTTTCTTTTTGCTGAATGAGGTGACAGTGTAAAAGTTCTTACAGGTATATAAAGTACAACAACATAGCACCAACAGCCTGCCAGTTTGGGAAAGCTAAATCAACTAATTTGCAGCTGCAGTACTGACCTTTATACATTATGGCTAAATACTTTAATTTTGCTTGCCAATTTCTATTCACTTTGATTGAAATCAATTACTGTAAATTCCGGACTATACTTTTTTTCCTACGCTCCGAACACTGCGGCTTATAACACCGTGTGGCTAAGTTATGGATTTTTCTATGCTGACGGCCATTATGCAAATAGCAAAGACTCTAAAAAGGTGTGTTATTGTTTGTGCTATGACGCAATCTTTTGGACGAGTCAATTAACTGCGGGTGCTACAGTGCCCTTCTGTTTAGAGCTTTTAACTGGAAGTACATGTGCCGTTCCTTCTTCTAGTTGTTCACTGGTATGGATTCTTCATTCAAAGCAACGTTTGTACGTTTTACAATATAACAAACAATTATCTACTAAAGCGTCCCATGTGTGATGTCTGTAAGAGTGTTTTCGTGCATATTTGTATCTGCTATTGCATTAGCTATTACGTTAACACGTTTACGAGTGTCTGTGTTACTATAATTAACTAGTATGGCATTCTTTTTGTATTGTTTCACAAATTTCCCAGCAAATTCACAACGACATCACCGTGGAGTTATTGAGTCTGTTTAGCTGATTAGAGAGCTAGTTTCCGCAGCTAGTGGGTCCATGTCTGTTTTGTTTGATCAGCTGTTTTACTGTCGTGTTAGAGACACCGTTTGGAAACAAGTAAGGTATTTAATTAAACATTGACAAAATCTTTGTGTCAATAACTCATTACACAACGTATATATCTGTGACTTATAGTGACTTACAGGGCGGCTAATATATGAAAAAATATATTTTTTCTTCTGAAATTTAATGGGTGCGGCTTATATATCAGAGCGCTCTACAGTCCGGAAAATGCAGTACTGCCACATATTTTTGTTTATCAACCAAATAAATAAATATGTCATTTGAAGCATGCAATGGAAGATGTTTTGGAGGACACACCTCCAGTTGTGTGCCTGCTGAGCAGCAGCATCCAAGTGATGGGATTGTCGTGGTGACTCGGCAACAGTGGCCTGGTGAGCAGCGCTGTGAATGGCCACACCCGGGACCTGCTGCCAAGATGATGGAATGAGGATCTGTTGAGTTCCAGTGGGCCAGGCCTGCTAGAAGAAAGAGCCGACACGGCACATTTCAGTACAGGTATTGTCAGCGAGCGCACAAGAGAAGGCTTCATGGCTGGACCATGTCAGGCAGAGTGAGCCATGCTGAGAAATATATCCAAAGGCAATCTCTGCTGCAGGCAAAACACAAAGCTAGAGAAGCCAGCAACCTTTCCTAAGCCATTCCGTTATATTTAGCATTGCCCTGCAACAATTCAACAAGAAGGAAACATGCAAAGCACAAACACTGAAGCACTGGAAACAGATCAGGACAAAAAAACCAAATTATGCCTGTTAAAGAAGAAACAGAAGAGTTAGTTGCTTTGTTAACGATGACAATGTCGGCTGGTAATAATAATAATAAGAATGTATCTGAGAACCCATTTTTCATTCACTCCATGATGGCAGGAAGCTACATTTGTCGCCGCTGCTGCTTGGGCTCCGACCGCCACCCAACATTCAATCACATTCATACTGGGAGCAGGGTGGATGAAGTGACTGGGATGGCAGAAGCTGGATTCTGCCACGGCCGCTCTACCACCTCAGCCATGACGCCCCATGGCAAGCCATCTTGGGGATAATAAGCATGCCACATGGGCTGGAACGTAGAACGTGTCAGAGTGAGAATGTAGGGATTTTTGTGCGCTTTGGCGGCGCATGGTCCTGTGCTGAAACCGAAAGGAGGAGGAGACATGAGAAGCTGCAAGCAAAGCGCAGACCAACTCAGCAACACATGCGCTCCATGCCCTAAGCACACCTATGAGGAAAGAGTCGGGGAGAGAATGTCAAAGTGAGTGTGAGGAGGAGAAGACCCTCGAGGACAAGGAGCTCATGTGTTTAGTCGCTAAAATGACAAATACAAATACATCAGCGGGGGTACAAGAAGTGCAGTTGACTCCAACCTTAACGTTCTAACTGATAAGTGAAAAAAATCACATGCTTGTCTAAAACGGGGACAAACATTTGAGATAAGTCCATGTCATGTGCAAAGGTAGAGGGACGCAGCATACAAATAAAAAGAAAGGCAAGTAGGAAAGACTGGCGTTATTTGTAGTGAAAAACTACAGGTGGTTCTTTACCAGCACAGTGGCTGTGTGCTCCAAAAGGGTGGGCCGGCCCACCCCGGTGCCGAGCCCAACTGGTAGAGAATACTGGGAGGCTATGCCTGATGAGGGTGGGTGCAGAGTGGCCACCATCAGTGGGGTGCAGGAACCCTGGAGGATGGGGTGGGGGGATAGTGTTAGAATGTCCTTCAGGGTTGTTGTGTGATGTATAGAGCAGATACATCCAGCTGTGCATGCCCCTCTGGACTGCTAAACACGGCAATGTGTCCCAAATTATTCCTCATTTTAGCTGAAACACAGATTTGGAGGCAGACGAGATCAGCAGACTGGCCTCAAGCCCTGGATAGACAGGACTTGCATGAAGTGACAGTGTAATGAACAGAAACATAACAAAACCGAGCATATGCCACATTTGGTACATCACACACCTTCTGATTAAATGGCAATATCGCCTTCAAAGAGTTGTAATTTTGGGTGGTGATGTAGCAATTTACCAACTGTGGATGCAGGAAGCAAACATTGCACCACATCACGCTGACATTTCACAACAAATCTGCCCACGTCACCATTACAATGGCAGAAAATGGCCAAACAACTGGAAATACACATTACCAGGAATATATTTGACATTTTAGTTTATACAAGCAGGATTAGCACATCATTGCAAACTCTTACCTGTGTGAGCATGCTGGGCTGGATCTGCAATGACTGAGCAGGCTGGTTCTGAGGTACTATTGGTACAGAGTTATCCATCCTAACAGGGAAACTGGAGCCCTTGCTTGACTGTAGGCCTGGACATAATTTTCAGAAAATATGCACAGCATTATGTATGGTATCTCCAAGTTTCATTTCTATAGTACCATGGTTGCAGAGAACAGAAACCAGTAGCGGTGTCTCGAGCCGATATGGATACCAGTCCAATTGCTTGGATTTGACTGACTTCTCGTTCGGCTCACACTAATTAAATATGCGTGGTGGTCAAGGTAGCTGTTTTCAATGGGTACAATGCACCATTTAGCATTTCTCGAAAAAAAAATTCCCTATGCTTACGTTGTTTTGGGCTGTACGAACCGTTCAAATCGCAAAAAGGATAAAAGTTTCGTCAGAGTTTCTCGAAAGGTTATCAAGAAGGTGCAAAATTTTACGAAACGACGAGAGAACAACTCACACTCCAGTCCAAGGGAGCAGAGTCAAAGAATGCATGAGTTTGCAGTGATCACTTTGGTAAAGGTTTGTTTCATACACTTTTAACCTTTATTATTTCCATACAAGTATTATCTTGATATTATTTGTATTTCTTAAACACATGTTTGCTACAAGTGTTTGGAAAAGCACCAACTCGGCGAGTCTAAATAAACAGAAAGCATATGTGAGCAAAACCTAAAAGAGGTAAGTTTTTACCAAAGGCAACAATCAAATGAATCTTTCAGCACATACACAATGTTGACATTTATAGTTATATTTTGATAAACAATCATAAATGAATCTTTCAGCACATACACAATGTTGACATCTATAGTTATATTTTGATAAACACTAAAACAAGGATGGTCTTTTCATGTATTTTAGTCAAGTTATTTACAAAAGGTAAACATGGTAGGCTATACTGTGAAGGCTCCTAGGAGCTAGAATCTACACCACAGCTAAGTACACAACACCACACAAGCCACACATTTGTATAAGTATCCTTAACTGAACAATATTGAAGTCTAAAACACAACATTTGTCAATATAAAAAAGTATCAAATAATTAAAGTTGCATATTCCTTACACATACAAAGTCTCCAATGCAGAATTGCAGTTGAAAGTATCGATTAACAAATGTTTCTGAGTCATTCAACTTACTGCATCATGCTTTTAATACAACAAATGATTGTGACCACAAAGTGTCTTGAAAAACAAATTGCTGCTTTATATATAGTAAATAGTATAAATCTGTAATAAAGGGACTATTTCCATACCGACCACTGTTCTTTGAGTCATTTCACTTGATCAAACCTTTTTCCAACATGTCACACTACAAAACAACAAATAGGCCCTTTTCCACCGCAGGAATTTTTAAAGGAAATTCCCCACTTACCCCTGTGTTTCCACCAAAAACTACCCAAGTAGATTGACTTCTTTTAGGAACCTTTTACAGTTCCTCCTAGATAAGTGGGACTTTTCCAAACGACCAGGAATTTTTTCGGGGGCGGGCTGTGCTGTCGCTGATCAGTGGCACTATCTTGAAGTGTTTGCACTCAGCTGTTTTTACAAACTTAATTTCGATACGCGAAGCTACGAGAAGTGGTCAGCCTCTTTTAAACGTATTTACGGAGGAGTATGAAGCCGGACTTGAAGCGGAGACCTCAGCTGCTTACTACTCTGACGTTGTTGGATAAATGTGGAAAAAGGGAGGCAGCACACGAGTGGAACAAAGCTAAATAACATCAAATATTAACTATTACATGTTGTAAAAGCAGTCAGTGACACTCCATTTGTGTAGTTATTAGCCTCAACCCGAGAGAGCTAAATGCTAATGCTAACAAGCTAACGCTAAAGCCATTCTATTTGTGTGCCTGGCTGAGATAAAACCTGACATTTATTATTAATATCTTGTTATTTACAGCTGAAATGGACCAAAGGCTGACCCTCATGAATTCATCATTCACTGAGGACAACTTTCTGACTGTTGGACATTGCGGACAAAAGCCTGACTTTTTATAAACAATTCGTACACTTTACTTTATGAATCACATCGTTTCGTACATGATTGATTTGTATTTCAATTACTTTTTAGTACAAGAACTGTGACCTAATATTGTCTGTTTATTTACATGGTATCAGTGTAGAAATATACTAAACCACTCCTCCACACGTCATCAGCCTGATTGGTATAAACTACCCTGAACTGTGAAATGCAGTGGAAACACAAACCATACACTTCTACAGGAACCTATAGATCCAGGAACCAAAAGTTTCTGAACATTTGGTGGTTTGTTTTTTTCACATTTACTATTGTTCTTTTTTGATTGATCAAAACGTTTTCAAACATGCCACACTACAAAATGATTAAGGTATGTCGTATGATTCCCGCCAATGTATCTGATAAATATATCAGTATTGGTCAACACTTAAGGCTCCAATATCTGTAAGTGAAAAAGTTGTATCGGGACTAGTGTTGCAAAATCCAGGGAATATTCAAAGTTGGAAACTTTCCATGGAAATTAATGGGAAATTAAGGGGAATAAACATTGAATGCAACATGCGAGATCTTGCAGCATGATTATTAGCTAATACAACCTGATTTAATACAAATTCAGTAGAATTTCAACCCTGCCCTGCGCATTCCTCCATCACATGTGCAGTGCATTCTTCCATCACATGCACAGATAATTCCCAGCATGCGACACACTACAGCAGGGCCATTGAGGCCACACTAGTATTTGAGCCCAAGGACTTCATCCAGTCACGTAAGTTTTGATATTACTGGGGTAAATATATTTGATCTATGGTATTTAACTTTAATAGAGGTGTAATTGCTTGTTACTGTATGACTGTAGACTACTCCAGCAGACTTCCACTCAAGCTAGCTAGCTGTTCGTGTACTTGTTAAATGACTTTGGGGCCAATATCTCTAGCTAGCTAGGTTTATGTACCAGCAGAGTCTCATAATGAATCGAAAATATTTCTCCGTTAGCAGTGATGCTAATTTTCCCTATGTTAAATCCCATTCATTTATGCTAACAACGTTAGCTATCCGAATTTACCTTTTTTGTAATCTGTGAAGTTCAACTAGCAAATACTAAATCAAAACGTGTAGTTTCCTCTGCCTTCTGTTCTGCTAGCCATTCTGTTGTCGTAGAAGAATGTAGGTTATAGTTTGATTTAGCATGCTGATTGAGTGTTCATTTATTCATCTAGCCTATTTCTATTAATTTGTCCATCAGTAAAATATTTTTAAAGACTACTTCAATTGTTTAGCTGACTATTTATATCTGTGTGTGGCATTGCATTAGTGTTTTACAAGAATAAATAATATAATAATGCCATGTACACTATCTGATGTGTGAAGACATTTCACCCCAACCAATGTAGGCGGAAAGGCTGTGTACATTTGCAAATACTGTGCAAAGAGCTATGTCAAAAAATGCCACAAAGATGCAGCAGCATAGAGACAAGTGCCCAATAATATATAATTATTGTAATTCCCCATTAATTCCCATATATTCCCATTAATTCCCATGGATGGTGTCCAACTTTGAATAATCAAAAAATGGTCAATATTTCCAAACTTCCCGAGCTTAACTTCCCGTGGTAAATTTTCGGAAAGTTTCCGGAAATTTACCGGAAACTTCCCCCCGCCTTTGCAACACTAATCGGGACACCCCCAGAAAGCAGCATAGAACATGTCTGACTGTATCTGGTGGAATACTGGAATCCCTCACCTTGAATTGTGGAGGGTGGACAGACAATCAGAGTCTGTTGGAAGGGTTCTGTCTGGCTACACAGTCCGGCAGGACGTGTTGGAATAGGTACACTTTGTTGCGTCAGGCCAGGAATGTTGATCGTTGCCTGCTGGTACAGCGCTGGCTGGTAATTTAGCAGAGGCACCGCTCCCCCCGCAGAAGGCACCTGGTAAACACCCAGCCATGAATACATTTAAAGTAACTTGACATATAAGAAATGCAGCCAGGTGCTTGCCTGGTTATGCTGGTTGAGTTGGCTACTGAAAGTAACAGTCAGGTTGCCTGCTGCAGCGCTGGGGACTGCATTTGTGGAGTAGAGGGACTTGTTGCTGTCGTAGGTGCTCCGGCGCTTGCAGATCTCCATGTTCTGGAAGCAAGACTTCACGCTGGAGAGCAGCAGCATTTTAGTAAGTAACAGTCCCTTCAAATCAAGTTGAGGTGTACTTACTGGGAGCTGTGGGGATAATCCATGAGGTGGCTCATTGTGACGAAAGGATGGCCCAGAGTCTTTGTAGGTGTGATCCTCTTGTCAGCATCCAGACGGAGCATTCTCTTCAGGAGGTCTATAAACTCTCGTCTATCAGCTTTCTCAGCCAGCATGTCCGTCCCCTCCAAATGAGTTGAGAGATTGACCTGAAAAACAATGATTGCAAAATGGGTCAAACAGGGTATTAATTATATAGCCTTGATTAACTATTAGGGGAAAATTAACGACACAGAGTTGCAACCGTATCACGTTTTTGAGCCATGTTGCTATTGATCTATAGCGGAATTAGAGAACCAGTGTAAACCCTCTTGTCAGTCATCCACGCTCTTTGGGCCCTGTTCCTCTATGTGCTTCAGTGAAAAAAGCTACAGATTCTGGCCACGAATCATTCTCCCCCTGATTTAGGTCTGTCATCCAAAATGTGCACTCTGTGTGAAGCAACCTCAAAATGTGGGCGTTCCCAGTCAAATCCAGGTTTGCACAAATCCTCCCAGTCACTCAAGTACTTGAGCTCCAATGCACTTTTGAGGCTGCAATAAGGCTGGCTATTATACACCCACCAAACTATGTAGGAACAAATATGGAGCGCTAAAAGTATTTTTATTTTTTTTTGTCATAAAAAAATACAATCAATAATAATAGGAACCAGAAATATTAATAACTGAAAGAAACAAACCTTTTGTGCGAATGAGTGTAAATGGGGGAGGGAGGTTTTTTGGGTTGGTGCACTAATTGTAAGTGTATCTTGTGTTTTTTATGTTGATTTAATAAAAAAAATTTTTTTACATTTCTTGTGCGGCCCGGTGCCAATCGATCCACGGACCGGTGGTTGGGGACCACTGATGTAGACCACAAGGAAGTGTTTAAAAAGGTATAAAAAAATTATATGACCCCTTTAATGCGCATTATAATCCAGTGCGCCTTTTGTATGAAAATATACCTGAATAGACCTGCTCATCGGCAGCGCAGCCTTATAATCAGTCATGCCCTACGGTTCGAAAAATATGGTAACATTAGATTGACACATTGAACAGCCAATTAGATATGCTGGTTGATGTATGAGTTTTTTCATAATTAAGGAATTAATGTGCAAAGGAGTGCAGGAAAACATTGACTGAGCGCAAAATTTGTGCAAATGCTACATCAACTACCTATATTAGCCTACTATCAAAATGACTTTAAAAGTCTTATATAAGTGTTATAATGAAGACAAGTAACATTAGCCTACTATCAACATGACTTTAAAAGTCCTATTTAAGTGTTATAACGAAGACAACACATGATGTAAGTGTCTATATTAGTTATATTAGCCTACTATTAAAATGACTTTAAAAGTCTTATATAAGTGTTATAATGAAGACAACTCATGATGTAAGTGTCTATATTAGCTAGGGATGATGCTCAAACCCGGTTTTCCCGGTTGTTTGATAAGAAAAGAACCGAGTCTTCGGACTCGAATCCCTTTTTGAGAACCGGTACCCGTTATCGAGACCACTATAGTAAAGAAAAAGAGTTGGTTCTTTATTCGAATCCCTGGGAACGAATCCCGTCCCGACCAGAAATGCCCCGTAGGACATCACAAGAAATGACGTCAAGTAGCTCAGTCATTTGTCACGGTGGGGTGCAGGCGTGCTGCGGTTCGTTCTCCCGGGCCTCAAAACTGACGGCTCAGGACGAAAGCGTGCAGGTGGTAGATGATTTATTTCTCATAAATCATACACATTACAACAGACAGGAACGAAACAAAAGGAAAGCGTGCCGTTCGCACGAGAAGCTAAAGCAAAAACTTACTTAGCACAGGAATACTAGAAGCTAAGGTAACTTTAGCACAGGAATCATGAGCTCGAAAACCAGAACTGTTGCAAATGCAAACAATGAAGCCACGACGAGTGACCGGAAAAGGCAAGCTTAAATAGAGTCTCTGATGAGCAACAGGTGCGCGTACAAGGCAGGTGAAAATCATAAGTAACCATGGTGACTAAAACAAACCCCCCGAAGTGCACAAAACAACTAAGGAAGTCCAAAACTAACAGAACATAACTAAACAAAACATGATCCGACCACGGATCATGACATTAGGCATCACTAGTGCTTTCTTTATTTCTTTAGTTTATTTGGAACATGAACACACTTACAGTATAATACATCAGTTTCATATCATTTCACTTTACAGGAGTAGGAAGAAGTAAAGCTTATTCAATCCTACCCCTTTCCCACTTCATAGAGTTTAAAATTTATACATCATTTACTGACCTTTTTATGGTACAATATCTGTGAATTGGTATATACCGTATTTTCCGCACTATTAGCCGCACCTAAAAACCACAAATTTACTCAAAAGCTGACAGTGCGGCTTTTAACCCGGTGCGCTTTATATATGGATTAATATTACGATTCATTTTCATAAAGTTTCGATCTCGCAACTTCGGTAAACAGCCACCATCTTTTTTCCCGGTAGAACAGGAAGCGCTTCTTCTTCTACGCAAGCAACCGCCAAGGTAAGCACCCGCCCCCATAGAACAGGAAGCGCTTCTTCTTCTACTGTAAGCAACCACCCGCCCGCGTAGAAGAAGAAAAAGCGCGCGGATATCACCGTACGTTTCATTTCCTTTGTGTGTTTACATCTGTAAAGACCACAAAATGGCTCCTACTAAGCGTCAGGGATCCGGTTCATGAAAAGACGCAATCTCTCCATCCGCACACGGATTACTATTTCACAGCAACTGATATTCCTGTGAAACGCACTGTGGATACAACGGGAGCACGTACGGTGAATATTCGCACCACAGGGAATGAGAAGTCATCCTTCACTGTGGTTCTAGCTTGCCATGCTAATGGCCAGAAACTTCCACCCATGGTGATATTCAAAAGGAAGACCTTGCCAAAAGAGACCTTTCCAGCCGGCGTCATCATAAAAAGCAAACTCGAAGGGATGGATGAAGAAAAGATGAGCGAGTGGTTAAGGTAAGTTTAAGTTTACGCGAAGAGGCCGGGTGGCTTTTTTCACGCAGCTCTGTCCATGTTGATATACGTATGTTTGTGATTGCACATTTGCGTACATTTTGGGAGTGAACAGAGTTGTTAGAACGCTGGTTTTTAATATATTATTAAAGTTTGACTGACCTATCTGACTGTTTTTTTGACATTCCTTTAGCGCAGTTAGATGCGGCTTACAACACCGGGCGGCTTATAGGTGGACAAAGTTTTGAAATATGCCGTTCATTGAAGGCGCGGCTTTTAACCCAGGGCGCCTTATGGTGCGGAAAATACGGTACAACAGTTTTGTAATATGTAATTAATTAATTCAGTCATTATTAATATACTGAGATGAAGAATATCTTATCTTCAATAAGGTTGAAAGTATTTCTCATAATTCTTCTTGTACTTTGTAAGCACTATTCTTTTTTTTTTTTTTGTCCTGTTCAGTTTCTCAGGCAAATCATATAGTAGATGTAGATGCCCATATCGGCTGTTCAGATTTACTTTACAAAAGAGAAGTGTAGGATACTTCTCTTGTTGCCTTATTTGTATTTGACTTTATTAAATGTATTTATATTATCATTTGGTGCAGCCGGGCCGGAGCAGGAGGGGATAGAAAGAGAAAAAAAAGAAGACAGATGGGGAAATTGTGGGGACAAGAGGGGGATTAGACAGAGAGACAAAAACAACAACAGCAAACAACAACAACAACAATAGAGCAACATCAGCAAATACGACATGTACAAATATGATGGTAAAAGTGATAGCAAATAATCAGTTAGCGAAAATAAAAAATAATACAGAAATGACAATGAGCATTATTACACTACAAATGGAGCAATACAAATACCAATAGAAATAGCGCTATTGATAATGAACAATACCAATACTTTACCTTTAGTATCAACAATACAGTTGTTCAAATGCAACAATACATGTACGCAATGATAACTTGAGATACGAAAGAATGCAGAAAAATGGAGGGGAAGAAAGAGAAGCAACCTACATTAACCTTGTAGACTATTATAGTAACAATAGGTTAAGCTTTGTCAGTGTGCCATTTGTTATACCCAGTTTACCCTAGGGCAACAATGTTAATATATGTTTGATGAAACGTGATTATGTGCATGAGTGTATGTATGCATATGTACTTGTACATGTACAGAAAGTGTATATGTGTTTGTACAGTGAGTGTATATGTACAGTATGTGTATATGCATGTTTGTACAGTGAATGTATATGTACAGTATGTGTATGTTTGTATAATGAATGTGCGTGTGGATGTGCGAATTTTGAGTATTTAAATATGTACTGTATTTGTATTTGTATGTGGGAGCGTAGGTACCTACAGTATGTATGTGAGTACATTTTTGACTCAATAAATAAAGTGTTTGTATGTTCTCTATATCCAACATTATGTATCAGTCTAATTGATCTTTTTTGTAACACGGTTAACGAATGTAGCGCACATTTGTAGTTATTTCCCCACATTTCTGCACAATAACTCAGATATGGTAATACTATAGTAGCGAGCAGAAGTGATTTGTTAAACCAAATATTGTGTGTTTTTTTCCATATACAACAACCTATCTGGACTCGATAAGAGAATCGATAAGGAATCGGTTCGATAAGAGGATTCGAAAATAGGCTCGAACTCGAAAATTTCTTATCAAACATCATCCCTAATATTAGCTATATTAGCCTACTATCAAAATGACTTTAAAAGTTTTATATAAGTGTTATAACGAAGACAACACATGATGTAATTGTCTATATTATTAATTATATTACCTACTATTAAAATGCCTTTAAAAGTCTTATATAAGTGTTATAATGAAGACAACACATGATGTAAGTGTCTATATTAGCTATATTAGCCTACTATCAAAATGACTATGTGTCGCAGGCAGACACAAATCTTCGCTGACAGAAATGTTGAAATGTAATATTTATTCTACACATTTTTACAACATTGGCAAACATTATTAAAAGTTCTCAGAGGGTGAGATAACTCCTGGAAATGACTGACTGAGAATGGCCAAAAAGTATAGATGTTTGTGTCCAAGTTAAAAGAAACGTCTTCTTCTAATGGATTTATTATAATCTTTGCAAGCCGGGTAACGTTTGCTGTGGTCTGGAACAACATGGCACACAAACAACTATCAGAAATGCAGCCAATATTACATACAGATAATGTGTCATGAGACATGCAAATATAAATTAAATACACAGAGGACATACAGCTTGTTAGCCTAAATAGCATGTTAGCATGGATTAGCTTGCAGTCATGCACTGAGCAAATATGCCTGATTAGCACTCCACACAAGTCAGTAACACCAACAAAGCTCACCTTTGTGCATTCACACAGTGTAAAACATTTGGTGGACAAAATGAGACAAAGAAAGAGTGGCATAAAACACGTCTCTGTGGCAGCGTCAGAGAAAGTTATACATGTAAATAAACTGTTACATCACATTCTCCACAACTACGGTCATATCAAGGACCGCCAAAATTAATAGGACAAAACGGTGCTCTCTAAAGACTCTCCTCAGTGAAGCATAAACAAACATGTTAAACAGTGGCCTTTCTTTTTTTTTTTTTTCCCCAATTTGTCGCACTTTTATTATTTCATTATTTTTATCACTTTGGTCCAATTTAAAATTTGTTATAAACGTGCTATATAAATAAAGTTACCTTGCCTAAAAATTGGGAAGGTTAATGTCATGTGTGTCCTCCTACAGAAACCACATTAAAACTAAATATATATTTTCCCCCCATCTTTATCCATTTTTTAAAAAAGCTCCAGGGAGCCACTAAGGCGGTGCTAAAGATGAGACTATCGACAGAAATTTGAACGTTAAGCCCAAAGCCATGCCTCTACTCTAAATGGTTCAAGCACAGTGTTACATTTACTTTGGTTATTAATTTCTTAGTCATTTGAGCCTACAATCATTGGTACTTTAACTTTAAATTTTAAAAAATCCCAGAATGCTAAGTGGTTGACGCATTTTTTTTTATTTCCAACCTTATGTTTTTGAAAACACTGAACAGCCTGCACACATCCAGCCAAATGAAAGAAGAACATATGTACCTGCATCATGTCATCCAAACAGTTGAAGATATATTTCCTAGCCTCCTTGGATTTGATGCCCATCTCCATTTCATGCTCTGATGGTGTCTGCAAAGCAGATATAATGACCATGTTATTGCTCCTTAACTGTCTACATAAGCAACACATCTAAATGACTGATCTGGTTTCATTTACTTTAAGCCTCCAAAGCGGATAACTGGAGTCGGGGCCTCTGTTGAAGAAGCGGCTGGTCTTGGTGCCTGCGCTCAATAGGTACTCAGCTGGCAGGCCTTGAGTCTGAGAGATGTAACGGATCTGAGAAAAAAAACAAAAACAATAATTAGGTTTCTGTCTCAGTTAGGCCAAATTGCAGGTACTGACCTGGTCGTACTCGGAGGCTCCAGGGTAGAGAGGCCAACCCAGAAACAACTCTGCAATCACACAGCCTAGAGACCACATGTCAATGGCCTCACAGAACGGGAGACCTAAAATGATCTCAGGAGCCCTGCAGAGCAAAGCAAATGTTGGAGGGACTAGCTAGCGCTGATGCTATAAACTGTCAACATGTCTGTGAAGGCGTGGTACCTGTAGTAGCGGGACTGTAAGTATGTTGAGCAAACAGCCTTGGACACATGGCTCGCAGATCCAAAGTCAATGACCTTCACTCTGTAAGGCTGCCGGAGAGGATCCACCAGCATGATGTTCTCAGGCTTGAGGTCAGCATGAATAAGTCCCAGGCTCTTCAGCTTCATAAGTGCTGTTGCCACCTGAACATGACAAGGCTTTAACACTGGTCTCAAAGACATTTAGATGGTGGTCTCACCTGCTGGAGGATTGGTCTAATGTGTCGCAGAGGTAGTGGGCTGAACTTGCTGTGCTTCAGAAAGTCATAAAGGTTCTGTTCAAGCATCTCAAACACCAAGCAGGTATGACCCTTGTGCTGGAAGCACTCGTACGAACGCACAAAATTGTACTCGTCTGCATTTTCTGCACTCAGCCTGTTCAGGATGCCCACCTGGACAGAAATGACAAATACGTAAGAGTCAAAATGTGCCTTGCAGAGAAAAGTCAAGTTATGAACACTCTCTATAGCGGAGGTTTTTTTTACTCCATATAGCAGCCACTAAGATCAAGATGTGCTGCATGAGTTGGATTCATTTGTGTTACGATGTGCCGGGAGTTTGCTCTGTGCTCCTCCAACACTCAGCAGCTACATGCAGAGTATTTCAGGCTGCGCCAGACAGCCAGAGGCCTTGCGATTGTGCAAGGCCACTGATATGTTATGTTTAAAGAACTCAACACCCATAGCTTTCAGGAACAGATTATTGAGAACGCAGCGCAATACTAGTACTTGCTCATGTCTATACTAAAAAACATCATCTTTTACTTCGTTCTGGCCTGTCGCTAAGACTTCTGGGTAATGTAGTTACTCTATATGTAGCCAATAGGGGTGCAACGATTCGTTGACATTGTCGTCGACAATAAAACTTGTCGACATAGTCGTGACATCATCACTCGGATTTTTCCAAAGGACGCGAGTCAGTACCGCCACTCGCATCAACATCGCAGGTGCAAACATATAAAGTGTGGGAATATTTCCTCATATTCTTGTTTAAATATGAATACCTTGCTCATTCTGCACAGCACATCTTATTTTTATGGCACTATATGTGTGATATATGTGCTCCCCCCTATCCCTTGTGGAAGGGGAGACACACAGATCCGGTGGCCATGGATGGGGTGCTGGCTGTCCGGGGTCGGGACCCGGGGTGGACCGCTCGCCTGTATATTAGTTGGGAACATCTCTGCGCTGCTGACCCGTCTCCGCTCGGGATGGTTTCCTGCTGACCCCACTGTGGACTGGACTCTTACTGTTATGCTGGATCCACTATGGACTGGACTCTCACAATATTATGTTAGACCCACTCGACATCCATTGCATTCGGTCTCCCTAGAGGGGGGGGGGGGGGGGGGGTTACCGACATATGCGGCCCTCTCCAAGGTTTCTCATAGTCATTCACATCGACGTCCCACTGGGGTGAGTTTTTCCTTGCCCTTATGTGGGCTGTACCGAGGATGTCGTTGTGGCTTGTGCAGCCCTTTGAGACACTTGTGATTTAGGGCTATATAAATAAACATTGATTGATTGATTGATTGATACGGGAGCATTAAAGGGGAACATTATCACCAGACCTATGTAAGCGTCAATATATACCTAGATGTTGCAGAAAAAAGACCATATATTTTTTTAACCGATTTCCGAACTCTAAATGGGTGAATTTTGGCAAATCAAACGCCTTTCTAATATTCGCTCTCGGAGCGATGACGTCACATCGGGAAGCAATCCGCCATTTTCTCAAACACCGAGTCAAATCAGCTCTGTTATTTTCCGTTTTTTCGACTGTTTTCCGTACCTTGGAGACATCATGCCTCGTCGGTGTGTTGTCGGAGGGTGTAACAACACGAACAGGGACGGATTCAAGTTGCACCAGTGGCCCAAAGATGCAAAAGTGGCAAGAAATTGGACGTTTGTTTCGCACACTTTACCGACGAAAGCTATGCTACGACAGAGATGGCAAGAATGTGTGGATATCCTGCGACACTCAAAGCAGATGCATTTCCAACGATAAAGTCAAAGAAATCTGCCGCCACACCCCCATTGAATCTGCCGGAGTGTGTGAGCAATTCAGGGACAAAGGACCTCGCTAGCACGGCAAGCAATGGCGGCAGTTTGTTCCCGCAGACGAGCGAGCTAAACCCCCTGGATGTCTTGGCTCACACCGTCCCTTATGCCACCGAAGATGATCAAGAGAAAAATATCGACCCTAGCTTCCCTGGCCTGCTGACATCAATTCCAAAACTGGACAGATCAGCTTTCAGGAAAAGAGCGCGGATGAGGGTATGTCTACAGAATATATTAATTGATGAAAATTGGGCTGTCTGCACTCTCAAAGTGCATGTTGTTGCCAAATGTATTTCATATGCTGTAAACATAGTTCATAGTTGTTAGTTTCCTTTAATGCCAAACAAACACATACTAATCGTTGGTTAGAAGGCGATCGCCGAATTCGTCCTCGCTTTCTCCCGTGTCGCTGGCTGTCGTGTCGTTTTCGTCGGTTTCGCTTGCATACGGTTCAAACCGATATGGCTCAATAGCTTCAGTTTCTTCTTCAATTTCGTTTTCGCTACCTGCCTCCACACTACAACCATCCGTTTCAATACATGCGTAATCTGTTGAATCGCTTAAGCCGCTGAAATCTGAGTCTGAATCCGAGCTAATGTCGCTATAGCTTGCTGTTCTTTCCACCATGTTTGTTTGTATTCACTATGTGACGTCACAGGAAAATGGACGGGTGTTTATAACGATGGTTAAAATCAGGCACTTTGAAGCTTTTTTTTAGGGATATAGCGTGATGGGTAAAATTTTGAAAACAACTTCGAAAAATATAATAAGCCACTGGGAACTGATTTTTAATGGTTTTAACCATTCTGAAATTGTGATAATGTTCCCCTTTAAAAGGAATGTCCGACATATGAACTCTGTAAGATAGTGATCCTTTACTTTGCTAGCGAGCTAACAAGTGTCAGATGAAGTTTTGTAAAAAATGGATTAACTATCATGTTAGCCAAAGTCTGTCAGCTAAACTTTGTTTACACAAATTCAACTACTTTTTAAAGCAGCGTCAATTTGCAATGCAACACACACACACACACACACTCACTCACTCACACAGCCGAATGAGCTGCATAGATACAGTATAAATACAGATTTATTAACAAATCAGTCATCTTTGTTGTTAGTAAACACTTGCCTAAAAATATCTCAATCTGAATTTTTAAGATGATGGCAAAATTAGAGCGTTTAGCAGGTAAGCATCAGGCAGCGGACTCTCCCCAAATTATAATAAACACCACCAAGGCAACTACTAGTAACATCACTTTGAGCCCGTTGACCTTCTAGAAATATAAAAGGCAGTTCAGCTCGCTCGCAGTCCTGGCTTAAGGTGAAGGCTAATTCGCTTTTAGCGTAACGTTAGCTCATTTTGCGGTGTGTGCGTGCGCGTGTGTTACGGACAGCAAAGCCCTGTCTGTCTGTTATTTCACTTTACCTTTTTCTGTGTTGATTGAGCTGTGTTGAAGCAGCAAAAAAGGACATTATCTTATGTCTCTGATAGTTGATATAATAATGTAACTGCATCATTAAGCCGACATGAACTCCATGGTGTTCAGGGATGAATACCGTAGTCTCTCCTATTGCACCATTTTTTCAGCTATAGTTACATTAATCATTAGAAATGCAGCAGCCTAGTTTTGAATGGCAGGGTCCCTGCTATCACATGTTGATAAAAATATAACATTTACATAATAAAAATCAACTACAGGCTTCCCAAATGCTGTAATAAATTAAGCATGATGAGTTGACTTGAAACTGTTTAATGTTGCACTTTTTATATGGAGAAGAAAAGTTTTGTCATTGTATTTAATCTGAGCAACAACTTGAGGCAGTTTAATGTTGATTAACGAGGGCAAAATTATTATAGTGTTCCCAATGTTAAAAGGATAAAGCCATTGTTTACAAATTTGGTAAATAAATAACCAAAAAATTTATATTTTGTTGTTTTCTTACTGTACCGAAAATGAACCGAACCGTGACCTCTAAACCGAGGTACGTACCGAACCAAAATTTTTGTGTGCCGTTACACCCCTACCATTTTCTGAACTAAATAAGCAAAACTGTAAAGATATTGAAAAAAGATGTGGTAGTTTGAGATCATAATCCAAAGAGGAAAATATCATTTAGGTTGGATTCACATATGACGTCATAATTTACCTCAATTTGTCCCTGGCGTGCATATGAAGGATGGTTCTTGAGAATCTTGATAGCCACAATCTCATTGGTACCCCTCTTCCAGCACTTGGCCACTTGGCCAAAGGTGCCCCTCCCTAAGAATTCCAAGACTTCGTAGCTGCAGGTCACCGAGCAGAGGATCTCGTGCTGCACCAGCTGATAGTCGCCTTCGCCGTTGGAGCTACTACTCTTTGTGGTGGGAGCCGAGTGAGGTATGGACTGGCCCGTGCCTCCGCCTCCGCCGCCCGTACGGGTGGAGTACGTCGCCGCCGGGGCGGAGAGCTCCTCCAGAATTTGCACACTGCCACAGCCGCTCCCGCTGCCCTCGTGGGTCTCCTCCATCTTGCGCTTGTGCCCGTGGCGGTGTTGTCCCCTGGTTTCCGAGGCTGTCTCCACATGAGCGTAAGAGGAGGATGTGGCATGCTCCGCCACGCGTCGACTGGAGCCTCGAGGAAGACTGCCAGTGCTGTCAGCTGCACGGACCACCACTTGACCCCGTGACCCAGGCGCTGTCGGGGGGAAGACCAGGGACGGTGCAAAGGGGGGCACAGCCATGGCCGGAGTGAAAGTGTATGCAGACTGGCCTGCCAAGGAACTATACGCTTCAGTAGTGGACACATCCCAGACATTGTTCTCCACCTTCAGCTTCTTAACGCGACAAAAGGCACTGGAGGAGATGGAGGGAGGAGAGAAGACTTGCAGCTGAGAGGCCATGGCTGTGAGAGACAGAGAAATAAACATCAACAAACCTCTGATTTATTTAATGCACAATGCTGTTCCAATGTCATCAGATTCTATGTTATACATTAACACTCAAAGAATATTTACAACACAGGTATTTTAAAGATACTCTAACTCTATAGTAGTGTTGTATCTGTTGCAAATCTGATGTTTGTGTTATTTATTATTAGGGATGTAACGATATGAAAATTAACTTCCTGATGTCATATTCCTTGGAGAATAGATTAATCTCTAGGTTTAATGTGCACAACTAAATATCTCAGTAATGTTTAGATTGGAGCATGTATTTGGGAACTGCAAGGAAGGCAGAGTACCTGGAGAACAGGCCAGCTAAATACTGCATTGATATGACTAACTCATTTTGCACTTGTATGGCCGTCACTTAGCGTCTGGAATATGATGGTATTCAGCCTTTTTAGATTCAACTGTACTTTAAAAATGTCTTGTACCCTCAAAACGGCCAAACAAACCATCAAAGAAGACTAAAAGCCATGGTGGATGCTTGACTGTTTTTTACTCTTGCTGCGCCATCTTGTGGCTATTTACGGTGGGATATTGTTTTTCAGCCAAGTACCGCCTAATTATTTATTTGCATTTAAGATAGAGATCAGAGATGAGCCGATTGATCGGCGGGAAAGTCAGTCATCGCTGATAAATGCTTTTACATACACAGATGGCCTCTGTCTGACACCATTTGTTTTTAGTACCCTGACTGACAAACATCTAGTGTCTCCATAACCAGTGTGGAGCCAATTTTTACAACCCCTAAACTAATAATAATCACCTCCATTAGTATCTTAACTATCACTATCACTGGAAGATGAGCCTTACTTATAACATGTAACCCACCGAGCACAAGCAAGGAGCAAGTATGCTAATAGCTAAGCTAGCTTTAACAACCAGCAAGAAATAAGTGATTAGTTAACTTGAAGATGGAACAGCAGAAAGTAAGTAGCTATTAACAAGTAGATGAATAAAAGTCTGGGGAGAATATGTCAGCATTGTCACAGTCAGTACCCTACATGTAAAGAGGGCGGATCCATCCATACATTGGTGGTGTCGTATAGATCAATATTCTTTTTTTTGTCAGAATATTTTTTGTTCTTTAGGCAAACTCAGGGAATGAACACAAATTAACTTTGAGGACAAACAACAAAGGATTTAAAAGAGTAGTAAATGGTAGTGTTTGGTTTTATTTAGTGATTGTGTTCAACTTAGTTTTGCTCCAAAACGTATATGTAATAAAAGATAAGGAACTAGTTTAAATATTGTGTTGATATTGTTAAAACTGTCAATAACACTCAACATGTAAAAATGGAAACATTTACAGTTAATACATGTGACGGGTATTATCGGCAGCATAAAACAATGATGGGAAATACAAATGAATACCGTAAACTTTGGATGTGGTTTGTGAAGCCCTTTGAGGCACTATTGGGACGGCGTGGCGAAGTTGGTAGAGTGGCCGTGCCAGCAATCGGAGTGTTGCTGGTAACTGGGGTTCAATCCCCACCTTCTACCATCCTAGTCATGTCCGCTGTGTCCTTGGGCAAGACACTTCACCCCTTGCTCCTGATGGCTGCTGGTTAGCGCCTTGCATGGCAGCTCCCGCCATCAGTGTGTGAATGTGTGTGTGAATGGGTGAATGTGGTAATACTGTCAAAGCGCTTTGAGTACCTTGAAGGTAGAAAAGCGCTATACAAGTATAACCCATGTATAATTATTTAATGATGAAGGGCTATATAAATACATTTTGATTAATCTAATTTTTTTTTTACTTTTTAAAATATTGTTTCGGTTGCATTTTTACATTCTCTCCTTGTGAAAATTAACCTAGCATAACAGTTCTGGAGTGTGTCTATTGTTGTAAGGAGGTATACTTACAAAATCAGCGGGGGACCAAATAATAAATTATAACTAAATCCCATGTACCCTTGAGTTCTCTCAATCACCCCCGGGGCTACTAGTACCCCCAACCAAAAAACAGTGTTGTAGTTTATTCCTGTTTTAAGAACAAGTGAATGTATATGTGTGTGTATTCGCCGCAGTGATCACTCAGCGCGTTCCACGCTTGAGCGCGCAACCAGTAATCTATTTATTCATATCTGCACCTTATTGCTCTTTTATCCTGCACTACAACCAGCTAATGCAACACATTTCCTTTTATTGTCATTCAAATTTGAACTTTACAGTACAGATAAGAACTAAATTTCGTTGCATTAGCTGGTTGTAGTGCAGGATAAACGAGCAATAAGGTGCAGATATAAATAAATAGATTACTGTACAGATAAATATATTGCACTTTTGCATATGCATCCACGTTTATGGATGCATGTTATATTGTCTTTATATTCCAGGCAGTTAATCCGTTTTTGGGGGGAATTGAGGGGATTATTTTTGATGCGTTAAAGAGTCTTATGGCCTGATGGAAGAAGCTGTTACAGAACCTGGGGGGGTTCTACTATAGAGGCTGTGGAACCTCTTTCTAGAGTCCAGCAGTGAAAACAGTCATTGGTGGGGGTACACAAATCTTATCTGTACTGTACAGTTCAAATTGGAATGGCAATAAAGAGAAGTTTAAGTCTAATTATTTTGCAGGAAGATCTAGGCCACTTGCGTACTCAGATTGCTCGTGCGATGCACAGCCATCTTGGCATGGTTGACCATCGCTTTTTTCCACTTCCGGGTCGAGGTCACGTGTGGGAATACAAGCAATAGAAAGATAATTAGAACATGTGACGCAATGTGGGCGTGACTTCCATGTTTCGCAAAGGCTGGCTATTTTGAAGAAACTAGAATATAAAACATGTGGGATCAATTTACAAAACAACGATTAAAACATGGGCTACAGTCCAAAAAAATGGTCTATACAGAGAAAGGCAACGTATATAATGACCGCAACTAGGGCTGGATGACATATGGAATATACTCGATATATCGCGGGTTTGTCTCTGTGCGATATAGAAAATGACTATCGTGATATTCGAGTACACGTTCTTGCGCAGTTTAGCTGCGGGCATTAGACTACAGGCTCTTCTCACTCTTTCTTGTCTCTCCTAACAGAGACATAAAACAAGCACACCTTCTTACATACGTCACATACTGTCGCGCATGCAACGTCATACGCTCTCGCCGAGCAGAGAGGTAGCGACATAACGTTAGCTGTGATGCTGCCGGAGTGGTGCGAGTGGTAATACGAGAGAAAGGTGCGAATCTGGTAATAAATGAAGGAAGAAGAATTAGTTCCCAAGAAAAACAGCACGGGGTCCATCGTCTGGCGGTGGTTTGGCTTTGACACCCCACTGGGTTGTGAGATTTTCCTTGCCCTTATGTAGGCTCTGAACCGAGGATGTCTTGTGGCTTGCGCAGCCCTTTGAGACACTTGTGATTTAGGGCTATATAAATAAACATTAATTGATTCAAGCGGTAAGATGTTGAACAGACAACAGTAATATGTCAAATATGCGGCAAAAGCGTTGCTACAAAAAGTAGCACCACTGCTAATTTGTAGCATCATTTGAAAAGTCACCCGCTAGAGAGTGAAGAGTGCTTGAAACTCTGCATGTCAACATCTCTGCCGGTGTCACACCCACAAAATGCCCAAGCAACCGTTTCCAGATCAACACCGTATGAAACAAATAGTCAACAACAAAAGGAGATAACGTCCACAGGAACCTACCACATAGTGAAGGACATACACTATTTGATTTCCTATTATGCAGCTCATTTTTATTTGACAGTTATTGAAATATCTTGTGTGACATCATGCACAAAAGTGCACTTTATTTTTTTTAAACTATTATAGTGGTGTTCTGTACAAAAAGTGTACTTCAATTTAGTGTTGTTTTGATATGTCATCTTAGTGACATCATGCACAATAGTGCACTAATAGCTTGTTTTAAAATGTCTCTGACAATCTTGCACTTTCTGTTTTGGAAATGACATGAATGCTTGTGCCACTGTTTAATAACTGTTAAATAAATACAGTTTTAGTTGGGATTTCCCTCTCTGCATGAAAGTTTAAAATGAGCATATATTAATGCAGTATGAAGAAGAATGTTTTACTGTAGACACATAGAATCATCATACTGCTGTGATTATATGCATCAAGTGTTCATTCAAGGCTAAGGCAAAATATCCACATAAATATGGTGTATGGTGACATGGCCTAAAACTATCGAGATATTAATAAAAGGCCATTTCGCCCAGCTTTAACCGCAACTAACACGATTACTGTTTAAAACGAAGCAGAACAAGTCCAAACCATTGTAGGCACCACAAGGTTATGTCAGACATCAGACTTGGTTAGATTATTTGCACAAATCCGCTCGTTATTCTGTCCTCCTGCAGCGGCACTTGCTCCATGTTGAGATGGCAGTGGCTTGCACAGTTAAAGCGCCGCCATGACCACACATGCAGGACCTGCATGTGTGGTCATAGCAAGAGACAGTCACTATCAGCCTCAAATGTCAAGTCATACAAATAACCGCAAACTCGACATACTTGGTCACTAATGCTAACCAACTAGCTTCACCTATTAACTTTGGTGAGATATATGTCACACACTTGATGAAAGAGGATGTCACAGACCTGAAAGTACGTCCTCGCACAGTCCAACAAACGGCTCAGGTTCGAGTCTCTACTGGAGCAGATATCCGCCGATAGGAGCAGATATCCGAGGAGCTTCCGCCAGCTAGCAGCGATGCTAACGTCAGCTAGGCCTGCATTGTGCGCTCAGTCGACGGCGACACGGGACGTCCCACAAGCAGCGGCCATACGTCGCCTTGCGCGCGACAACGAAGGTCCGGCGTGTCGGAACCAACACATCTGTCGATGAAAACGTCGGCTGGAATCAAATGTGAAAGAAGTTTATCCTGAGGCAGAACATTCCATTTTACACCGGAAAAGCACCCGAGTCGTTATATCAGCTGCGATGCCTACGTCATTTCCGGCCATTACCGTAATGACGGCAGTGACATTGAGCGAGGTGGAAAAATACCGAATAAAGGTTTATATGTAAGGGAAAACAAGCATGGAGTGGTATAGTATGATTATATATATATATATGTATAAAATTGCCTTGCCCTGACCAAAAAAACGTGAAATCCAACAACAGGAGATTTTGAGTGGCAAGGACAAACGCATTCACCATGGTTTACGGTAAAATGGATTGACGTCATTGGCTTCCCAGTAATTTTCCTGTCGGCCGCTGCTCCATCAGAGTATTCTGCTGCTCAAAACCTTCCATGCAATGTCAAACCTCCAAACTTTCTCCACTGAGGGCTGCGCACTGGGAAATATTACAATTTAATATTTGTCACTTTCCAAACCACTGCTAAGTCTATTTCTATTGGCTCCCCGCTAGTTTGCTCTAGGGGCCCCGGAAGTGTCTCAGTCATAAAACTGTTAAAAATAAGTCATATATAATTTTATTTGGTCAACGTTTTGAAAAAGTCTACACTTAACTTCATATCTATCAGTCGATATAAAGTTGTTTTTAAATTTTATGCCCTTTTTTGCGAGAAAACCCTGTTTTTATAGCTAAAAAAACCCACATAAATATTTCAAAGTGTAATATTTTGTGTGGATCCTTCATCCATCCCATCCATTTTCTACCGTTTGTCCCTTTTTGGGGAATAGGTCAATAATCTATAATAACATTGATTTTGATTCATATTGTTTTTATGCAAAGACAGTTTAAAAAAAATCCCACTAAATTTCTGAAAGACCCCACAGTGGTTAAATATACACTAACTTTTGTTTTTTGTTTGAACTTTAACAATTAAATCTATAGATCCTCTTCAGATCTAATGTTTACATTTTTTACATTTTGTACGCCCTTTTTGGCAAAGAACACATTTTTTATGGCAAAAACACAAAATATGAGATATTTTCCCCAACAGAAATATATTAAAGTGGAATATTTATATATACACATATATATATACAGTCGTGGTCAAAAGTTGACATACACTTGTAAAGAACATAATGTCATATGGCTGTCTTGAGTGTCCAATCATTTCTACGTCTCTTATTTGTTTGTGATAGAGTGATTGGAGCACATACTTGTTGGTCACAAAAAAACATTCATGAAGTTTGGTTCTTTTATGAATTTATTATGGGTCTACTGAAAATGTGAGCAAATCTGCTGGGTCAAAAGTATACATACAGCAATGTTAATATTTGCTTACATGTCTCTTGGCAAGTTTCACTGCAATAAGGCGCTTCTGGTAGCCATCCACAAGCTTCTGCTTGAATTTTTGACCACTCCTCTTGACAAAATTGGTGCAGTTCAGCTAAATGTGTTGGTTTTCTGACATGGACTTGTTTCTTCAGCATTGTCCACATGTTTAAGTCAGGACTGGCCATTCTAACACCTTCATTCTAGCCTGATTTAGCCATTCCTTTACCACTTTTGACGTGTGTTTGGGGTCATTGTTCTGTTGGAACACCCAACTGCGCCCAAGACCCAACCTCCGGGCTGACGATTTTACCTTGTCCTGAAGAATTTGGAGGTAATCCTCCTTTTTCATTGTCCCATTTAAAGCACCAGTTTCATTGGCAGCAAAACAGGCCCAGAGCATAATACTACCACCACCATGCTTGACGGTAGGGTTGGTGTTCCTGTTGTGTTGTGGAGAGGCTTTCCACTTGATTTGTCCAAGAAAATAGAAAATATTTATTCCAGACCCTATTATATATATAACAATAGAATCAATTATTCAATTGATCGGGTCAGAAAAAACATTTAAAAATAAACTAAAACCTTATGAAGTTAATGTAATAGTGTTTTGTTAGGCACAACAAGGTGGTTTTGGTAACAAGTGTTTTCAAATGACACAAGGATTTACCACTCCAGTATATATAATACTATTTCTACAGTATAAAACTATTTCAATGCAAAGATCATCCATGAAACACATGCATGTGTGGAAGTGACAAGACAAACATCTCCTTGCAGTAACATTTACAAAATAAATGATAAATGGGTTGTACTTGTATAGCACTTTTCTACCTTCAAGGTACTCAAAGCGCTTTGACACTACTTCCACATTTACCCATTCACACACTGATGGAGGGAGCTGCCATGCAAGGCGCTAACCAGCACCCATCAGGAGCAAGGGTGAAGTGTCTTGCTCAGGACACAACGGACATGACGAGATTGGTACTAAGTGGGGATTGAACCAGGGACCCTCGGGTCGCGCACGGCCATTCTTCCACTGCGCCACGCCTCCACAGAGGACAATAAATCAAATAATGAATACAAAATCGTGTGGCAAATATGACAATTTAATGATTATTTAACACCTTGTAGATATGATTATATATATATATATTTTGATGACATCTGCCCATGAAGATTGACACTGATGCCCAACATTTCAAGCAAAGACGCATTAAAGTGCAAATTTTCTTTTTATTCTGATTTCATTTTACAGCAGAAATTATGTAAAGCATTCAGAGGACATTTTCCACATATAAGGGCAATATTCAAAACACTTTGCATGGCCTCAGCAACAAAAATATTCTCTTCAAAACATCAACAGTTGTGTGATGCTTGTGCATGCAAAAAAAAAAAGAACTTAGGAAGTCAAAGAAGAAAAGAAGAGGAATGATGGAGAAGGATGGAGAAGACGACAGCAGGCAGGGTGGAGGTGAGACCGAGGGAAGACGGAGGAGTGGAGAGGTCAGAGGTTATCTAGAAGGGTCTACCATTCCAGCATGCAATGTCCTGCTTTTGGCCACGCCCCCTTTTAGGGTGAACACCTGGAAGGTCATACTGTTCATTTCCCATGTTTACCAGCAATCTCATTTCTACACAAGATCACCCCGTCTCCATGTTCGCCATTCCTTCTGAGAATTGATAAGCGCAAGAATGTCACCTTGTGTGTGTGTGCGTGTGCGTGTGTGTGTGTGTTCTTGAATTTCTACCCTTCTTGAGACAAGGAAAAGTATTTTCCATATGAGGAGGTGTGAACAAGTGATAACATTAATCATGGTCCCAATAACATTGCATCTAATAGACAATGTCTCATTTGTACCCCTGCTGGTCAAAATGAGGGTGGTCCCAAAAAGGAGGGATTTTTCAAATTGACTGTGTCGCTTTTAAAAGTGCTCCCCCTCTGGCCAACATATGTAATAACAAGTGTGTGTAAAAATTTGAAGTGCTTCCCCTCTGGCCAACATATGTAATAACAAGGGTTTGTAAAAAAATTGAAGTGCTCCCCATCTGGTCAACATATAAAATAAGAAGTGTTTGTAAAAATTTGAAGTGTTCCCCCTCTGGCCAACATTTGTAATAACAAGTGTGTGTGAAAACATTGAAATGCGCCCCCTTTGGCCACAATTAATTAAAACAAAAAATAAATAGATATGTATATAGAGACATACTGTAATAACATGAAGTAAATAATAAAGATTAAAAAACAATAACAAACAAAAAATTCAACAACAACAAAAATTACTAAAATGTCACCTTTTTCATATTTGCATAGTTTGTATATATTATTAATGTTGTGAATACAAATCTTTATATATCTAGAAAGGGTGGTCCTAAAGAGGGAGGCATTTTTGTCCGGTCTCAAGAAGGTCAGAAGTGCAAGAGTGTGTGTTTGTGTACAACAATGTAAACGTGATAGAGGAATCAGGGAAATGCACATTTTACACATCTTCCAATTGTAGATGAGTGTTTTACCACATGACCGGGGACAGCACTTCTACGTCTTTGTATTCCTCTTGTGCGTTTACGACCTTTAGAAATGACTTACAAAAATATAAAGCTCCGACAGATCACATTCACCGCCTTACAAAATGAGACAAAACGAGCGGAGTATTGTTGTGTTAGCGTCGTGTTAGCGTCGTGTTAGCGACACTCCACATATCGTCTCCCTGTTCTTTGACCCTGAGTAAAATCTAAGGGAGAGATTGGACTGTTCCCAAAGACATGAGCACAGAGAGAAAGACTGTGGCCTTCTTACGTGTCGGACTGTGTGCAGTCGTGTGTGTGTGTGTGTGTGTGGTGTGTAAGAGAGAGAGAGAGAGAGAGCTAGACGGGAGACAGAGAGAGAATGGAAAAGAGCGTTTTCTGGAAAACTAGCGCCTTCTTATTTCATGGTACTGCTACGGGAACACTTGACACAGGAAGTCCTGCCACACATGTTTGTGGTGGTGAGACCGCAAGACCACCTGCGTCCATTCACACCTCAGACAAATAAGTGAGGGTGCGGACCAGCTCTACCACTCTGAACACACCATCTGGAGGACACACAGTAGACATTTCCTGATATTTTGTTGCTGAGCAGGCACTTCCTAAACGGAGCTTCCCAGAATCCTCCAGCACACGATGGCAGTGATGATGGGGAAAGTAGATCGAAGTGATGGGTGAAGGGCGTGAAAAGGAGGCGTCCTGCCAGTGAGGATGTAGGAACTAAAGGTAGTATGTTGCTGAAGCACGACCACGCTATGATAGAACGTAGCACCCTTTTTTTTTCTCCTCATGTTCAAGCCTTTGTGGTGAGCATCTGTCCTTGTTTTGATCCTTGCATGGTCAAACTACAGTCGAGCGAGGACTATACTGTGCTGATATCTGTACGCCCGACCTCAACTTTTACAGCATTCCTAATAGTTGGCACTACTGGCAAAAGGTGTTGGATTTTTGCTAGCCAAGGAACAAAAGCACGTGATAATGTTTTGCTAACTTTGTTTTCCCACTTATTTCATTCTAACATTTTTTTTTTTTTTTCTTCATTTGCATGCTTGAACCAAAAGTTCTTTTCAGTAACACTTATACTGGATACTCTGAAGGTGAAGCCATTTCAAATCCTCTCACATCTTCTTTTTGCTGTTTCTTAAATATCATGCACATGACTGACTTTGTCATATCTACATTATTTACAGGGTCTCTACCTTAAGTTCTCATTATGGGAGTAAAATAATTTATCATCTTAAATACAGTCCTCTTATGAAAAAGTTTCAGGGTCCTCGTATCCCCTTACCTCGTCAGTTTATATACAGGAATATGCAATAGTCCAAAATATGGATTTGATTGCCCACACGGGCTAATATGGGGTTCTGTCCTGTACAGAGCGAGCATAGAGACCTCTCATAGTCGGGAAGAAGTCAAGGCAATGTTACTGTATGTGACTCTCTCCTCAAAACCACAGTTAGGATCTCGAGGTTCACACAAAGAACAAACTAACAGAGACGAGTAACCACCGCAACATGTCATATTTTAGCACACAAGGGGGGTGGGGGGTGGGCGCGACCGCTCTCCAGCCCAAAGGGGAACTGCACTTTTTTGGGAACTTTGCCCATCCTTCACAATCGTTAAGAGAGACAAGACATGTTTTTGTTGTGATGCATTCCGACTAAATACTGCTTCTAATGGAGGCAAGCAGAGGTACTCTACTCCGCCCAGAAGTCTCTCTCAAAACATCTGAAAAGCGCCAACAATAATTTACATTTCCTGACTTGAATATTAGCCAAGTATTATTAGCAATATTGTTATTATGAGCGCTAACGCAGACAAACTATTTTTGAGTGTCCAGACAGCGGCCAGCAGGCACAAGACATTGATACGTTGATTGTACATACACGCCCTCTGAAACTGACCTTGAGACAATCTTGCAAAATAGTTGTATTTGTAAACTGAGACAACGTTGGTGCCCAACGTTAGATCCGTGTTGTTGGTTGGGAAATGACCACATTTCAATGGTCAAATCAACGTCAGAACTCAACATTGATTAAACGTTGTCAAAAAGTATGTTGTTTCATTCAACGTTGTATTTGTGTTGTAGAATATTGGTCGGGAAATGACCACATTTCAATGTCAAATCAACGTCAGAACTCAACATTGATTAAACGTTGTCAAAAAGCATGTTGTATTTGTGTTACTCAACGTCAGGACCTGATTCAACAAGTTGTAAACGGTGTTTAAATGTTTTGTGCCTGCTGGGGTAACTTTTGACTAAAAATGTTCGTCTTAGTTATTCTCAACAGTGTTAAATTCGACAGCCCTTTTTAATCATAGTCACAGTCTTTTGACGAAAATGTATTTTAGTTTGTCATATTTTAGTCATCTAAATTGATTGTTTTAGTCGACCACATTTCTCAACATTTCAGTGGACCACAGTAACAGTACATTTCGTAGACTAAAATATAAAGTATAAAAGATCTTTGAAGTGGTCTTGAAAGCACATTTATTAAGGTTCTCTTAAAAACTAAATCTACAACAGGACCAGTTTTAGTCACTGTCGTGCTGCCATGTTGACATCATGGGCTGGCGAGCTGCTTTCTCGCCTCGGAGCTCTTGAAGGTTTATAAATAATGCCTCCCACCTGGATAGCAGAAGGATGAGGACATAAGTTGGCATTGAAAGAATAAATTAAATCAAATGTTTGGGTGTAAAAATTGATGATGAAATGAACTTGAAGTAAAAATATGCAACATAAGTTGGCAATAAATATTTCAATTGGGGATAAAATATGTATTGGACCAAAAATCACTTCATATTCTCTACTGCTTGGTAGTGTTAGAGGTATTGTAACTAGGAACGTATGCTTCAGTCCCTAACCGTGTTACCAAAGTGGTCATAATGTTGGATATAGACAACATTAAATCCCTTTATTTATTCAATAAAAAATAGTGAAAGTCAACGACATAGTGAATTTGCAAACAGCTAAAATGATGCACAAAACAAACTATAACCTGCTAGCCAAGAATGTAAGACAGTTTTTCTCAACTAAAGAAGAGAAATATAATCTTAGCTGCAATTTAAAACATTTGTACGCACGTACAACACTTAAAACATTCAGTATATCAGTATGTGGAATTAAATGATGGAATAAATAAGTCAAACAATGTACTAATATAATCCACTTCAAGAAACTCTGAAAGTGTTCACAAAGTACAAATAATTACATGATAAACATTCTGAATTTACTGATCATCCTATTTATTTATATTTAAATACAACTTACTTCACTATTTATTTATGTATTTTTTTTTAGAATGGTATTATTTATGGAGTGTGAACAAATTGAGAACAGGCGTAGGATTAAATGAGCGCTGCTTCTTCCTACTCCTTTTCCGACACGTTGAATAGAGAAACTGGTAATTGTGATGTATCATGTTGTATGCACGTTCTAACTAAACTCAAACCATAAACCATAATCCAACGAGTTGGTGAACTTTGGCATCCAAAAAAAGACCAGAAAAGACGCTTGGTTCCACCCCCTTTTTTTTTTCATGAGTCATTCTTCATCTAAACGGGAATATCCCAGTGAGAGCAGACAGTGTACAGTAAGTGATTGGGGTGTGGACCTTTGGGCACCACATGATTTGATTCGATTCTTGGGGGTAACGATTCGATTCAGAATCAATTCTCGAGCCAAAGCGATTCTCGATTCAAAATCAGTATGTTTTAATAACATTAGAGGCCAGTTCTATGATGAACTACAGTCCTCGATAAAATAGATAAACAGCTGTGATTAATTTCTATATTACTTAAAAGAAAACTGGTTTTGTTTAATCAAATTCTAGCCAAATATTTAATAAAGTCAAATACAAATAAGACAGCAAGAGAAGTATCTTTTGTAAAGTAAATGTGTACAGTGGATATAGATCATCTACATCTACTACATGATTTGTCTCAGTGGCTGCACAGGACAGATGAAATAAAAAAATGTAAAATAAATAAAATCAATTTTTGATTTTTTAAAATTGCTACAAATAAGAATTGCGATTAATCAGATTTTTTTTTTGACCCTCCCAGTAAGTGATGCTTTATTATGTTTGTTGTCTCTCATGAAGTCTGCTTAAAATGAATGTGCCGCCGTATGCTTAAAATGATCAAAATAGGTAAATACTATGAACGTGCCTGTTACTATACATATATACTTACATGACAGCATGTGTATACAACATTAATGGAGGTTTTTTTTTAGAGCGATTTATAGGCAGAATAGAGCATCGTGAGCATTTATTTACTGGTTAGAATGCGTCCAAAAAGTCTCCCATAAGGATTGTGAATGAAGGGCAAAATTCCTCCAAAAAAGTGCAGTTCCCCTTGAATCAGTCTTGAGCCGATCGATAATTAATCGGACCCTTAAATAAATAAACCTTTTTTTTTTTCCTTTGAAAAGAAAAGCACCCAAATGTTTGTACACAGTTCACATTACGCAGGGCGGGAGGAGAGAGGAGAAGGTGAGACACCGGCACACCACAAAAGAAACACACCAAAGCCAGCATGCAGGAGCATGCAGGAACACACACACACACACACACACACACACACACACACACACACACACACACACACACACACACACACACACACACGCGCCAGGCTGGCCAAGGGACAAATGGAGTCAGACCCCTCCTACATTCAAGTGGCTCCTCCCCTTTGATATCAGGTGACAGGTGGTGATGATGAGTTGCCACGAGAGTCTCGGGGATGAAAGCCAAATAAAAGGAGGGACAACTTGCATGCAAATGCAACAGAGAAGTGACTTGTTGTTGTTGTTGTTGTGTGACGTGTCATTGTTTGGATGTTTGCATGGGCTTGGCCAGCCGGGTCTCCTGTGTACCCATGAAGAGTGCAAAGAATGCCATGAGGTTAATGTGACGGCCTCCCGGGTCGCTGTGGGCGGAGCCAAATGCCCGGGGGCTGGCCGTGGTCAGTCTGAGCTGCCGTGATGGACGCCTCCTCTTTCTTTCTCCCGCTTAGGAGAAGACAGGACGGAGGGCAAGGAGGCGGCGACGAGGATGTCGGGGACAGGAAGGAGCAAAGTTTGGAGAGGATGAAGGAGCGAGGCCACGGCTCACAGGCTGAGCGGGCTGTGGGCGGGGCCTTGCGCCAGGCTCTCAGGACCCCTTTTCTGCTCTCTGACCCTGTCAAAACACACACCAGGCACACCTTGTCTTGTCTGCTGCAAACATGTCTTCCCTCCAGGCACAAACACAAGCAAAACATTTTTTCTCTAGGCGGACGTCATGCTCCCAGGAAGAGCGTGTGCACGAGTGCTCCTCGAGTGCTACCTATCCGTCGCTCATGCACGAGTAGAAGCATCATTCCGCAGTCCTCCACCAGACAAGGAGACTCAGCCAGGGGTCCTCTCCTCCCAAACATGCAAACATCCGCCCAGAGGAGAGAGAGAGAGAGAGCAGAGGGGGGAGGGGGGGACTCACCCGCTTCAGGGGCCTAGGGTCCATCAAGGGGCTTCGCAGGAACGGTAGAACAACAGCAGCTATTAGCTTAGCGCCAGTCATGTGTCATTTATTGCCCACAGCCAGTCAGACATTGTGCAAATATACCCACACAAATGTCTCTTTTCAAATCTATCTAAAAACATGTTAGAAAAAAGAGCCAAAATTGGAAAAAGCTGACATTTTTTAACTAATAATAATATACTTAGTTTTGTCTTTGAATACATATCATATCTGTTTTTAGCATTTTCTTTTAAAAAAAAAAAAAAAAAAAGCAAAAGGGGCCCCCACTTCACTTTTCAGTACGCACCCTGAATAAAAATAAAATAGTACAAGCATTCAAAATAAGAATAAAATATACTTCAAATATAAACAAAGTTCCGTTAGTTAATTCAATAAATAAAATAACTGAAAAACTACAACAACTGTAATAAAAACTGTTAAATGTGTAAGTAAACATTAATATTTTTGTACAGGCAGAATTTTATGACACACTATTTCATGCAGTTACACAATCTTTTATTCTATGCTTACATAGGAAAAAAATATGGGAAAAATGTAAGAAAAAATAGCAAAACAAAATGGTATGTAATGAGCAAACGTTTAAATGTTCTGATTAATAATTAATAATAATATACTTAGTTTTGTCTTTGAATACATATCATACATGTTTTTAGCATTTACTTTCAAAAAATATATATATATCAAAAGGGGCCCCCCCACTTCACTTTTCAGTATGCACCCTGATCTAAAATAGTACAAGCATTCAAAATAAGAATACAATATACTTCAAATATACTTCAAATATAAACAAAGTTTCATTAGTTAATTAACTAAATAAAATAACTTATGAATTAATGTGGAAAAACTACAACAATTGTAATAAAAACTGTTAAATGTGTAACTGAACATTAATATTTTTGTACAGGCAGAATTTTATGACACACTATTTTATGCAGTTTCACAATCTTTTATTCTATTCTTACATGGGGGAAAAAATGGGAAAAATGTAAGGAAAATAGCAAAAAAAAAAAAAGGTATGTAATCAGCAAACGTTTGAATGTTCTGATTAATAATTAATAATAATATACATAATGACTAATAATGCAAAGCTGACACAATATCTGTTTTTAGCATTTAAATAAAAAAATATCAATATTCTGCCACGGTTATTAAGATGACTTTATTTAGTGTGTGTTTATTTCCGAGTGTATTTCAGTTGGTTCTGTTAAGTGAGCTGTACCTTTAAGAAACACGCAGATAGGTCACGTGTTTAGACTCCGGAAGTATTTCAGACAGGTGCGCACAACTCCGCCTCATTCCTCGTGTTTCTCAGCAAACTATCACATCTTATGCTGTTCGTGGCATCGTTGGTATGTACCCATATTTAATGTTTGTAGTACACAATGAGTCATATTTAGCTGTGAAATGTGTGTGTTTTATGATGTTAGACGATCGCTGATTGCATTACCTGTTCATGTCGGCTAACTTTCATTTGTTGTCATCTGCCGCCATCTAGTGGACGTTTGTTGTACTGTTACTTAAGACAATTTAAACAGTAGAAAGCATATATGTCACTGGTATTATTAATCATAACAAAACGTACAGTGGTGTGTGACAAAGTTAAACTTAGATTTAATTCAAATGCAATACTTGATAATCTGTGGTCTGTAATATGACATTATTAAGTTCATTTAATTCATGCATTTACATTTACAACGTTTGTGTCCTACAGTTTTACCCTTGCAATTGTCAATAAACCTGGCCTCCATCAGTCAACCTGGTGTTCAGAGTTTTGATGAGCGGAAGGTGTTGAACTTACTGCCTTCGTGTACGAGTGTGCTTAAGGAAGGCAGGATAATCAATATGGCCCGCATAGTTTGACTCTTCAGTAAGCGGCCCTCGGTGGAAAAAGTTTGGACACCCCTGATTAAAATATTGAAACTCTCTAAAAATATATATATATATATATATAATTAAAATATAAAGTTACAATTAATAGTTAATTAAATCAATAAAATAATTTATGAATGAATTTGAAAAACTACAACAACCATAAAAAAAACTGTTAAATGTGTAACTGAACTTTAATATTTTTTATGCAATCTTAATATTATGATTTTATTATATTTTTACACAGGAAAACAATTATGGTAAACATATAAGAAAGAAGAGCAAAAAAAGGTATGTAATGAACAAAGTTGAAATGTTCTAACTAATAATCAATAATAATAATCATAATCACAAATAATGCAAAGCTGACACACTATCTATTCTTAGCATTTAAATAAAAAAAGTATCAATATGGCCCCGCATGGTTTGACTACTCAGTAAAAAAAAATTAAAAAAAAATTGGAGACCCTAAATGAAAGTATTAAAAGTATGGATATTTTAATTTGAGAATGGATATTAAAGATCTGGTATCAGCGGTATCGACATTACAATATGGATCCACCTCGTGTATTCCTGCATGTGTGCACACCTGTGTGTTGGTGTGTGTTCCTGCATGTGTGCACACCTGTGTGTTGGGATGTGTTCCTGCATGTGTGCACACCTGTGTGTTGGGGTGTGTTCCTGCATGTGTACACAACTGTGTGTTGGGGTGTGTTCCTGCATGTGTGCACACCTGTGTGTTAGTGTGGGTTGTTGCATGTGTGCACACCTGTGTGTTGGTGTGTGTTCCTGCATGTGTGCACACCTGTGTGTTGGGGTGTGTACACATGTGTGTTGGTGTGCGTTCCTGCATGTGTGCACACCTACGTGTTGGGGTGTGTTCCTGCACGTGTGTGTTCCTGCATGTGTGCACACCTGCGTGTTAGTATGTGTTCCTGCATGTGTGCACACCTGTGTGTTAGTGTGTGTTCCTGCATGTGTGCACACCTGTGTTGGTGTGTGTTCTTGCATGTCTGCACACCTGTGTGTTGGTGTGTGTTCCTGCATGTGTGCACACCTGTGTTGGTATGTGTTCCTGCATGTCTGCACACCTGTGTGTTAGTGTGTGTTCCTGCATGTGTGCACACCTGTGTTGGGGTGTGTTCCTGCATGTGTGCACACCTGTGTGTTAGTGTGTGTTCCTGCATGTGTGCACACCTGTGTGTTAGTGTGTGTTCCTGCATGTGTGCACACCTGTGTGTTAGTGTGTGTTCCTGCATGTGTGCACACCTGTGTGTTAGTGTGTGTTCCTGCATGTGTGCACACCTGTGTGTTGGTGTGTGTTCCTGCATGTGTGCACACCTGTGTGCTAGTGTGTGTTCCTGCATGTCTGCACACCTGTGTGTTGGTGTGTGTTCCTGCATGTCTGCACACCTGTGTGTTGGGGTGTGTTCCTGCATGTGTGCACACCTGTGTGTTGGTGTGTGTTCCTGCATGTGTGCACACCTATATGTTGGTGTGTGTTCCTGCATGTGTGCACACCTATATGTTGGTGTGTGTTCCTGCATGTGTGCACACCTGCGTGTTATTGTGTGTTCCTGCATATGTGCACACCTATATGTTGGTGTGTGTTCCTGCATGTGTGCACACCTGTGTGTTATTGTGTGTTCCTGCATGTGTGCACACCTGCGTGTTATTGTGTGTTCCTGCATGTGTGCACACCTGCGTGTTAGTGTGTGCTCCTGCATGTGTGCACACCTGTGTGTTGGTGTGTGTTCCTGCATGTGTGCACACCTGTGTGTTGGGGTGTGTTCCTGCGTGTGTGCACACCTGCAGGGACGACTTTATGGCTCACCTGTGGCGACATCGGAGCAGGAACCTCAGAATCTTGCGTGCAGCCTGGTTCTGCTTTTTAGTTAGAAGGTCTCTGTGGGCGGAGCAACAGGTGTGTGAGGAGAGGGGGGGGGGCAACCATTGTGATGGGTGTGTGTTTGCAGAATACCTAAGGGAGTGTCTGTAGGAGCGGTAATATTGCTGGATGAGGACTGCTGCTCTGCGACTCTGTTGGAACTTCCTCTGTTCGTGAAAACTCCGAAAACGACTCTGGATCAGGATGGCTGCCAGGGTCATCCTCTTATAAAGTGCATACTGGGAAATACATCAAGCCTTTATTCAACATTATAAAGTGTATACTGGGAAACGTCATGAATATAATATATAAAAGACTTGTTGAACAAGGGTCTTAACAAGCATGCTATGGAATGGTTGCAACCTAACAGCAGATTGTAGCTTTTTTTTTTTTTTAGCTCCATATGGGTCCAAAGAAAGCAATGGACATGTCATGTGTGGTTTGAAACGTTGAGGAAGTATCCACAGCGTTGTGGACACTGCCTCCTCCCACTCTCTTCCGCTGCACGGCAAGAAATGTCCTGGCAAAGTAAAGCAGCTTTTGTCGTTTTCTTCATAATCGTTGCAGCGACCTTGAAGTCAAGCAGTTTTGTGAGTGCACCACAGTGCTAGTGACCGAGTGTGTGCGTGTTTGCAGGGCGGCTGAAAATTAGTCAGTTCAACTCGTTTTTGCTTTGGCTGTTATTAAATAAAAAGTGAAAAGTGCCATATAAATTAAACAAAATATATTATTAAAAAAAGTAATACGATGCTTTTATTATTTTTTCCAGTTTTTGTTGTTATCCATTGCAAGTTTGTTTTGCTTATTCTTTCCTTTTGGAAGTTTTGTGTCTTTCTTAATTACTCTTTGAAAATAATTTCTATGTACATATTTGTAAAACAATGATAAATACATGTATGTTGTGATTGGATGTACCATGTCTTTGTTAAAATGAAGTTAGAAAACAAAACAAAAGCCAAAAACCGCTGTGATTGGTCAGCTTGTTACGAGGGTTCATAGCAGTGATGTGTGATACCACTGAGTTTCTTTCCCATCCAATACCAAGTAAAACTTAGGCTGGTATCGACCGATACTTTGTGCAAATATACCTAACATGTCTGCTAGAATTGGAAAAAGTTGTGTATTTTAAAATAAAAACATTGAGCTAAAAAACAACGGTCAAAATGTAAGAAAAAAAGCTGAAATGTTAAACTAAGAATGAATAACTATATACTAAGTCAGCTACAATACAACGTTTTGGATTTAAATATACATCATATGTTTTTTAGCTTCTTTTTTTTAATTGACTTTTCAGTCTGTGGCCCTTGGTGGAAAAAGTTTAGACACCCTGAACTGAAATATTAGAAGCTCTCAAAATAAAAATAAAATATAAAGAAAGTTTAGTTAATTAATTCAAACATACTTACTTGTGATTTTACTGATTTGTATTTTGTTGTTTTTTTCTGTTTTTTATTGATTTGTTTTATTTTAAATGCTTGTCATTTCATTATTTTGTATTGTTTGCATGTGCGACACTCTGGAAACAGTTGTGTTGTTCATAGTGCTATAAAAATAATATAATAAACAATGTTAAATGTGTAACTGAACATGAATATTTGCAGACAGGAAATGTTTTTGGCACACGAGGTCATGCAGTTAAACAACCATATTATTATTATTTGTATTCTATTACATGGGAAAAAAACAATCGTAAAAATGTAAGAAAAAAAGAGCAAAAACAATCAGTATGTAAAGAGAAAAAGCAGACATTTTCAAACTAATAATAATAGTCATAATATATATAAATAATAAATATGTTTTTAGCATTTCTTTCAAATCAAAAATAACAATATGGCCGCTGCATACTTTGACTTTTCAGTGGAAAAAAGTTTGGACACTCCTGAATTAAAGTATCAAAAGTATCAATACTTTGATGGACATTAGAGCCTAAATATCTGGTATCGGTGGTATCGATATTCCAGTATGGATCTGCACGTCACCTTGGCCAACATCTTTTGCTACGGTTTGGAGGCAATGTTAAAAGTGACCATTGTTTCAAAACGGTTTGTTAAACATTTTCTCATACCCAAACAGAGATTGTGGATGAGGCTCACTTTGTTTATTCCTGAGAGCAATGCACAGAGTGAACCCTCCTGTATCCAGGTTGAAAGCCAGAGACGAAGACGTAGCAATGTATCAATGACGGCAACGTTTTTGAGTTTATTTCCATTTAAACTTCCATTTATTGACTTATTGACCTCCAATTGTCTTCCATGTTTTAATGACATGGTATAAGAGGAACACGATGAAGAGTGAATGCTCCTCAATGAAGATGGACTCTGACCTGCTTGTATCTCTTGTAGCAGCGCTGGATCACTGCTGCAATCTCTTTGCGTTGTTCCTGAATAGGACCCTGAGGAGATGTGGAATATACAAGTTGTTGAATAGGACCCTGAGGAGATGTGGAATATAAAAGTTGCTGATGCGAGAAAGCAAACAAAGATCATACAAGAGAGAGAGCGACTGGAAGAATTAATGTAAGTTATCATGTAAGAATGAATATTCTATCATGTAAGAATGAATATTATATCATGTAAGAATGAATATAATATCATGTAAGAATGAATATAATATCATGGAAGAATGAATATTATTATATCATGGAAGAATGAATATTATTATATCATTTAAGAATGAATATTATATCATGTAAGAATAAATATAATATCATGGAAGAATGAATATTATTATATCATGGAAGAATCAATATTATTATATCATTTAAGAATGAATATTATATAATAGAAGAATGAATATAATATCATGTAAGAATGAATATTATATCATGTAAGAATGAATATTATATCATGGAAGAATGAATATTATTATATCATGTAAGAATGAATATATATCATGTAAGAATGAATATAATATCATGGAAGAATGAATATAATATCATGGAAGAATGAATATTATTATATCATGGAAGAATGAATATTATATCATTGAAGAATGAATATTATACCATGGAAGAATGAATATTATTAAATCATGTAAGAATGAATATTATTACATCATGTAATAATGATTATAATTATATCATGTAAGAATGAATATTATATCATGTAAGAATGAATATTATATCATGGAAGAATGAATATTATATCATGGAAGAATAGAGCATATAATGCTTCTTGACCTTGTGGACTTGGGGGCCCAGCTTTTTCACGTCAACATTGAATTGATCATATTTTAATCGTATTCAGTCTATCTTAGATTTAGGTCAGGCTGATTTAGAGATAAGTACTAACCAAATACACTTATGACAAAAACACATTGACATACAATGAACATACATGACCTAAATGAATGTTTCTTAACTAAACTGTCAATCAAATGACAATACAGTTTCACCACTTTAGTCATTTTTGGCGCTTAAGACTCTTTTCTATGACTTTAGCTGCAGACTTCCTCTGTATTGTTTGATGTTGTCATTACTGCCACACGTGGTGGAAAGGTGTATTACAACCGAGTACCGCAGCAGCCCACAAATATGTTTTGGCGCCGGCCCTATGGTTAAGAAAGATGGCTATGAAGGATACCTTGTGTTTTCGAAGGGAGTGCAGAGCGTTCCTGACCGTCTCATTCAGCGCTCTCTTCTCTGCTTCCGTCATGGCCAGAAAAGAGGAGGAGCCTGTTTTCAAGCGTTCCCCTTTCATAGCTGTGGAGAGGGAGGAGTTCCAGTCAAAGGCCGAGGACAGGTCTTGCTTTGCTGGGGGACTCTGCTCACCCTCGGGCCCTGAGTGAGAGGTTGCTTTAGGGCCAGGAGTCTGGGGCTTGGCATCGAGGAACCTGTGGTGGGCAGCACAGCACACACCTTAGCCAACACTGTAATATATATATATACAGGTAAAAGCCAGTAAATTAGAATATTTTGAAAAACTTGATTTATTTCAGTAATTGCATTCAAAAGGTGTAACTTGTACATTATATTTATTCATTGCACACAGACTGATGCATTCAAATGTTTATTTCATTTAATTTTGATGATTTGAAGTGGCAACAAATGAAAATCCAAAATTCCGTGTGTCACAAAATTAGAATATTGTATAAGGCTAATACAAAAAAGGGATTTTTAGAAATGTTGGCCAACTGAAAAGTATGAAAATGAAAAATATGAGCATGTACAATACTCAATACTTGGTTGGAGCTCCTTTTGCCTCAATTACTGCGTTAATGCGGCGTGGCATGGAGTCGATGAGTTTCTGGCACTGCTCAGGTGTTATGAGAGCCCAGGTTGCTCTGATAGTGGCCTTCAACTCTTCTGCGTTTTTGGGTCTGGCATTCTGCATCTTCCTTTTCACAATACCCCACAGATTTTCTATGGGGCTAAGGTCAGGGGAGTTGGCGGGCCAATTTAGAACAGAAATACCATGGTCCGTAAACCAGGCACGGGTAGATTTTGCGCTGTGTGCAGGCGCCAAGTCCTGTTGGAACTTGAAATCTCCATCTCCATAGAGCAGGTCAGCAGCAGGAAGCATGAAGTGCTCTAAAACTTGCTGGTAGACGGCTGCGTTGACCCTGGATCTCAGGAAACAGAGTGGACCGACACCAGCAGATGACATGGCACCCCAAACCATCACTGATGGTGGAAACTTTACACTAGACTTCAGGCAACGTGGATCCTGTGCCTCTCCTGTCTTCCTCCAGACTCTGGGACCTCGATTTCCAAAGGAAATGCAAAATTTGCATGGTTGGGTGATGGTTTGGGGTGCCATGTCATCTGCTGGTGTCGGTCCACTCTGTTTCCTGAGATCCAGGGTCAACGCAGCCGTCTACCAGCAAGTTTTAGAGCACTTCATGCTTCCTGCTGCTGACCTGCTCTATGGAGATGGAGATTTCAAGTTCCAACAGGACTTGGCGCCTGCACACAGCGCAAAATCTACCCATGCCTGGTTTACGGACCATGGTATTTCTGTTCTAAATTGGCCCGCCAACTCCCCTGACCTTAGCCCCATAGAAAATCTGTGGGGTATTGTGAAAAGGAAGATGCAGAATGCCAGACCCAAAAACGCAGAAGAGTTGAAGGCCACTATCAGAGCAACCTGGGCTCTCATAACACCTGAGCAGTGCCAGAAACTCATCGACTCCATGCCACGCCGCATTAACGCAGTAATTGAGGCAAAAGGAGCTCCAACCAAGTATTGAGTATTGCACATGCTCATATTTTTCATTTTCATACTTTTCAGTTGGCCAACATTTCTAAAAATCCCTTTTTTGTATTAGCCTTAAGTAATATTCTAATTTTGTGACACACGGAATTTTGGATTTTCATTTGTTGCCACTTCAAATCATCAAAATTAAATGAAATAAACATTTGAATGCATCAGTCTGTGTGCAATGAATAAATATAATGTACAAGTTACACCTTTTGAATGCAATTACTGAAATAAATCAAGTTTTTCAAAATATTCTAATTTACTGGCTTTTACCTGTGTGTGTGTATATATATATATACATATATATACATAGTATATACATTGTGTAAATGGTAAATAAAAAGAGAATACAATGATTTGCAAATCCTTTTCAACTTATATTCAATTGAATAGACTGCAAATACAAGATATTTCATGTTCACACTGAAAAACTTTGTTATTTTTGCAAATAATCATGAACTTAGAATTTAATGGCAGCAACACATTGCAAAAAAGGCATTTTTACCACTGTGTTACATGGCCTTTCCTTTTAACAGCACTCAGTAAAGGTTTGGGAACTGAGGAGACACATTTTTGAAGTGGAATTCTTTCCCATTCTTGCTTGATGTACAGCTTAAGTTGTTCAACAGTCTCCCTTCTGTAATTGTAGCCTTCATATTGCACCACACATTTTCAATGTCTGGACTACAGGCAGGCCAGTCTAGTACCCGCACTGTTTTACTATGAAGCCACGCTGTTGTAACACGTGGCTTGGCATTGTCTTGCTGAAATAAGCAGGGGCGTCCATGATAACGTTGCTTGGATGGCAACATATGTTGCTCCAAAAGCTGTATGTACCTTTCAGCATTAATGGTGCCTTCACAGATGTGCAAGTTCCCCATGCCTTGGGCACTAATACACCCCCATACCATCACAGATGCTGGCTTTTAAACTCTGCGCCTAGAACAGTCCCGATGGTTATTTTCCTCTTTGGTCCGGAGGACACGACATCCACAGTTTCCAAAAACAATTTGAAATGTGGACTCGTCAGACCACAGAACACTTCTCCACTTTGCATCAGTCCATTTTAGATGAGCTAGTGCCCAGTGAAGCGTTTCTGGGTGTTGTTGATAAATAGCTTTGGCTTTGCATAGTACAGTTTTAACTTGCACTTACAGATGCAGCGACCAACTGTAGTTACTGACAGAGGTGGGTAGTAACGCGCTACATTTACTCCGTTACATCTACTTGAGTAACTTTTGGGATAAATTGTACTTCTAAGAGTAGTTTTAATGCAACATACTTTTACTTTTACTTGAGTATATTTATAGAGAAGAAATGCTACTTTTACTCCGCTACTTTTATCTACATTCAGCTCGCTACTCGCTACTAATTTTTATCGATCAGTTAATGCACGCTTTGTTTGTTTTGGTCTGTCAGACAGACCTTCATAGTGCCTGCGTTTCAACAAATACAGTCACTGGTGACGTTCACTCCGTTCCACCAATCAGATGCAGTCACTGGTGACGTTGGACCAATCAAACAGAGCCAGGGGTCACATGACCTGACTTAAACAAGTTGAAAAACTTATTGGGGTGTTACCATTTAGTGGTCAATTGTACGGAATATGTACTGTACTGTGCAATCTACTAATACAAGTTCCAATCAATCAATCAAAAGTGTGAAGGAAAAAAGACCATTTTTTACGCCCCGTCAAAAGCCTAAAGACTGACTGCACAGTTCCTGTCTTCACAATAAAAGTGCCGCTCCATCGCGCCTGCGCTTTCAAAATAAGAGTCTCCGAAAGCCTGCGCAAACAAGCTAGCAAGCTACAGAGTTTGCCGCCAATGTATTTATTGTAAAGTGTATAAAAACGAATATGGAAGCTGGACATATAAGATGCCAAAAACCAACCACTTTCATGTGGTATTAGACAGAAAGGAGGAACATTTTTTCTCCTCCATTTGAAAACGTGGACGTTTGTCATCACTACTGTCTGATTACAATCAATGCAAGTCATCAGAATCAGGTAATACACCAACTTATATTCTTGTCTTCATGAAAGAAAGGAATCTATATGTGTTAAACATGCATGTATATTCATTAAAACACTATTAACATGTAAACAAAAACGGCAAAAAAAATATATATAAATTATATACTGTATATATCAATGTATGTATATATATATGTATATGTATATGTATATATATATATATATATATATATATATATATATATATATATATATATATATATATGATATGTGTGTGTATGTTACTCATCAGTTACTCAGTACTTGAGTAGTTTTTTTACAACATACTTTTTACTTTTACTCAAGTAAATATTTGGGTGACTACTCCTTACTTTTACTTGAGTAATAAATCTCTAAAGTAACAGTACTCTTACTTGAGTACAATTTCTGGCTACTCTACCCACCTCTGGTTACTGACAGTGGTTTTCTGAAGTGTTCCTGAGCCCATGTGGTGATATCCTTTACACACTGATGTGGCTTTTAGATGCAGTACTGCCTGAGGGATCCAAGGTCATGGGCCTTGCCGCTTACGTGCAGTGATTTCTCCAGATTCTCTGAACCTTTTGATGATATTACGGAGCGTAGATGGTGAAATCCCTAAATTCCTTGCAATAGCTGGTTGAGAAATGTTGTTCTTAAACAATTTGCTCAGGCATTTGTTGACAAAGTGGTGACCCTCGCCCCGCCCTTGTTTGTGAATGACCGAACATTTCATGGAAGCTGCTTTTATACCCAATCATGGCACCCACCTGTTCCCAATTGGCCTGTTCACCTGTGGGATGTTCCAAATAAGTCTTCGATGAGCATTCCTCAACTTTCTCACTCTTTTTTGCCACTTGTGCCAGCTTTTTTAAAACATGTTGCAGGCATCAAATTCCAAATGAGCTATTATTTGCGAAAAAATAAAGTTTCTCAGTGTGAACATGAAATATCTTGTCTTTGAAGTCTATTCAATTGAATATAAGTTGAAAAGGATTTTCAAATCATTGTATTCTCTTTTTATTTACCATTTACACAACGTGACAACTTCATTGCTTTTGGGGTTTGTTCATATATATATATATATATATATATATATATATATATATATATATATATATATATATATATATATATACAAATATTTAAAAAATCCAATGCACCTTTCCACTTCAGCCAGATAACCAGACAGTAATCTGACATCCCTACTGAGTCCAAGCCTTCCAGAGTTGGTGTCAGTCTCCATAGTCCCTTGTTCAAATCCACCGGTGGACGTCTCCATGATGTGATCAGCGAGCATGGAAATGTCCAACTGCAACACACGCACGTGTATTCAATTTCCTGTTTCGACTAGGGATTGAGAAAAACAAGAACCGGTTTCCAGTGCACCAATTTCTTGGAATCGCTTGGCAATTTGGCAAACGCCTCCCTCAAAGATTGTTGAGAGGGGATGACGAGCATCATGACGTCACACAGCAAGATGGCACGCTAAAGTTTGTCAACGTTTTACAAGAAAATTGTAATAATTGCAAGGGTACTGTTTCTTTAAGAGCAGGACATACCAGCAATATGCTGAAACACACAGCATGCAATACGTTCATGTCACCTGGAGTAAATACAACAGGTACTACCCCTACAATGTTAATAACTGAAATGAATGCCTTCTGATGGAAATAAGCATGGCAAAGGACAGATTGTGACTAGTTCAGAGGCGGACGTATTCGCTCCAGTTCACGTCTGCCGCTAGCTTCTCTTTTGGCCGCGGCAGGGAAGAGTACCAAGACTCAGGACAGGAAGGACCAAGGTCACCCAGCAGTGACTCACTTTGTGGTCAAAACCCTGCAACCGTTTGCCACTGTGCTCCTGATTTTCAGTAGGTGAATGTTCAATTGTAGTCGGGTTTTCCTCCCCCTGGATATTTCACTCAGTCATGATATCGTACAGGTGGAAGTCAAAAAGTAGAACATGGTGTCAAAGTGCTTTCATGTCAGGAATTCAACTTCTAATGTGAAACTAAGAAGTGATATAAAGTCAGACTTTATTTGTTATCATGTTGATCAGTATCGCTTACAGTTTTTGAAAAGCCCACATTTTCTGAGATTTGTGGTTTTCATAAGCTGGAAGCTATAATCATCAAAATGATTTCAAAAGCAGTCTTGAAACATCTTGAGTGGAATTTTATGATCCTGTCATCCATTACTTTCACCTTCAACATCTAAACACACCTCTGCACAATATGAATTTTTTTTAGTTTCACATGTATTTTTTCTAGGGACATTATGAAGATCACATAACTAAATGTTACTAAATGTGACTAAATGTTACTAAATGTGACTAAATGTTACTAAATGTGACTAAATGTTACTAAACGTTACTAAATATTACATTCTTGTGTCATTTTCACTTTTTGTCAAATTCTACGGAAGAATGTTTTTGTTCACTGTTGGCTTTGCAAAATCATGTTACCTGTAAACCATCCATCCATCCATCCATACATCCATCCATCCATTTTCTTCCGCTTATCTGAAGTCAGGTCGCGGGGACAGCAGCCTAAGCAGGGAAGTCCAGACTTCCCTCTCCCCAGCTACTGAGTCCAGTTCCTGCCGGGGGATCCTGAGGTGTTCCCAGGCCAGCTGGGAGACATAGTCTTCCCAACGTGTCCTGGGTCTTCCCTGTGGTCTCCTACCGGTCAGACGTGCCCTAAACACCTCCCCAAGGAAGCGTTTGAGTGCATCCTGACCAGATGCCAGAACCACCTTCTCTGGCTCCTCTCCATGTGGAGGAGCAGCGGCTTTACTTTGAGCTCTTCCCGGATGACATATCTTCTCACCCTATCTCTAAGGGAGAACCTCGCCACATAACGGGGCCGCTTGTACCCGTGATCTTGTCTTTTCGCTCATAACCCACAGATCATGACCAATAGGTGAGGACAGGGATGTAGATCGACCGGTAAATTGAGAGCTTTGCCTTACGGCTCAGCTCCTTCTTCACCACAACGGATCGATACAGGGTCCACATCACTGCAGACACTGCACCGATCCGCCTGTCGATCTCATCATCCACTCTTACCTCACTGGTGAACAAGACTCCCAGGTACTTGAACTCCTCCACATGGGGCAAGATCTCCTCCCCAACCTGGAGATGACACTTCACCCTTTTCCGGGTGAGAACCATGGACTCGGACTTGGAGGTGCTGATTTTCATCCCAGTCGCTTCACAGTCAGCTGCGAACCAATCCAGTGAGGGCTGAAGTTCCTGGATTAGATGAAGCCAGCAAGACCAAATAATCTCCAAAAAGCAGAAACCTAATCCTGCAGCCACCAAAGAGCAGCCCTGGTGGAGTCCAACCCTCACTGGAAACTGGTCCGACTTACTAATGCAAACCAAACTCTGACGCGATCATACAGGGAGCGGACCGCCACAATCACAGTCTGATACCCCAGACTCTTGAGTTGTTACTTGTAAACTAAACAAAATGAACACTAATCCACCGGTTTGTTCTCTTTTCTCCAAATAAGAATTGATAAGAGAACTAATAGAGAACTAAATCGTTACGCAGAATCGAGAGCGGAATGGGATCCGAAAAATCTTCTCAATCCCCATCCCTAAGTTTGACATTGTGCAACTTTTTTGTTGGCAGTGTCAAGACTAAATATGTCATCAGACTGAGAATCATGACATGTGTCCCCACATCAGTGGTGGCAATACTGGTCTTTGGTACCACATCCCCCGTCTCTAGGACTAAGTGTGTGTGAGGAGTCTGCCAGAGTCCAGAACAATCTATGCACTATAATAAGAAAGCAGAAAGGCACAGGACATTGACACAACGTTGATTATACGTACACCTCCTTTAAAACGGACTTTGAAACAATGTTGCAAAATAGTTGTGTTTGTAAAATGAAACAATGTTGTTGTCCAACGTTGGATCCACATTGTTAGTTGGGAAATGACCAAATTTCAATGTCAAATCAATGTTACAACCCAACATTGAATTAACGTTAAAAAGCATGTTGTTTTAACGTTGTATTTGTGTTGTAGAATATTGGTTAAGAAATGACCAAATTTCAATGTCAATTCAATGTCACAACCTGACATTGATTAAACGTCAAAAAGTATGTTGTTTCAACCTTGTATTTGTGTTCTATAATATTGTTTGGGAAATGACCAAATTTCAATGTCAAATCAATGTTACAACCCAACATTGAATAAACATTGTCAAAAAGTATGTTGTTTCAATGTTGTATTTGTGTTGTAGAATATTGGTTGGGAAATTACCAAATTTCAATGTTAAATCAACGTCACAACCCAACATCGATTAAACGTTGTCAAAAAGCATGTTGTTTCAACGTTGTGTTTGTGTTGTAGAATATTGGTTAAGAAATGACCAAATTTCAATGTCAAATCAATATTACAACCCAACATTGAACAAACATCAAAAAGTATGTTGTTTCAACGTTGTATTTGTGTTGTAGAATATTGGTTGGGAAATGACCAAATTTCAATGTCAAATTAACATCACAACTCAACATTGATTAAACGTCGTAAAAAGCATGTTGTTTTAATGTTGTATTTGTGTTGTAGAATATTGGTTGGGAAATGACCAAATTTCAATGTTAAATCAACGTCACAACCCAACATTGATTAAACTTTGTCAAAAAGCATGTTGTTTCAACGTTGTATTTGTGTTGTAGAATATTGGTTGGGAAATGACCAAATTTCAATGTCAAATTAACATCACAACTCAAGATTGATTAAACGTCGTCAAAAAGTATGTTGTTTCAATGTTGTATTTGTGTTGTAGAATATTGGTTGGGAAATTACCAAATTTCAATGTTAAATCAACGTCACAACCTGACATTGATTAAATGTTGTCAAAAAGCATGTTGTTTCAACGTTGTATTTGTGTTGTAGAATATTGGTTGGGAAATTACCAAATTTCAATGTCAAATCAACGTCACAACCTGACATTGATTAAACGTAATCAACAAGTATGTTGTTTCAACGTTGTATTTGTGTTGTAGAATATTGGTTGGGAAATGACCAAATTTCAATGTCAAATTAACATCGCAACTCAACATTGATTAAACATCGTCAAAAAGCATGTTGTTTCAATGTTGTATTTGTGTTGTAGAATATTGGTTGGGAAATGACCAAATTTCAATGTTAAATCAACGTCACAACCCAACATTGATTAAACGTTGTTAAAAAGCATGTTGTTTCAACGTTGTGTTTGTGTTGTAGAATATTGGTTAAGAAATTACCAAATTTCAATGTCAAATCAACATCACAACCCAACATTGATTAAACGTCGTCAAAAAGCATGTTGTTTCAACGTTGTATTTGTGTTGTAGAATATTGGTTGGGAAATTACCAAATTTCAATGTCAAATCAACGTCACAACCTGACATTGATTAAATGTTGTCAAAAAGCATGTTGTTTCAACGTTGTATTTGTGTTGTAGAATATTGGTTGGCAATGACCAAATTTCAATGTCAAATCAACGTCACAACTTGACATTGATTAAACGTTGTCAAAAAGCATGTTGTTTCAACGTTGTATTTGTGTTGTAGAATATTGGTTGGGAAATGACCAAATTTCAATGTCAAATTAACATCACAACTCAACATTGATTAAACGTCGTAAAAAGCATGTTGTTTCAATGTTGTATTTGTGTTGTAGAATATTGGTTGGGAAATGACCAAATTTCAATGTTAAATCAACGTCACAACCGAACATTGATTAAACTTTGTCAAAAAGGATGTTGTTTCAACGTTGTATTTGTGTTGTAGAATATTGGTTGGGAAATGACCAAATTTCAATGTCAAATCAATATTACAACCCAACATTGAACAAACATCAAAACGTATGTTGTTTCAACGTTGTATTTGTGTTGTAGAATATTGGTTGGCAATGACCAAATTTCAATGTCAAATCAACGTCACAACTTGACATTGATTAAACGTTGTCAAAAAGCATGTTGTTTCAACGTTGTATTTGTGTTGTAGAATATTGGTTGGGAAATGACCAAATTTCAATGTCAAATTAACATCACAACTCAACATTGATTAAACGTCGTAAAAAGCATGTTGTTTCAATGTTGTATTTGTGTTGTAGAATATTGGTTGGGAAATGACCAAATTTCAATGTTAAATCAACGTCACAACCGAACATTGATTAAACTTTGTCAAAAAGCATGTTGTTTCAACGTTGTATTTGTGTTGTAGAATATTGGTTGGGAAATGACCAAATTTCAATGTCAAATTAACATCACAACTCAAGATTGATTAAACGTCGTCAAAGAGTATGTTGTTTCAATGTTGTATTTGTGTTGTAGAATATTGGTTGGGAAATTACCAAATTTCAATGTTAAATCAACGTCACAACCTGACATTGATTAAATGTTGTCAAAAAGCATGTTGTTTCAACGTTGTATTTGTGTTGTAAAATATTGGTTGGGAAATTACCAAATTTCAATGTCAAATCAACGTCACAACCTGACATTGATTAAACGTAATCAACAAGTATGTTGTTTCAACGTTGTATTTGTGTTGTAGAATATTGGTTGGGAAATGACCAAATTTCAATGTCAAATTAACATCGCAACTCAACATTGATTAAACATCGTCAAAAAGCATGTTGTTTCAATGTTGTATTTGTGTTGTAGAATATTGGTTGGGAAATGACCAAATTTCAATGTTAAATCAACGTCACAACCCAACATTGATTAAACGTTGTTAAAAAGCATGTTGTTTCAACGTTGTGTTTGTGTTGTAGAATATTGGTTAAGAAATTACCAAATTTCAATGTCAAATCAACATCACAACCCAACATTGATTAAACGTCGTCAAAAAGCATGTTGTTTCAACGTTGTATTTGTGTTGTAGAATATTGGTTGGGAAATTACCAAATTTCAATGTCAAATCAACGTCACAACCTGACATTGATTAAATGTTGTCAAAAAGCATGTTGTTTCAACGTTGTATTTGTGTTGTAGAATATTGGTTGGCAATGACCAAATTTCAATGTCAAATCAACGTCACAACTTGACATTGATTAAACGTTGTCAAAAAGCATGTTGTTTCAACGTTGTATTTGTGTTGTAGAATATTGGTTGGGAAATGACCAAATTTCAATGTCAAATTAACATCACAACTCAACATTGATTAAACGTCGTAAAAAGCATGTTATTTCAATGTTGTATTTGTGTTGTAGAATATTGGTTGGGAAATTACCAAATTTCAATGTCAAATCAACGCCACAACCTGACATTGATTAAACGTTGTCAAAAAGCATGTTGTTTCAACGTTGTATTTGTGTTGTAGAATATTGGTTGGGAAATGACCAAATTTCAATGTCAAATCAATATTACAACCCAACATTGAACAAACATCAAAAAGTATGTTGTTTCAACGTTGTATTTGTGTTGTAGAATATTGGTTAAGAAAAGACCAAATTTCAATGTCAAATCAACGTCACAACCTGACATTGATTAAACGTTGTAAAAAAGCATGTTTTTTCAACGTTGTATTTGTGTTGTAGAATTTTGGTTGGGAAATTACCTAATTTCAATGTCAAATCAATATCACAACCCGACCTTGAATAAACGTTGTCAAAAAGCATGTTTCCACGTTATGTTACTGCATACGTCAGAGACTAATTAGGAGTCTTTATTTGTTTACTTACTACTAAAAGACAAGTTGTCTAGTATGTTCACAATTTTATTCAAGGACTAAATAGTTTGTTGATTGCAATAATAAACATATGTTTAGTGTATCAAAAGTTTTTATGTTAGAATAAAACCAATAATGACATATTTGTGGTTCCCTTTATTTAGAAAAGTATCAAAATACATTTTGGTACCGGTACCAAAATGTTGGTACCAGGACAACCCTAGTCCTTCGTGTACTTTATTCAATGTTTACCAGGTGTTGTGGTTTCCCATGGCATTGAAGGCATCACTGTCACGTGCCAGTGTTTGTCTTTGTTTACATGTGTTCTGCGTGCTGATTGGCTGGGAGGCTGGGAAAGGGGCGGAGAATGTGGAGAACATTGGGTTCCCAGAGTGATGGAACTGACGGTTCTGTTTGTGTCTCAGTTGTTTATTTCCACTACGGCCTACAGTAGTCGGATTGTAACGACGTTACAATATTGAATTGAGTGATTCCTTGGCGCACCACTAGATGGCGCAGCACAGACTCACTGTATGAGATGTTTGGAGCATAAAAGATAATCGGTCAGATTGTCCAACACAAATGACCTCAAGTCCAACCATGTGTTAGTTGCTCAACATCAGGACCTAAATCATCAAGTTTGTTGTTTTCATGTCTTGTGCCTGCAGGGATATAATAATAAATATGTATAATATAATAATTCTATGAAAACATGAGAACAATGTCAGTGCAAAGAGATAGAGAGAGGATGATATAATGGCCTTTTTAGGACAAGCAAGAGTGTTTCCATCATACCTGCAGGTCCTGGCTGGTCTCCTGATAGGTCAGCAGCTCCTCCCCCCTGTCACTCACAACTCTTTGGCGCAGGTGGACCGCCAGTCGATCTTTACCCACAATCCTCCTGGCGAGGCTGCGCTGCCCCAGACTCCACCTGGCGCCCCCTGCTGACGCCCCTACCCTGGCCTGCAGGTGGGAGAAGGGGGCGCTGGCGGAGAGCCGAGGACAGTCGGGGGGATGTTGGGCGTGCAGAGGGGAGGGCAGAGCGCTCGGGCTGAGGCGGGACTTGAGGTTGCTGGAGGCGGAGCTAGAGAGTTGTTGCTGGGTGGCTTTCAGTCTCTTCGCCGGGGGTGGACCTGTCTGCTCTCCCTGGGTCGCCTGTGAGGTTCTGAGTCCCGCCTGGGTCCAGGACTGGTTGTTGGACTGGCTCTCTGTCCTCGTTCTCCTCAGCTCTGATGTCAAATAACAATGTAATGTACTAGAGTAGTGGTTCTCAAACATATTTCCACCTCAGAGAACTCTTGTACCACAACATTAAATACAGTAGTGTAGTAGACCTAAGTATTCATTAAGCACCAACATTATGACAGCATTTAAATATAGTAGTGTAGTAGACCTAAGTATTCATTAAGCACCACCATTATGACAACATTTAAATACAGTAGTGTAGTAGACCTAAGTATTCATTAAGTACCACCATGATGAAAACATTAAAATACAGTAGTGTAGTAGACCTAAGTATTCATTAAGTACCACCATAATGACAACATTAAAATACAGTAGTGTAGTAGATCTAAGTATTCATCAAGTACCACTATAATGACATTAAAATACAGTAGTGTAGTAGACCTAAGTATTCATTAAGTACCACCATCATGACAACATTAGAATACAGTAGTGTAGTAGACCTAAGTATTCATTAAGTACCACCATAATGACAACATTAAAATACAGTAGTGTAGTAGACCTAAGTATTCATTAAGTACCACCATAATGACAACATTAAATACAGTAGTATAGTAGACCTAAATATTTTATTAAAAACAAGGTATTCTTCAATTCTCGCTTCCCCCGATCCACGCTTCCATTCGCGGATTTAAACCACGATTGTATTCGTACTCGTCTTTGTTAAGCCAACAACTGCCACCTTTTCCAATCGCAGTCTGTTAGCGGAACCGGAAGGAACGTGTGTGTTCGGTACCTGTGACTACGCAGAAGCACTTGCAAAGTTTTTTAAAGTTATTAACTTATTACAGAAATCACATGTACATAAATATTCACAGCCCTTGCTCAATATTTAGACAAAAACCAACGCTTCCCATCCAACCTGCTTGAGAGGAATGGCCCAAAGTGTCCAAAGATAGGTGTGCCAAGATGGTGGCATCATATTCAAAAAGACTTGAGGATGTAATTGCTGCCGAGGTGGCGACTTGTCCAGGGTGTACCCCGCCTTCCGCCCGATTGTAGCTGAGATAGGCTCCAGCGCCCCCCGCCACCCCAAAAGGGAATAAGCGGTAGAAAATGGATGGATGGATTGCTGCCAAAGGTGCATCAACTAAGTATTGACTGTCAATACTCATGTACATGTGATTTTTGATGTCTGTTTTTTATTTTTAATACATTTGCTGAATTGAAAAAAAAAACTTTTTCACATTGTCATTATGGGGAACTCTGTGTAGAATTTTGAGGAGAAAAATTAATGTATTTCATTTTGGAATAAGGCTGTCAAATGTGGAAAAAGTGAAGCGCTGTGAATACTTTCTAGAAACACTGCATGTTGTAGTTGTCATATCAACCCCCTACTATATAAACACTGTATGTATATTGATGAGCTTCAAGCATACCTGTGAAGTGAAAACCATTTCAGGTGACTACCTCTCGAAGCTCATGGAGAGAATGCCAAGAGTGTGCAAAGCAGTAATCAGAGCAAAGGGTGGCTATTTTGAAGAAACTAGAATATGTTTTCGGTTATTTCACCTTTTTGTGTGAAGTACATAACTCCACATGTGTTCATTCATAGTTTTGATGTGACAATCTACAATGTAAATAGTCATAAAAATAAAGAAAACACATTGAATGAGGAGAAGGTGTGTCCAAACTTTTGGCTTGTACTGTACATTTATACATATATATACACACATACATACATACATATATATATATATATATATATATATATATATATATATATATATATATATATATATATATATATATATATATAGTTTGCAGAGTGTCAGACATGTAGTAAGAATTCTCACCAGGGTTAGCGTTGGAAGAGTGACTGTTGCTTATTCTAGCGAGCTCAGAACCTTCTCTCCATCTGTCCATCCACGCATCAGCGGCCTGGCCTTGAGCCTGAGGACTCTGTTGCAGCTGCTCCAGGAGCTCAGCCAATCGCGTGTGGCCCCGGGATCTGGCGATGTTGAGCGGCAGGCGTCCCAGAGAGTCAGGGATGGCCAACGCTCGCGGGTCCCACTGGTACAGCACCAGCGCTGCATCGGTGTGACCCAGAGCACACGCCCACATCTGGGAGGTGGATGGGAAGGTGCCGGGTTAGCATCAGGCGGAGAAGTGCATGGAGAACATGGTGACCACCCACCAGTGGTGTGCAGGAGAAGTGGTCCACGTTGAGAGGGTCCACCTCCAGCTCGAGGTCAATGCTGTCAGCGTGCTTTGTTCTGCAGAGCAAAATGAGCACATGAAATGAAACATGCCTCTTGATTATGTGAATGTATCTATTATAATTATTTTGTATCATTATTATTGTGTGAATGTCCAATCATTCACACATAGAAACATCATCTATCTATTATGATTATTTTTATCATTATTATTACTATTATTATTATTGTTTGAATGTCCAAGCATTCACACATAGACAAATCATGTATTTATTATGATTATTTTTAACATTATTATTATTATTGTGTGAATGTCCAAGCATTCACACATAGAAAAATCATGTATTTATTATGATTATTTGTATCATTATTATTATTATTATTATTATTGTGTGAATGTCTAAGCATTCAGACATAGAAAAATCATCTATTTATTATGATTATTATAATTATTATTATTATTATTGTGTGAATGCCCAAGCATTCACACATAGAGACATAATATATCTATTATGATTATTTTTAGCATTATTATTATTATTATTGTGTGAATGCCCAAGCATTCACACATAGAAACATCATTTATCTATTATGATTATTTTCATCATTATTATTATTATTATTATTATTATTGGGTGAATGTCCAAGCATTCACACATAGAAATATCATCTATTCATTATGATTATTTTTATCAATAATATTATTATTATTGTGTGAATGTCCAAGCATTCACACATAGAAATACCATCTATTCATTATGATTATTTGTATCAATATTATTATTATTGTGTGAATGTCCAAGCATTCACACATAGAAAAATCATCTATTTATTATCCATCCATCCATCCATATTCTACCGCTTGTCTCTTTCGGGGTCGCGGGGGGTCGCTGGAGCATATCTCAGCTGCATTCAGGCGGAAGGCCGGGTACACCCTGGACAAGTCGCTACCTCATCACAGGGCCAACACAGATAGACAGACAACATTCACACTCACATTCACACACTAGGGACAATTTAGTGTTGCCAATCAACCTATCCCCAGGTGCATGTTTTTGGAGGTGGGAGGAAGCCGGAGTACCCGGAGGGAACCAATGCAGTCACGGGGAGAACATGCAAACTCCACACAGAAAGATCCCGAGCCCGGGATTGAACTCAGGACTACTCAGGACCTTCGTATTATGAGGCACATGCACTAACCCCTGTTTCACTGTGCTGCCATCTATTTATTATGATTATTATCATTATTATTATTGTGTGAATGTCCAAGCATTCACACATAGAAAAATAATCTATTAATTATGATTATTATAATTATTATCATTGTGTGAATGTCCAAGCATTCACACATAGAAAATCATCTATTGATTATGATTATTTTATCATTATTATTATTATTGTGTGAATGTCCAAGCATTCACACATAGAAAAATCTTCTATTTATTATGATTATTATAATTATTATCATTGTGTGAATGTCCAAGCATTCACACATAGAAAATCATCTATTGATTATGATTATTTTATCATTATTATTATTATTGTGTGAATGTCCAAGCATTCACACATAGAACAATAATCTATTTATTATGATTATTATAATTAGTATTATTGTGTGAATGTCCAAGCATTCACACATAGAAAAATCATCTATTGATTATAATTATTTTTATCATTATTATTATTATTATTGTGTGAATGTCCAAGCATTCACACGTAGAAAAATCATCTATATATTATGATTATTGTTATCATTATTATTATTATTGTGAGAATGTCCAAGCATTCACACATAGAAAAATCATCTATTGATTATGATTATTTTTATCATTATTATTATTATTATTGTGTGAATGTCCAAGCATTCACACATAGAAAAATCATCTATATATTATGATAATTTTTATCATTATTATTATTATTATTATTATTATTATTAGTGTGTGAATGTCCAAGCATTCACACATAGAAACATCATCTATCTATTATGATTATTTTTTTATCATTATCATTATTATTACTATTATTATTATTGTGTGAATGTCCAAGCATTCACACATAGAAAAATCATCTATTTATTATAATTATTTTTATCAATGTTATTATCATTATTATTATTGTGTGAATGTCCAAACATTCACACATAGAAAAATCATCTATTTGTCATGATTATTATTATTACTATTGTGTGAATGTTCAAGCATTCACACACAGAAAAATAATCTATTCATCATGATTATTATTATTGTGTGAATGTCCAAGCATTCACACATAGACAAATCATGTATTTATTATGATTATTTTTAACATTATTATTATTATTGTGTGAATGTCCAAGCATTCAGACAAAGACAAATCATCTATTTATTATGATTATTATAATTATTATCATTATTATTGTGTGAATGCCCAAGCATTCACACATAGAGACACAATATATCTATTATGATTATTTTTAGCATTATTATTATTATTATTGTGTGAATGCCCAAACATTCACACATAGAAACATCATTTATCTATTATGATTATTTTCATCATTATTATTATTATTATTATTATTGGGTGAATGTCCAAGCATTCACACATAGAAATATCATCTATTCATTATGATTATTTTTATCAATAATATTATTATTATTGTGTGAATGTCCAAGCATTCACACATAGAAAAATCATCTATTTATTATCCATCCATCCATCCATATGCTACCGCTTGTCTCTTTCGGGGTCGCTGGAGCATATCTCAGCTGCATTCAGGCGGAAGGCCGTGTACACCCTGGACAAGTCGCCAACTCATCACAGGGCCAACACAGATAGACAGACAACATTCACACTCACATTCACACACTAGGGACAATTTAGTGTTGCCAATCAACCTATCCCCAGGTACATGTTTTTGGAGGTGGGAGGAAGCCGGAGTACCCGGAGGGAACCAACGCAGTCACGGGGAGAACATGCAAACTCCACACAGAAAAATCCAGAGCCCGGGATTGAACTCAGGACTACTCAGGACCTTCGTATTATGAGGCACATGCACTAACCCCTGTTCCACCGTGCTGCCATCTATTTATTATGATTATTATCATTATTATTATTGTGTGAATGTCCAAGCATTTACACATAGAAAAATAATCTATTAATTATGATAATTTTTTATCATTATTATTATTATTGTGTGAATGTCCAAGCATTCACACATAGAAAAATCTTCTATTTATTATGATTATTATAATTATTATCATTGTGTGAATGTCCAAGCATTCACACATAGAAAATCATCTATTGATTATGATTATGTTATCATTATTATTATTATTGTGTGAATGTCCAAGCATTCACACATAGAACAATAATCTATTTATTATGATTATTATAATTAGTATTATTGTGTGAATGTCCAAGCATTCACACATAGAAAAATCATCTATTGATTATAATTATTTTTATCATTATTATTATTATCATTGTGTGAATGTCAAAGCGTTCACGCATAGAAAAATCATCTATATATTATGATTATTGTTATCATTATTATTATTATTGTGTGAATGTCCAAGCATTCACACATAGAAAAATCATCTATATATTATGATTATTTTTATCATTATTATTATTATTATTATTATTATTATTATTATTATTGTGTGAATGTCCAAGCATTCACACATAGAAACATCATCTATCTATTATGATTATTTTTATCATTATCATTATTATTACTATTATTATTATTGTGTGAATGTCCAAGCATTCACACATAGAAAAATCATCTATTTATTATAATTATTTTTTATCAATGTTAATATCATTATTATTATTATGTGAATGTCCAAACATTCACACATAGAAAAATCATCTATTTGTCATGATTATTATTGTTATTATTGTGTGAATGTTCAAGCATTCACACACAGAAAAATAATCCATTCATCATGATTATTATTATTGTGTGAATGTCCAAGCATTCACACATAGACAAATCATGTATTTATTATGATTATTTTTAACCTTATTATTATTATTGTGTGAATGTCCAAGCATTCACACATAGAAAAATCATGTCTTTATTATGATTATTTTTATCATTATTATTAATATTATTATTGTGTGAATGTCCAAGCATTCACACATAGAAAAATCATCTATATATTATGATTATTTTTATCATTATTATTATTATTATTATTATTATTATTATTATTATTATTGTGTGAATGTCCAAGCATTCACACATAGAAACATCATCTATCTATTATGATTATTTTTATCATTATCATTATTATTACTATTATTATTATTGTGTGAATGTCCAAGCATTCACACATAGAAAAATCATCTATTTATTATAATTATTTTTATCAATGTTATTATCATTATTATTATTGTGTGAATGTCCAAACATTCACACATAGAAAAATCATCTATTTGTCATGATTATTATTGTTATTATTGTGTGAATGTTCAAGCATTCACACACAGAAAAATAATCTATTCATCATGATTATTATTATTGTGTGAATGTCCAAGCATTCACACATAGACAAATCATGTATTTATTATGATTATTTTTAACATTATTATTATTATTGTGTGAATGTCCAAGCATTCACACATAGAAAAATCATGTCTTTATTATGATTATTTTTATCATTATTATTATTATTATTATTGTGTGAATGTCCAAGCATTCAGACAAAGAAAAATCATCTATTTATTATGATTATTATAATAATTATTATTATTATTGTGTGAATGCCCAAGCATTCACACATAGAGACATAATATATCTATTATAATTATTTTTAGCATTATTATTATTATTATTGTGTGAATGCCCAAGCATTCACACATAGAAACATCATTTATCTATTATGATTATTTTCATCATTATTATTATTATTATTATTATTATTATTATTGGGTGAATGTCCAAGCATTCACACATAGAAATATCATCTATTCATTAAGATTATTTTTATCAATAATATTATTATTATTGTGTGAATGTCCAAGCATTCACACATAGAAATATCATCTATTCATTATGATTATTTGTATCAATATTATTATTATTGTGTGAATGTCCAAGCATTCACACAGAGAAAAATCATCTATTCATTATGATTATTTGTATTAATATTATTATTATTGTGTGAATGTCCAAGCATTCACACAGAGAAAAATCATCTATTTATTATCCATCCATCCATCCATATTCTACCGCTTGTCTCTTTCGGGGTCGCGGGGGGTCGCTGGAGCATATTTTAGCTGCATTCAGGCGGAAGGCCGTGTACACCCTGGACAAGTCGCCCCCTCATCACAGGGCCAACACAGATAGACAGACAACATTCACACTCACATTCACACACTAGGGACAATGTAGTGTTGCCAATCAACCTATCCCCAGGTGCATGTTTTTGGAGGTGGGAGGAAGCCGAAGTACCCGGAGGGAACCAACGCAGTCACGGGGAGAACATGCAAACTCCACACAGAAAGATCCCGAGCCCGGGATTGAACTCAGGACTACTCAGGACCTTCGTATTATGAGGCACATGCACTAACCCCTGTTTCACCGTGCTGCCATCTATTTATTATGATTATTATGATTATTATTATTGTGTGAATGTCCAAGCATTCTCACATAGAAAAATAATCTATTAATTATGATAATTTTTATCATTATTATTATTATTGTGTGAATGTCCAAGCATTCACACATAGAAAATCTTCTATTTATTATGATTATTATAATTATTATCATTGTGTGAATGTCCAAGCATTCACACATAGAAAATCATCTATTGATTATGATTATTTTATCATTATTATTATTATTGTGTGAATGTCCAAGCATTCACACATAGAAAAATCATCTATTGATTATAATTATTTTTATCATTATTATTATTATTATTGTGTGAATGTCCAAGCATTCACACATAGAAAAATCATCTATATATTATGATTATTGTTATCATTATTATCATTATTATTATTGTATGAATGTCCAAGCATTCACACATAGAAAAATCATCTATATATTATGATTATTTTTATCATTATTATTATTATTATTATTATTATTATTATTATTATTGTGTGAATGTCCAAGCATTCACACATAGAAACATCATCCATCTACTATGATTATTTTTTATCATTATCATTATTATTACTATTATTATTATTGTGTGAATGTCCAAGCATTCACACATAGACAAATCATCTATTTATTATAATTATTTTTATCAATGTTATTATCATTATTATTATTGTGTGAATGTCCAAACATTCACACATAGAAAAATCATCTATTTGTCATGATTATTATTATTATTATTGTGTGAATGTTCAAGCATTCACACACAGAAAAATAATCTATTCATCATGATTATTATTATTGTGTGAATATCCAAGCATTCACACATAGTAAAATCATATGATTTTTTTGGTAACACTTTAGTATGGGGAACATTTAAATATTGTCAGTGTGGTTCTCCAGCTGTGCTCAGGTTACTCATGCGGCCCCCGGTAAAAATTAATTGCCCACCCCTGATCTCAGACAATTGTGCTAGTATCAATATTTTCAAATAATCCCGAAATTCCCAAATTTCCAGGAAATTCCCATTCAAATTAATGGACATATTCATAGTTCTACAATGCCCTAAATCCTCTAAATTGTGCGCCATTTTTAAATCTGATTCCGACCTTTCAACCATCCACACACACTACTCTTTCCATATATCGAACACTAAACATCTTTTCTCTTTCCCGGTATTCCCGGTATTTTCTCCCCATTGACAAGGAAGGGGAAATATACAATATATTGCATATTTCACATTTCTCAACCAACTTGAAGCGTTCCACCATCCACACACTCCACTCACCCTGCACATTGGAACATTTCACTTCCACTCACATGTCAGTGATTTGGCGGCTTGTGCACATAGAGCGTTCACACCCTGCTGGAATCGCAGTTTGATACTCACCGCCAGCGGATGAGAGTCTGGATGAGGCCAGCATAGCCCTGTGCTGCGGCCAGATGGAGTAAGGTCATTCCCCTGGAGTTCTTACTGTGGACCAGCTGATTGGACGAGACCCAACATGGCTGCGACATCATCTTCTCACACACAACCACCACTCGACCTTCAAAGGAGCTGTGGTCCGCAGAGGTCTGCAGAAGAAAGTGGAATGTTCGTGATACCAACAACACCTTTTTGATTAGAAAACATACAAAATAACGCAATTATGTCATGTTATCAATGGGAAAATGCATTTTTAGACAATATGATTTGCCTGAGCGGCTAGTAGACCCCAAGAGTAACAAGCGGTTGCCTTGTTGCCTTTCCAATAAGAAAAATAAACTAGTTTTTAGTGTAAGTTTGCTGGTTTCAAGAAATGTAATGCCGAGCGCATATCATTATGTCAAGATAATGGCATTAGCATTTACTTAATTTAAGAATATTTTTCAACATTTTGAGAAAAAAGGTCTCATATTTGTTTTTCCTATCAAGAAAAGTGCACTTGTTATTAGTGAGAATATACTTATTTTAAGGTATTTTTGAGGTTCATTGAGGTTAGCTAATTTTACTTGTTTTGGAAAGTCTTGACAAGCCAAATTTTCTTGTTATATTGGCAGATAATTTTCCTTAGCTCAAGTAAAATACCCCTAATTTTTGTATTTTTTTCTTCTTGTTTTTGAACACTGACTTTTTGCAGTGTGGCGCATGAAAACAAAACAAACTAAACACAAGAAAGTTTTATAACGCAAACAACAAAGATGTGATCAGGTGCAACATGAATGTCCAATTCAGATTTTCGTTGTCAAATGTGATATTTCACATTGTAATAAAAAAGCAATGTCTAATGTGAATGCAAATTGACCCGTCACTGCAGTGTTTAGGGAATGTAAACATGGCTTCCACTCTCAGTCCGGGCACATTTGTGGCAATTTCAAGGATTTTGTGCGATCAAAGTCAACATTTTCTGAACTGAATTGTTGTGTGCAGAAGATGAAGAAGGACGAGGACTAGTATTTGGGGACTTTTCCGGGTTGTTTTGCTTCGATGTCTTCCTGAAGAGTGTGTCAAAGACAGGAGTGCGGCAACTTCCATGTGAGTTCCTAAAACATTTGATTTTCACCCGTTTTCTGCTCCGTTGTCAACTATTTGTTTTGTCGTCTATAATTACGATGCTTATCGCTTTTTGATGACGTTCCGGTCGGACGAATGCGACCTAAAATATTGAGGACCCATCGCATATTTGTCCCACTTATTTCCACATACAAAAAAGGCCTGTTCAGAATTGCACTGTTCACACGGGCATGAAACAAATCCCATACAGATCGTATATGGGCCAAAAAATGGGAATTGACCTGCAGAATATATATCTTTTTTAAGTATTCTAAACCGTAAAATAAAAGTCCACTTACAACAGAGTCAATGGGAGGTCCTCCATTCCGACAATAAAACCTCTAAATCAGTGGTCCCCAACCTTTTTTGCACCACGGACCAGTTTAATGTAGGCATTATTTTTAGGGACCGGCTTCCCACTTGTGAAAAATACAACTCACTATAACGCAAGTGGGAGCACTGGGCTTGTTTCTTTGCAATGAAATGCTGATGGAAATCAGCCTTTGGCTACAATCTGTCACATTTATATTTGATATGTTCATTAATGTGCATTGTATCATGTCACACAGTTATAACAAATGGCAACTTCCTATGAGGAGTTTTATTGTACATCATTGGTGTGTCTAGTGCACAGTTGTCAAACTCAAGGCCCGCGGGCCAGATCTGCCCCTCCACGTCCTTTTATATGGCCCTCAAAAGCTTGGAAATAATCTGTGTCAATAAAATACCTTATATTTTCTTTATTTACTTTCTTATTTTCTTACTAAAATGTATTAGGTTTTTTTTCTAGTTTGACAGGGAAAAAAATAGTGTCCAATATTGCAACAAATATTATAGTATCTAACTTTTATGGTCAAAATCCAAATAAATACTTAAATATCTGCTTAACTTATGGTTTCGAAGCAAGTTATCCATCAAATTGTACACTATAAAAATGACCAATAGATTTTACTGTAAAATTTAGGGAGGTTTTTTTGCAGCATATTACTGTAAATTGAAAAAAAAAAAAAACAATGTTTGTTGTTTTACAGTAAAATTCTGTCGACTGAGCTGTCAGTTTGTTTTTGTTTTTTAAATCTACGGTTGATGATTTTATGTTACCACATTTCATTTTGGTAAAAAGCTGGCAGCTGAGTTGCCAAAATAAAATTAAACAGTGGTACTGTATTTATATTTACAGTAATATGTTGTAATAATAATACTAATAATACTAATAATAAAATAACACCATATATCGTAGAGTAAAAGTCTGGCAACTAAGCTGCCAGTTTTTTTCTGTTAAAAAAAAGTGGTCAAATCCGCAGATTTTTTTTACTCTTTACGTAAAAAAAAAAGTTAAATATTTAAATTCATAGGCAAATTCATGAATTATTTACTGTTACAAGCGGCCCTCTTTTGGCAGCCATGGCTGCGGTGTGGCCCTCAATGAAAACAAGTTTGACACCCCTGGTCTGGTGGGACAGGAACAAAATTAAGTCGGAGAAAATGCAGTCTTTTATAAATTATTTAATGTTTCTCTCCGGCCCGGTTGCAAATGCTTCACGGACCGGTACCGCTCCCCGGGCCGGTGGTTGGGGACCACCGCTCTAAATAACCAGTTCTATGATGAACTACATTCCTCCATAAAATAGACAAACAGCTCTGATACATTTCTATATTACTTCAAAGAAAACTGGTTTTGTTTAATAAAATTCTACCCAAACATTTAATAAAATCAAATACAAATAAGAAGTATCCAACACTTCTCTTTTCTAAAGTAAATGTGTACAGCAGATATAGATCATCTACATCTACTATATGATTTGTCTGAGTGGCTGCACAGGACAAATTGAAAAAAAAAAAAAAAAGTTTACAAATAAGAATCACGATTCATTCAAAAATGGATTTGTTTTGAGAGCCCTAAACTTACAGCGTGTAAACAAAAGAGGCGGAATAGAGCGACTCTCACAGGCTCAATAGTAGACAGACTTATTAACTACTTAGAATGCACCAGAAGAAAGAAAAGGGTGTTCTTGTCTTACATAAGGATTCTGAATGATTCCCCACAAAGTGCGGTTCCCCTTCAAAAGAACGTCCCCTATAAACACGGCCTTACTTGAGACTGCTCAGCGGCTCCGCCTTCATCCAGCCCTCCACTTTTGGTTGCCATGGTTTCTGAGCTGGGGTTTTGATTGGTTATGTCGGCCATCCTCTGTTCCATCTGCTCCAGACGCTCCAGGATGGACATCCTGAACTGGGTATCTGCAGAGGAAGAAGAAGTAAGAGCTGAAGGCAGGTTCCCACACAGAGCGAGCAGCCAGGGCGTGCACCAGCAATGGCACATGGCTTGTTTCAGTATGACCCTTTATTCCATGTAGCTGCAGTCTTGCTGCAGTGTACATCATGTCACTCAGACCCCCCCCTCCCTCCCCCTGTATGTCCTCTCTGTCTGTAGGACACAGTCTAAAAAGGGGCGGAGCCACGTGAGTGATGCAAAGACCCGGCTGCAACAGTCCTGTCTGCCAATCAGAGGGAAATATTTGCCACTCCTCACATGACAAATATTCAGTGGCGTCAACATGCAGTAAGAAGCACTTTGTACTAACTTCAGGATTATTATTTATAAGAATGTACATGAAATGCCACATCTACTTTAAAAATATCATTTGCCTGAGGGGATGGACACGACATGTTAGAATTTTGATACAAAAATGTTTGTGGAGAATAAATATCATTTTGTGACCCTTATTGTTTCCCATGATGCATCTTCAATCACTCCGTTGTTGCCAACAGGCTTCACATGAATATTGTTAACAAATAGGAGACAACACGGCAGCTTTAAAAAAATGTAAATCAAAATTTCAAATGGTCTTTTTTTGAAAGTTACAATTGAAGGAGACTGTCGTAGTCCATGCACAGTTGAGCAGAATACATTTCAATACACAGGTGTTACCTGGAGTTTATTAGCGTTTTTTAGTGATCAGATTATTAGTGATGTGCAGATCAATACCAGATATTGATGCTGTATGATTCTCAAATCAAAATGTGTTCAATACTTAAGTTATTGGAGAGTCAGTAACAGGAACACAGTGTCAAAAACTAACTTGTTTAGCAGGAGTTCTTAACCTTTTTGGTATAGAGGGGCCCCGGGGCCCACTCCAATATTAACACTGCATGAGTCATCTTACTCTTGATTTGAATCATATTCATGAATTATATCTCACCTACTTACAGTTTCCAACATTGCCTATTAATATGGCTTAATCTCAAAGATGATTATTGATGTACTACATCAAACATAGGCTTAGGTCAGGCTGATTAGAAACATTAATATGACCAAAATATGCAACATAAGAAGGGACTCATAAATAAAAATGACATTTACATACAATTAAGTTGTGCTAAAATAAATAACCTAAATTAATGATGGATATGTTTCTTAAATAAACTGCCCAAAAAAATTCAAGTGCAAATGAAAATACATCTTCACCACTTTAGTCATAATTTTTGCACTTAAGAAACTTCTCTATGACTCCAGACTTTTTCGCTTTAATATTGTTGTTACTGCCACAAGTGGTGGAAAAGTGTATTACGTCTCAGTACCGCTGCGACCCACATGCGAGAAGTAGATCTTTTTGGTGGCCCTCTAGGGGACGCTGGCATGTTCAAGGAACATCGATCATGTGGAGTATTTTCATCATGGAACATAATTGTGAAGGACTTTTTCTTATTTCTTATTTAAATGCTTTTATTATCATTTACTTTTTTGTATGGTTTGAAACACAATTTGTGTGTACTTTGTGTGATTTGTTGTATTATCTTGACTAAATTGTTATTCACACCACAATACCCCAATATACTTCAGAACATGAAATAAATAAATAACTGTCTTGTATGTGTTATTCTATGAGATATGTTATTTGAAATATTCAACGTAAAAATAAAAATTGCAGACATATTAGGTAAGGGTTTAAAAAAAAAAAAAATCGATTTTCAGATTAATTGTGATTCTTATTTGTAACGATTCTTAATCAATTAAAAAAATAAATAAAATCGATTTTTGAATGTATATATTTGTATTTTATTTTCCAGTCACTCAGGCAAATTCTACTTGCTTGTGAGTGTTTTGAGATCAAGTACATCACCAACAGGAACACAATCTGTCAATGTTTTTGTTTACATGTTTCTACCTTTACTAAATTGTTACTCACTTTTTATTATAATAGTCGTTCTTAAGGGTGATTTTTATTTTTAAACATTCTTAATCGAATAAAAAAAAAAACTTCAATTGGTCTGCCTGGAAAAGAGAAGTGTGGATATTTCTCTTGTTGTCTTGTTTGTATTTACTTTATCAAATATTTGGTAGAAATATATTTAACAAAACCAGTTTTCCTTTAAGCAATATAGAAATGCATCACAACTGTTTATGTATTTTATGGAGGAATGTAGTCAATCACAGAACTGACACCCAATGTTAATAAAATAAAGATTTTGAATGTTTTTAAAATCGAGAATTGATTCCGAGTCACATTCGTTACTCCCAAGAATCCAATCAGTGTGTCCTGCCCAAAGATTCACAGCCCTAATATTAGGTACAGTATATTCACACACAGTATCAGACACTGGGGCTGTCAATCTTTGGCACCAAAAGACTTAATTTGATTCGATTATTGGGAGTAACGATTCAATTCAGAATCAATTCTTGATTCAAAACATTTCTCCATTCAAAATCAATACTTTTTTTAATACCATTGGGTGCCAGTTGTATGATGAACTACATTCCTCTATAAAATAGATTAGCAACTGTGATAAATGTCTATATAACTTCAAAGAAAACATCTTTTGTTGAATACAATTCCACCAAACATTTAATAAAGTCAAATACAAATAAGAAGTATCTTATCTTCTCTTTTCTAAAGTAAATGTGTACATTGGATATAGATCATCTACATCAGGGGTGCCCACACTTTTTCAGCAGGCGAGATACTTTTTAAATGACCAAGTCGAGGTGATCTACCTCATATATACATATACACACACACACACACACACACACACACACACACACACACACACACACACACACACACACACACACACACACACACACACATATACATATATATATATACATATATATATATATATATATATATATATATATATATATATATATATATATATATATATATATATATATATATATATAATTTATATACAAGGTTCAAGGTTCAAGGGTCAAGGGTTCAAGGGTTTTATTTGTCACATGCAGAATACACCACAGTGAAATGCTTTTTGCCATGCTCTTCAGATATTGCGTACAGTGGGATCCAAACACTAGTTGCTGAATCTAATACACTAAATACAAAAAATACAACAATTTGTATAGCTCTGATGTACATTAATTACAAGACAATAAGTTGCACAATAAGTCCCAGTAGTTAAGGTAGAAGTATCAGTACAAGTAAAAGTACAGCAATCACATACAGTACCAGTGCAATATGAAATAGTATAACAGTATATACAGTATACACAGTATATACAGTATAGGAAGTAATAAATATTAAGGTGTCTACAGTTTTTTTTTTTTTTTGCCGTTTTTGTTCACATGTTAAAGGTGTTTTAATGAATATACATGCATGTTTAACATATAGATTTCTTTCTTTCATGAAGACAAGAATATAAGTTGGTGTATTACCTGATTCTAAGGACTTACATTAATTGGAATGAGACAGCAGTGCTGATAATGTCCACATTTTCAAATGGAGGAGAAAAAAAGTTCCTCCTTTCTGTCTAATACCACATGAAAGTGGTTGGTTTTTGGCATCTTATTTGTTCAGCTTCCATATTCGTTTTTATACACTTTAGAAGAAAAAACGCCGTAGCTTGCTAGCTTGTTTGCGCTGGCTTTCGGAGACTCTTATTTTGCTAGTGCAGGTGCGATGGAGCGGCACTTTTATTGTGAAGACAGGAACTGTGCGGTCAGTCTTTAGGCTTTTGACGGGATGTACGGTTGAAATAAAAAAGTGTCTTTTTTCCTTCACACTGAGCTAGCAGCAGCCAGCATCATTTCACAAGATCCTCGGGTGCTTTGAATTTCAATCAAGTGACGTCGTAGTGAAGATTTATTATCGCTCATTTTTAGGTCTATTTTTTTTCATGCCTGGCTGGCGGTCGACTGACACATCCTCCGCGATTGACCGGTAGCTCGCGATCGACCGGTAGCTCGCGATCGACGTAATGGGCACCGCTGATCTACATCTACTATATGATTTGTCTGAGTGGCTGCACAGGACAGATTTAAAGAAAATGCAGTAAGAATCACGATTCATTCGAAAAATAATTTGTGACAGTCCTAATGAAAACAGAACATTGCACTTAATGTACACCAAGTAAAGCACATTGTACATAATGTACACCAAGTAAAGAACATTGCACATGATGTACACCAAGTGAAGAACGTTGCACGTAATGTACACCAAGTGAAGAACGTTGCACGTAATATACACCAAGTGAAAAACGTTGCACGTAATGTACATCAAGTACAGAACGTTGCACGTAATGTACACCAAGTAAAGAACATTGCACATGATGATGTACACCAAGTGAAGAACGTTGCACGTAATGTACACCAAGTGAAGAACGTTGCACGTAATGTACATCAAGTACAGAACATTGCACGTAATGTACACCAAGTAAAGAACATTGCACATGATGTACACCAAGTGAAGAACGTTGCACGTAATGTACACCAAGTGAAGAACGTTGCACGTAATGTACACCAAGTGAAGAACGTTGCACATAATGTACACCAAGTACAGAGCGTTGCACGTAATGTACACCAAGTAAAGAACAGTGCACGTAATGTACACCAAGTAAAGAACATTGCACGTAATGTACACCAAGTGAAGAACATTGCACGTAATGTACACCAAGTAAAAAACATTGCACATAATGTACACCAAGTGAAGAACGTTGCACATGATGTACACCAAGTGAAGAACATTGTTCGAAATGTACACTAAGTGAAGAACGTTGCTCGTAATGTACACCAAGTAAAGAACATTGCACGCAATGTACACCAAGTAAAGAACATTGCACGTAATGTACACCAAGTACAGATCATTGCACGTAATGTACAGCAAGTACAGAAGGAGAAGTCTTAGGGATGCATATGATGATACACATTGTTGTTATTGTTGTGCAGGCTGTCACGTGAGTTCAAACAAGGTGTCTACCTGTACAACTTCACCTGTCTGCTGTCACGTCACAACAACACACATGCAAGAAAAGGAAGGCGAGCATGTTGGAACTGACACATGCAAACACAACACATGACGTCAACTACCAACCCAAACAGCACGTGTCCGTCTCTTTGTTCCCGCGTCCGCTCAGCCGCGCGAGTTTGACGCGCGCAACACACACCTTGCTACTAGCAACACCCAGGGAGAGAGAGAGAGAGAGAGAGAGAGAGAGAGACAGAGACAGAGACAGAGAGAGAGAGAGAGAGAGAGAGAGAGAGAGAGAGAGAGAGAGAGAGAGAGAGAGAGAGAGAGAGAGAATTTCAAACAGGAGGTGTGTTGGTCATCGGCGCTTTAAGAAGATTGAACACGTGACTATCTCAACACTGTTTTACCTCGCACCTTTACTTGACCGGAGCAGACACGTGACAAGGCAGACTTATTTAAAAAAAAACACACGCTCTTTTACGTTACACACAGACATTTGGCGCGTGCGTAAACCTCTGTGTCCAAAGCGCATGCACGGCTACTTCCTGTCTTCACTCCTGCACGCACACACACACGCACACGCACACGCCGTCACCCTGCCTGCCGCCGCATTGCCGCACTGCGCAAGACACACACTGAAACCAGGCATGCGTCACTCCGGCACATGTGTGTGTTGTAGTGTTAGCCACCACACCAACAATGAAACCAGGCATGCTTCACTCCCGCACATGTGTGTTGTAGTTGTCAGCCACCACACCAACAATGACACCAGGCATGCTTCACTCCGGCACATGTGTGTGTTGTAGTCGTTGGCCACCACACCAACAGTGAAACCAGGCATGCTTCACTCCGGCACATGTGTGTGTTGTAGTCGTTAGCGACCACACCAACAATGCAACCAGGCTTGTGTCACTCCGGCACATGTGTGTGTTGTAGTCCTTAGCGACCACACCAACAATGAAACCAGGCATGCTTCACTCTGGCACATGTGTGTGTTGTAGTCCTTAGCGACCACACCAACAATGAAAGCAGGCATGCTTCACTCCGGCACTTGTGTTTGTTGTAGTGGTTAGCCACCACACCAACAATGAAACCAGGCACGCGTCACTCCGGGACATGTGTATGTTGTAGTCGTTAGCGACCACACCAACAATGAAACCAGGCATGTGTCACTCCGGCACATGTGTGTGTTGTAGTCGTTAGCCATCACACCAACAATGAAACCAGGCATGCTTCACTCTGGCACATGTGTGTGTTGTAGTCCTTAGCAACCACACCAACAATGAAACCAGGTATGTTTCACTCTGGCACATGTGTGTGTTGTAGTCCTTAGCAACCACACCAACAATGAAACCAGGCATGCGTCACTCCGGCACATGTGTTTTATGTAGTCGTTAGCGACCACACCAACAATGAAACCAGGCATGCGTCATTCCGGCACTTGTGTGTGTTGTAGTCTTTAGCGACCACACCAACAATGAAATCAGGCACGCGTCACTCCGGGACATGTGTGTGTTGTAGTCGTTAGCCACCACACCAACAATGAAACCAGGCACGCGTCACTCCGTGACATGTGTGTGTTGTAATCGTTAGCCACCACACCAACAATGAAACCAGGCACACGTCACTCCGGCACATGTGTGTGTTGTAGTCCTTAGCGACCACACCAACAATGAAACCAGGCATGCGTCACTCCGGCACATGTGTTTTCTGTAGTCGTTAGCGACCACACCAACAATGAAACCAGGCATGCGTCATTCCGGCACTTGTGTGTGTTGTAGTCCTTAGCGACCACACCAACAATGAAATCAGGCACGCGTCACTCCAGGACATGTGTGTGTTGTAGTGGTTAGCGACCACACCAACAATGAAACCAGACACACGTCACTCCGAGACATGTGTGTGCTGTAGTCCTTAGCGACCACACCAACAATGAAACCAGGCACGCGTCACTCCGGGTCATGTGTGTTGTAGTCGTTAGCGACCACACCAACAATGAAACCAGGCACGCGTCACTCCGGGACATGTGTGTTGTAGTCGTTAAACACGTCAGAGAGCCAGAGACGAGGAAGACGATGTCGTCGGCGTGGGCAGAGCCAGAGACGCAGGCGGCTCGTCTGTCGGTGTGGGCGGAGCAAGAGACGCAGGCGGCTCGTCTGCTGGCGTGGGCGGAACCAGAGGAGCAGGCAGCTTGTCTGCATGCGTGGGCGGAACCAGAGGAGCAGGCGGCTCGTCTGCTGGCTTGGGCGGAGCCAGAGGAGCAGGCGGCTGGGCGGGCCCATCAGGGTTGATGTTGGCGTCCACAGGCCCCCCGGGGTAGATGGCGGCGTCCACAGGCCCACCCGGGTTAAAAGTAGCGGTGCCTCCCCAGCTCCACAGCTCCTCATAGCCCCCCCCTCTCAAGGGACGAATCCAAGACGTCCCCACACAGGCCCACAGACAACAGGGATGGGTGGGAGGGAGCTTGAAACGCGGCCAAAGTTCTCGATTCGGCCAACAGCGCCAGAATCCTGTCAAGCCTCTCCGCCATAGAGATCTCCGCGGGGTTCGTATTTGGCTGGAATATCCTGTCAGGTAAAGGTGGTGACGAACCCCAAGATGCAGAGATGGCAGGCTTGGTGCAGAAAAACATGACGTAATGTCCAAAATTCAGGAAAAACACAAACCAGGAACCAGGAACAGGCAAACTGGAAACAGGGAACAGGAACCAGCAAACGAGAAACTACAAGACAGCAAGCTGCAAACAGCTATCAGCATACAGGATACAGCAAACAATCCACAGCATACAGCTAACAATACTCCAGCCCTGACTGGAGGGCAAGGCAGGTCTAAATAGCAGCCGGCTGATTGACACCAGGTGTGGCCAGGTGCCAATCAGCCGCAGCTGAGGGGAAACAGTGCTCAGGTAGACAAGCAGGAAACTGAACAAAAATAAGACCGCTGACAAGAAATAAAACAAACACAGAGGAAAAACTAAAACATAAACAAACTGTCAGTGACAAGCCTGACAAAAAGAAGAAAATTGAGAAAAAAGAGGGACATTGAGAAAAAACTGAGGAAAAAAGAAAAAGAAAAAAAGAGGAATATTGTGAAAAAAAAGAGTAAAACGACATTTCCTGCAATTGGGTGCATTTCTACATTTTATTTTACCTTTAGATTGATTCTACTAAGCTCTTTTGACACTTAATGTAGCACACACTTTTTGTTTTTTTGACTAGATCATTGACTAACATTGTTATTAACATGCATGCAAAGAACTCAGAAGACGTTTCCTATTTGGCAACTCTGTCCTGTAGCCACGCCCCCTCTGTTTACAATCAAAACTATACCTTTTCTCTGGCTGCTAATAACAACTCTAGTGTCCAAAGTACGGCACGTGGGTCAGGTGATGCACTCTGGTGTGTTCAGTTTGTCTGGTGAGACGTCACAAGTTTAATTCTGAATCAGACCTCCAACTTCATGTTGTATTTCTGACAGGACATCTGCCGCCATCTTGTGGACAACATGAGTGATTCAGGTTAATGACTAGGAATTGCACGTTGATATGTACACAGCACAGCATTTTGACATATGACCCAATCCAAAACAACCTTTCACACATATTTAATGTTCACACTGAGAAACTTTGTTATTTTTTGCAAATAATCATAAACTTAGAATTTAATGGCAGCAACACATTGCAAAAAAGGCATTTTTACCACTGTGTTACACGGCCTTTCCTTTTAACAACCCATTCTTGCTTGATGTACAGCTTAAGTTGTTCAACAGCCTCCCTTCTGATATTTTAGCCTTCACACATTTTCAATGGGAGACAGGTCTGGACTACAAGCAGGCCAGTCTAGTACCCGCACTCTTTTACTATGAAGCCACGTTGTTGTAACACGTGGCTTGGTATTGTCTTGCTGAAATAAGCAGGGGCGTCCATGATAACGTTGCTTGGATGGCAACATATGTTGCTCCAAAACCTGTATGTACCTTTCAGCATTAATGGTGCCTTCACAGATGTGTAAGTTACCCATGTCTTGGGCACTAATACACCCCCATACCATCACAGATGCTGACTTTTACACTTTGACCCTCGAACAGTCCGTATGGTTCTTTTCCTCATTGTTCCGGAGGACACGACGTCCACAGTTACTAAAAACTATTTCAAATGTGGACTCGTCAGACCACAGAACACTTTTCCACTTTGCATCAGTCCATCTTAGATGAGCTCGGGCCCAGCAAAGCGTGTCTGGGTGTTGTTGATAAATGGCTTTGGCTTTGCATAGTAGAGTTTTAACTTGCACTTACAGATGTAGCGACCAACTGTAGTTACTGACAGTGATGTTCTGAAGTGTTCCTGAGCCCATGTGGTGATATCCTTTACATACTGATGTGGCTTTTTGATGCAGTACTGCCTGAGGGATCCAAGGTCCGTAATATCATGGCTTACGTCCAGTGATTTCTCCAGATTCTCTGAACCTTTTGATGATATAACGGAGCGTAGATGGTGACATCTCTAAATTCCTTGCAATAGCTGGTTGAGAAATGTTGTTCTTAAACAATTTGCTCAGGCATTTGTTGACAAAGTGGTGACCCTCGCCCCGTCCTTGTTTGTGAATGACAGAGCATTTCATGGAAGCTGCTTTTATACCCAATCATGGCACCCACCTGTTCCCAATTAGCCTGTTCACCTTGGGATGTTCCAAATAAGTATTTGATGAGCATTCCTCAACTTTCTCAGTCTGTTTTGCCACTTGTGCCAGCTTTTTTGAAACATGTTGCAGGCATCAAATTCCAAATGAGCTAATATTTGCAAAAAATTATAAAGTTTCTCAGTGTGAACATGAAGTATCTTGTCTTTGCAGTCTATTCAATTGAATATAAGTTGAAAATGATTTGCAAATCATTGTATTCTCTTTTTATTTACCATTTACACAATGTGACAACTTCACTGGTGTTGGGGTTTGTATATTTAGGACATATTGTAACTGTCAGGAAATGGAGGGTTCCTCCCTGTGCGTCTGTGGCTTTTATCCACAATATCTATTTTCCAGAGATGTTCCATGGGTGCGAGTGTGAATAGCTCTTTATCTCTATAGTCCAGGGCCATGTTTCTGAACCACATGGCCATTGTTGGGCCACGAGCGCCCCCTAGAGGGCCACCACAGAAATATGTATTTCACTTGTGATACACTTTTCCACCACTTGTAGCGTGTTTCCATTGATTCTTATGGGGAAGTCTGCTTCGCTATACAAACCTTTTCTGCTTTGTTATACAAACTTCGCGGTTTAGAAAGCACGTTAAAGAATGAGTTGAAAGTGGTAAAAGGCGGTTCCAATGTAGCTAAATGAAATATTAAGGCAGTGCTGGATAATAATCTCACACTCTTTGAGCCCACTTTGGAACTGAGTGCTCACTTGTGTTGTTACCAGTTGTTTACACAATCATGCTAATACCAGTGAATCTATACTCTTGTCAACTGACTACTCTCAGCCCAATCCAAGTTTTATTTCTGTAACATTGTCCCTTCAAAATAAGAACTCATGTGTGTGACATATAGTCAATGTGCATGTAAGTGTTTGGTTTCTGTAGCATTGTCACTTCAAAATAAGAACTTGCGTGTGACATATAGCGAATGCACAAGCAAGTGTTTGGTTTCTGTAGCATTGTCCCTTCAAAATAAGAACTCGTGTGTGAGATATAGTCAATGTGCGTGCAAGTGTTTTATTTCTGGAGTAGTGTCCCTTCCAAATAAGAACTTGTGTGTGACATATAGTCAATGTGCATGCAAATGTTTGGTTTCTGTAGCATTGTCCCTTCAAAATAAGAACACATGTGTGTGACATATAGTCTATGTGCATGCAAGTGTTTGGTTTCTGTAGCATTGTCCCTTCAAAATAAGACCTTGTGTGTGACATATAGTCAATGTGCATGCAAGTGTTTGGTTTCTGTAGCATTGTCCCTTCAAATTAAGAACCCATGTGTGTGACATATAGTCAATGTGCATGCAAATGTTTGGTTTCTGTAGCATTGTCCTTTCAAAATAAGAACTCATGTGTGTGAGATATAGTCAATGTACATGCAAGTTTTTGGTTTCTGTAGCATTGTCCTTTCAAAATAAGAACTCGTGTCTGAGATATAGTCAATGTGCATGCAAGTGTTTGGTTTCTGTAGCATTGTCCCTTCAAAATAAGAACACATGTGTGTGACATATAGTCTATGTGCATGCAAGTGTTTGGTTTCTGTAGCATTGTCCCTTCAAAATAAGACCTTGTGTGTGACATATAGTCAATGTGCATGCAAGTGTTTGGTTTCTGTAGCATTGTCCCTTCAAATTAAGAACCCATGTGTGTGACATATAGTCAATGTGCATGCAAGTGTTTGGTTTCTGTAGCATTGTCCCTTCAAAATAAGAACTCGTGTGTGAGATATAGTCAATGTGCATGCAAGTGTTTGGTTTCTGTAACAGTGTCCCTTCAAAATAAGAACTTGTGTGTGACATATAGTCAGTGTTGGGACTAACGCGTTACAAAGTAACGCGTTACTGTAACGGCGTTAGTTTCGGCGGTAACTAGTAATCTAAGGCGTTATTTTTTTATATTCAGTAACTCAGTTACCGTTACTACATGATGCGTTACTGCGTTATTTTACGTTACTTTTTATGTAGTATAAAGTGTGTTTTATCGGAGGGCTGCTGTGTCATCGTTCTGATTCTTCTTGTGTCACAAGCCGGAGAAGAGAGAGAGACGCGCTCTGTGTGTGAGTGTGGGTGTGAGTGTGGGGGGGGCGTGTCTGATCATGGCGGAGCCAGAAGTCGAGTTTGCTAACATGGAGATATTTTCACTACTTTTCTTTTGTCGAGCACAAAGAACAGAACATTTTAGTTAAATGTAAATTGTGCTTTGGATCAAAGATCCCATCTACTGCCCAAAACAGCAATTCAAATCTGCTGAAACAAGCTACATAGCAACATGCTTCGACGAAGCTAGTAAAGAGAGACAGAGACTCTGATGCCACTTTACCTGCACCACCACCACTTCAGGATTAACTCTGCCTCTGCTCATCATTCACCGCTGAAGGTACACACACTCTGTCAATCAATGTTCCCTCTAATTTTTCATGTGTGTGAGCAAACGCAAAAACTCCCTGAGCATTGAGTGGAGCCCATGTGAGCAACATCAGACGTGCACACTGTGGCTACACCAGCAGCACACCTGTCCCAAACATGACTAAATAACAAGTTCAATCTCCATCCATCCATCCATTTTCTACCGCTTGTCCCTTTCGGGGTCGCTGGAGCCTATCTCAGCTGCATTCGGGCGGAAGGCTGTGTACACCCTGGACAAGTCCCCACCCATCGCAGGGCCAACACAGATAGACAGACAACATTCTCTTATTATTATAATCAAATGACAGCAGTCATTTCCATTTCTAATATAAGTGTTTAGGCCCACTTACAATGACAATAACAACAAATATTGTTTTTCATGAACTGTGTACTTGTATTGTTTGTCTGGGTGGAGGTCCTGCTTTGGAAATAGTTTGTACCCCTTTCAGACATTGCATTTAGTTCCCATTAAAACATTCACATGTTGCACAATGAGATGTAAGCAGGGGATCATGTGTACATTCCTGCAACTTCCTGTTTGTAAAAAATATATTTTTATTAGTATGTATTTAATATATTAACAGCATTTAATGATTAATATTTATAAATTAAGATTCCTAATAAATGACACTAGAATAGGCACACATTTGATTGGTAAATCATAGAGTAACGACCTGGAATGACACTTTATGTGTGGTGTTGGAGTTGTCCGACTTTTTGTGTGGCTGTAAACGCATCACTGGTTAAGTGCCATATGTGCATGTGTTGGCGCAAGTGAGAAAGAGCGAGCGGCTGCTGCTGATATAACAGTGATGTGTTTATGGCCGACAATAAAGAGTTTTGCTCAGTAAAGTGATGGATGGAATTCATGTCCTCAAAGCGTCTCGACAGACGTATTATTATATTTGAACAATAATGACGAAAATGGTTTTCTCTGTCGTGTCCGTGTCGTGTCGAAAATTGTTATGCGCTTATTTTTTAATTTGATTTTGTGCGTGGCATAGATTTGTCGTGCGCAGAGGACGCTTGAGCAGTGCGCAATTGCACAGGCGCGCTCCTTAGAGGGAACGTTGCTGTCAATTCTCTTATATACTCTTTCATTTTAGACTTCTAGAGTGTTTGATTATCACATCACTCTAAATGTATAGACTATAAAGTTCACAAACATAAAGAGGGATGCTAGTGGGCCAGGCCAATCTTTCCTTATCTCTAAACTAAAACTGGGGAAATGTGTCGAGTGTTCTGGGCTTCAGACATGATTTTGTGTCAGAATTTCTTGAGGAAAAAATGCCTGGTTAGGCTTTGTGTATGTAGTGTGTGCCTTTCTTTCTTTACAGCTATGCTGTTATTATGCTGTTTGTTACTTATGTATGTTATGTTGCAGCTATTTAAAATAGTTTTGTCAATTTGTTCTGGCCAGAAACAAATTGGCCTTTGTAACATATCTTTGTCTTTGTGTGTTGTATGTCGACCACATTGCTTAGCAGAGTTCAGTGATACAAATGTATGTCAAGTTGATCAACACATTGTATTATTCTCCAGTGCAATAACAGTACTGAAATAAAGGCTAAAAGGGCATTAATTGGAGCTTTAAAAAAAAAAGAAGAAAAAAAGAAGTAACTAAATAGTTACTTTTCACAGTAACGCATTACTTTTTGGTGTAAGTAACTGAGTTAGTAACTGAGTTACTTTTGAAATGAAGTAACTAGCAACTATAACTAGTTACTGTTTTTCAGTAACTAACCCAACACTGGATATAGTCAATGTGCATGCAAGTGTTTGGTTTCTGTAACAGTGTCCCTTCAAAATAAGAACTTGCGTGTGATATATAGTCAATGTGCATGCAAGTGTTTGGTTTCTGTAGCATTGTCCCTTCAAAATAAGAACTTGTGTGTGAGATATAGTCAATGTGCATGCAAGTGTTTGGTTTCTGTAACAGTGTCCCTTCAAAATAAGACCTTGTGTGTGAGATATAGTCAATGTGCATGCAAGTGTTTGGTTTCTTTAACAGTGTCCCTTCAAAATAAGAACTTGCATGTGATATATAGCAAATGTGCATGCAAGTGTTTGGCTTCTGTAACAGTGTCCCTTCAAAATAAGAACCCACGAGTGACATATAGTCAATGTGCATGCAAGTGTTTGGTTTCTGTAGCATTGACCCTTCAAAATAAGAACTCGTGTGTGAGATATAGTCAATGTGCATGCAGGTGTTTTATTTCTGTAGTATTGTCCCTTCAAAATAAGAACTTATGTGTGAGATATAGTCAATGTGCATGCAAGTGTTTTGTTTCTGTAGCATTGTCCCTTCAAAATAAGAACTTGTGTGTGACATATAGTCATTGTGCATGCGAGTGTTTGGTTTCTGTAGCATTGTCCCTTCAAAATAAGAACTTATGTGTGAGATATAGTCATTGTGCATGCGAGTGTTTTATTTCTGTAGTATTGTCCTTTCAAAATAAGAACTTGTGTGTGAGATATAGTCAATGTGCATGCAAGTGTTTGGTTTCTGTAGCATTGTCCCTTCAAAATAAGAACCCGCGAGTGAGATATAGTCAATGTGCATGCAAGTGTTTGGTTTCTGTAGCATTGTCCCTTCAAAATAAGAACCCGCGAGTGAGATATAGTCAATGTGCATGCAAGTGTTTTATTTCTGTGGTATTGTCCCTTCAAAATAAGAACTTGTGTGTGAGATATAGTCAATGTGCATGCAAGTGTTTGGTTTCTGTAACAGTGTCCCTTCAAAATAAGAACTTGTGTGTGAGATATAGTCAATGTGCATGCAAGTGTTTGGTTTCTGTAACATTGTCCCTTCAAAATAAGAACCCATGTGATATATAGTCAATGGTTTCCCATCAAAAAAGTGAAAAAAATACTCCTATTGCCACACAATCTCAATTTCAAGCGCTTTGTGGAGGACCTTCAGTGTGTGGAAGATCTCACCGTCCAGAGACAGCCAGTCGTGCTGAGAAGATGGGAGGGCAGGAAGGTCGCGTGCCTTGTACTCAAACACCACAGAAGAAGAGATGACCTCTCCGCCCATGGCGACCTGCAGCATGACCAGTCCTGTGTCGTGGGCTAGGACAAGAACCAGGGCAGGAATTAGTGGAGAGTTGACCTTGTTATGAGGTGACCTAAAAACATAGCAGCTATAACTGACTCTGGATTCTTTAACTTTGGAACCTTTAACTTTAGAACCTCACCACTCAGTGAGTAATTGTTGTGTAACTTGGACAATATTGTCATTCAAACAATTGTGACACCACAACTTTACAGTCACAACAAACTTTTCCCACTGACAAATTAAACCATGCAGGGGCCTTTTTATGTTTTACTATCAAAACCAATGTTGATAGTTGGTCAAGGGGGTCTCTCTCTCTCTCTCTCTCTCTCTCTCTCTCTCTATATATATATATATATATATACACACACACACACACAAAAACCCCGTTTCCATATGAGTTGGGAAATTGTGTTAGATGTAAATATAAACGGAATACAATGATTTGCAAATCATTTTCAACCCATATTCAGTTGAATATGCTACAAAGACAACATATTTGATGTTCAAACTGATAAACATTTTTTTTTTGCAAATAATCTGTAACGACTGGGTCGCATCGTGATGCGGGTGTGGTTCTCCCAAGGATGCAGACGGCTTCGGACACAGCTTGCAGGTAGAAAAATAATTTATTGAAAATATAAATCGTACGGGGAACGAACAAAAGACGTGCAAATAGCAAAAGGCAAAAACAAAAGGACTAGCGTGGGAGCTAGCAGGCAAAATGGCATAGCGTGAAAAGCTAGCGGGAATCTAAGTTGTCGTTATCAGTTGTATGGGAACAAACTAGGAAGCCAGACCGAGTGAGGCCAGGGCAAAGACTAAATAGCCATCTGATTAGTGCCCGGGCAACAGGTGCGCGTCCCGAACACTAACCAGAGGCAGGTGAATGTAATCGGTTGACATGGCAACTGAAAACAAACAAAATCAAGGTGCTGAAAACACGTGACTCAAACATAAACAAACTATGATCCGGGCAGCGGATCGTAACATAATCATTAACTTTAGAATTTGATGCCAGCAACACGTGACAAAGAAGTTGGGAACGGTGGCAATAAATACTGATAAAGTTGAGGAATGCTCATCAAACACTTATTTGGAACATCCCACAGGTGTGCAGGCTAATTGGGAACAGGTGGGTGCCATGATTGGGTATAAAAACAGCTTCCCAAAAAATGCTCAGTCTTTCACAAGAAAGGATGGGGCGAGGTACACCCCTTTGTCCACAACTGCGTGAGCAAATAGTCAAACAGTTTAAGAACAACGTTTCTCAAAGTGCAATTGCAAGAAATTTAGGGATTTCAACATCTACGGTCCATAATATCATCAAAAGGTTCAGAGAATCTGGAAAAATCACTCCACGTAAGCGGCATGGCCGGAAACCAACATTGAATGACCGTGACCTTCGATCCCTCAGACGGCACTGTATCAAAAACCAACATCAATCTCTAAAGGATATCACCACATGGGCTCAGGAACACTTCAGAAAACCACTGTCACTAAATACAGTTGGTCGCTACATCTGTAAGTGCAAGTTAAAGCTCTACTATGAAAAGCGAAAGCCATATATCAACAACATCCAGAAACGCCGCCGACTTCTCTGGGCCCGAGATCATCTAAGATCGACTGATGCAAAGTGGAAAAGTGTTCTGTGGTCTGACGAGTCCACATTTCAAATTGTTTCTGGAAATATTCGACATCGTGTCATCCGGACCAAAGGGGAAGCGAACCATCAAGACTGTTATCGACGCAAAGTTCAAAAGCCAGCATCTGTGATGGTATGGGGGTGCATTAGTGCCCAAGGCATGGGTAACTTACACATCTGTGAAGGCACCATTAATGCTGAAAGGTACATACAGGTTTTGGAACAACATATGCTGCCATCTAAGCGCCGTCTTTTTCATGGACGCCCCTGCTTATTTCAGCAAGACAATGCCAAGCCACATTCAGCACGTGTTACAACAGCGTGGCTTCGTAAAAAAAGAGTGCGGGTACTTTCCTGGCCTGCCTGCAATCCAGACCTGTCTCCCATAGAAAATGTGTGGCGCATTATGAAGCGTAAAATACGACAGTGGAGACCCCAGACTGTTGAACGACTGAAGCTCTACATAAAACAAGAATGGGAAAGAATTCCACTTTCAAAGCTTCAACAATTAGTTTCCTCAGTTCCCAATCGTTTATTGAAAAACTCTGTTTTTATATGGCAAATTATACACAAAATATGCAATATTTCCCTGGAAAAAAATTCATAATCTGTTGATGAAAAGTTTTAATAATTTTTCTATATTTTTTTGTTTTTGTCTGTTTTATGCCTTTTAGTCAAGGAAAACGTAGTTTTTATTTGGCAAATTACACACACATTATGCAATATTTCCCTGGAAAAAAAATCATAATCTGTTGATTATAAGTTTTTATTTTTTTAATGTTTTTTGTTTGTTTTATGCCCTTTTTGTCTAGGAAAACTCCGTTTTTATATGGCAAATTACACACAAACTATGCAAGATGGCGCCAGTATGTGCTTTGGCCTGCCGTCTCTCGCTGTCAGCTCTGTTCGTTTTTGTGTTTTTTGCGTCTATTTTCGTCTCTGTCAGCTCACTGCTTGTGTATGACCGCCAAACACTGTTGGATCTTTGCCCCTCTCCCACTGATATGATCAACTTCGACATTGGTTTTTCGACGTCCCAGTCAGCTTTTTCACCTGGCCGGATTCCTGCCTTCCTTTCCCGCCCCCTGGCTCCTCTCCCCCGGCGGAAGCGTCTCCGGCGCCGCGGTAAACGTGGCGGCCAGCTGGTGAAAGTTAGGGCACTCCTGGCCCGGCTTCCCGTGGCTCCCCGAAGGAGGAATGGTGCGGTATCCGGTCTCCTCCTGCACCCACGCTCGCTCGATCCTATCGGCTCCTGGCTGGTTCCTATCGTTGGTTTGGAGGAAGAAGCTTGCCGTCGTCGCTCCTGCTGTCCCCGCCCCCGGAGGCGCGGGGTGGATCACCGCCACCTGCGGGCTGTGTGTCGGGCCCCACCCGGATTAATTGCGGCCTTGGACGTGCTGGCCCCCGCCAGGTTCGGTCTTGTGAACGCAAGATCTTTGACAAACAAAACTTTTATCCTGAAGGATTTCTTCACTTCCCGCGGACTGGACTTCCTCTGTGTGACGGAGACATGGCTGAGAGCCGGTGAGTCCGCCCCTCTTAATGAACTTCTGCCTCCGGAGTGTTCCTACTTTAATTCCCCACGGCCGTCCGGTCGAAAAGGAGGAGGATTAGCAGTCGTTTTTAAAAATGACTTTAAATGCCGTCAGATCCGCCTACAATCCTCCTTTTCAAGCTTCGAACTGTGCATGTTTGAACTGGGTCTTTCTGATGTCGTCCTGTGTGCCGTCATCTATCGACCACCCAAGTACCACAAAGACTTTATAACTGACTTTTCTGAATTTCTGGCTGAAATCCTGCCCAAATATGATCGTGTCCTTATTGTGGGTGATTTTAATATTCACACCTGCTGTCCAGATGAGCCGCTTTCCAGGAGCTTCCTGAATATAATCGACTCATTTAACTTTGTACAGTCTGTGTGTGGTTCTACACATGAACGCGGGCATACACTCGATTTAGTGCTCTCGTATGGTTTGTGTGTTTTTAATTTGGACATTTGCGACGCTGTGTTCTCTGATCACATGCCGATCCTGTTTGATATTGCCACGCAGTGTCCAGTTAAATTGTACGCACCGCCCCAACGCTCTCGCATGTTTAATTCTTCGTCTCCTGCTCGGTTCTCCTCTATTTTTTCGACTCTTTGTGATGATAATTCTGCAGCATCTGTGTGTCTGAATACTGAAGAGTTGGTTTCTGGGTTCAACTCTATCTGTTTACAAACACTGGACACGATCGCGCCTTTCAAATGCCGCCGCGCTAAAGCCACGCCTCAGCCCTGGTTGAATGACGTCACTCGGGCTGCCAGGCGCGTATGTAGAAGAGCAGAGAGAAAATGGAAAAAAGACAGGCTGCATGTGTCCTTTGCCATTTTTAAAGAAAGCCTGTTTTCCTTTCGGATGACTGTAAAAGCAGAAATGAATATATATCTATCTCAGATTATATCTTCTAACTGTAACAACCCCAGAGTTCTGTTTAAAACTATTAACACTGTCATTGATGCTCCCAAATCTGCTGGTTTTGATGCTTCTTTTGAATTCTGTGAAAATTGTCTCCATTTTTTCACTGACAAAATTGTGTCAACTAGAGCCAGTCTATCTCAGCCTTCATATGACCCTTCTGTTCCCCTGCATTTCTCTTCTGTTTTCCATCAGTTTGAGCCGGTGTCCTTTTCTTTTTTAAGTGACACAGTTAGTCATATGAAGCCCTCTGGTTCTCCTGCAGATGCCCTCCCACCTCACCTGTTTAAGGAGGTACTTGCTACTATTGGATCAAGTGTCCTTAACATTATCAATAGTAGCCTCTCTTCTGGAATAGTTCCAGTAGAGTTTAAACATGCAGTGGTACGACCTCTACTTAAAAAACCCAGCCTCGACCCCTCTCTCCTCTCTAACTTCAGACCTATCTCTAATCTTCCATACATTTCCAAAATATTAGAGAAGGTTGTCTACAGTCAGTTGTTGCCCTTCTTAGAGGATAATGGTATCACTGAGCTGTTCCAGTCCGGTTTTAAAGCCCTCCACAGCACAGAGTCAGCGCTTCTAAAAGTTTTTAACGATATCCTCCTGTCCACTGATTCTGGTAAATATGTTGTCCTGGTGCTTTTAGATCTGTCTGCTGCGTTCGACACCGTCGACCACGCCACCTTAATCACTCGTCTTGAGAACTGTGTGGGCATTAAGGGCGCCGCCCTCAACTGGTTCCGGTCGTACCTAACCGACAGGAGTTTTTGTGTAAAAGTAGACAGTTTTATGTCGTCCACAGCTCCTTTACCACATGGGGTCCCCCAGGGCTCAATCCTTGCCCCAATTTTATTTGCGCTTTACCTTCTCCCCCTTGGTTCTATTTTTAGGAAGTACAGTATTGCATTTCATTTTTATGCCGATGATTGCCAGATTTATTTTCCCATGGCACAAAATAACACGGTTCAACGTCTTATTGACTGCCTGCACGACATCAAAGTCTGGCTTTCAGCTAACTTCCTGAGCCTAAATGAAGACAAAACAGAAGTTATGTTGTTCGGTCCAAGTCGCTCTCCCTCCCCCAACGTTGACCTCGGCACTCTGACCCCGTATCTCAGCGACTCTGTCACAAACCTGGGGGTAAAGTTTGACTCAGATTTTAAATTCGAAAAACAAATCAGCAGCGTCGTTCAAAAAAGCTTTTATCAATTACGCCAAATAGCGAAAGTGAAACCGCTTCTATCAAGACATGATCTTGAGAAATTAATCCACGCTTTTATCTCGACTCGTCTTGATTATTGTAATGCCCTGTATGTTGGCATTAGCCAGGCCTCCCTCGCCCGCCTGCAGCTCGTGCAGAACTCTGCTGCTCGTCTGCTAACACAGACCCGCAGACGTGAGCACATCACCCCTATTTTAGCGTCCCTTCACTGGCTCCCTGTGCGTTACCGAATACATTTTAAACTCCTTTTATTTGTTTTTAAATGTCTAAACAACCTCGCGCCAACCTATCTCTCCGACCTCCTTCAGCCTTACTGCCCCACCCGATCCTTAAGATCAGCCGATCAGCTGCTGTTGACGGTCCCTGACACAAGGCTGAAGCTTAGAGGTGACAGAGCTTTCGCCGTTGCTGCTCCCAAGCTCTGGAACGACCTACCCCTGAGTGTTAGACAAGCCTCCTCTCTTCCTGTTTTTAAATCTCTCTTAAAAACATACTTTTATTCCATGGCTTTTAACACTGAGTGATATCCATCCTGCAATGGCGCCCCATAATACACCTGCTGTGATCCTGTTTTTATGTTTTTATGTTTTTATTAATTCTATTTTAATTATTTATTTTTTATCGTGTTCTGTTTGTGTTGTGTTGTGTTTGCTCGGTACTCGTTTTATCTTTTAACCTGCTCATTGTACAGCACTTTGGCTACCCCTGTGGTAAATTTTAAATGTGCTCTATAAATAAAGTTGATTTGATTTGATTTGATATTTTCTTAGAAAAAAATTCATAATCTGTTGATTATAAGTTTTATTATTTATTTTTCTATGTTTTTTGTTTGTTTTATGCCCTTTTTGTCAAGGAAAACTCAGTTTTTACATGGCAAATTATACACAAAATATGAAAAATTCCCCCCCTCCAAAATTCATAATCTGTTGATTATAAATATTTATTATATTTCTATGTTTGTTTGTTTTATACTCTTTTAGTCAAGGAAAACATGGCTACTTTGTGTTGTTCAAATCAACTTTCCAGCTGTTTGCTCTTACATGTGTTTTTGTATTAGATATGATGTGAGTCATGTTAAAAATGAGTGGTACCTGGACAGTAGCAGCGCAGTACGCCAGGCTGGATGAGGGCTGCAGGGACACTGATGTGGTCAAACAAACAGCTGTAGTCGCTGCTGGACTCCAACCAGGGCCCCGTGATCAGCACCTTCACGCCCCCCTGCACCACCACAACAACAACAACATGTCTACAGACTTGAATAGAAATATAAGGTACTAGAAGAGAGGAACGGGACTTTGTTAGAATAAACTTGAATACTTCAATATCACATTCATTGATTAGGAACATGTTCAAACTTCACAAGTTTTTGCTGGAGTCATCATTTCGTCCCAAAGCAGAGATGATCTGATGATAGGTTGATATTATCATGAGCCTTGTTCATATATTTACTACTACAGAACTGCCAATTTTGATGTTTATCAAACATGTTATTTATTAACTTTGTGTGTTATTTACAATTATACACGTAGCAGTGAATCTATATAAATATATATATATATATATATATATATATATATATATATATATATATATATATATATATATATATATATATATATATATATATATATATATATATATACACAGGTAAAAGCCAGTAAATTAGAATATTTTGAAAAACTTGATTTATTTCAGTAATTGCATTCAAAAGGTGTAACTTGTACATTATATTTATTCATTGCACACAGACTGATGCATTCAAATGTTTATTTCATTTAATTTTGATGATTTGAAGTGGCAACAAATGAAAATCCAAAATTCCGTGTGTCACAAAATTAGAATATTACTTAAGGCTAATACAAAAAAGGGATTTTTAGAAATGTTGGCCAACTGAAAAGTATGAAAATGAAAAATATGAGCATGTACAATACTCAATACTTGGTTGGAGCTCCTTTTGCCTCAATTACTGCGTTAATGCGGCGTGGCATGGAGTCGATGAGTTTCTGGCACTGCTCAGGTGTTATGAGAGCCCAGGTTGCTCTGATAGTGGCCTTCAACTCTTCTGCGTTTTTGGGTCTGGCATTCTGCATCTTCCTTTTCACAATACCCCACAGATTTTCTATGGGGCTAAGGTCAGGGGAGTTGGCGGGCCAATTTAGAACAGAAATACCATGGTCCGTAAACCAGGCACGGGTAGATTTTGCGCTGTGTGCAGGCGCCAAGTCCTGTTGGAACTTGAAATCTCCATCTCCATAGAGCAGGTCAGCAGCAGGAAGCATGAAGTGCTCTAAAACTTGCTGGTAGACGGCTGCGTTGACCCTGGATCTCAGGAAACAGAGTGGACCGACACCAGCAGATGACATGGCACCCCAAACCATTACCCAACCATGCAAATTTTGCATTTCCTTTGGAAATCGAGGTCCCAGAGTCTGGAGGAAGACAGGAGAGGCACAGGATCCACGTTGCCTGAAGTCTAGTGTAAAGTTTCCACCATCAGTGATGGTTTGGGGTGCCATGTCATCTGCTGGTGTCGGTCCACTCTGTTTCCTGAGATCCAGGGTCAACGCAGCCGTCTACCAGCAAGTTTTAGAGCACTTCATGCTTCCTGCTGCTGACCTGCTCTATGGAGATGGAGATTTCAAGTTCCAACAGGACTTGGCGCCTGCACACAGCGCAAAATCTACCCGTGCCTGGTTTACGGACCATGGTATTTCTGTTCTAAATTGGCCCGCCAACTCCCCTGACCTTAGCCCCATAGAAAATCTGTGGGGTATTGCGAAAAGGAAGATGCAGAATGCCAGACCCAAAAACGCAGAAGAGTTGAAGGCCACTATCAGAGCAACCTGGGCTCTCATAACACCTGAGCAGTGCCAGAAACTCATCGACTCCATGCCACGCCGCATTAACGCAGTAATTGAGGCAAAAGGAGCTCCAACCAAGTGTTGAGTATTGTACATGCTCATATTTTTCATTTTCATACTTTTCAGTTGGCCAACATTTCTAAAAATCCCTTTTTTGTATTAGCCTTAAGTAATATTCTAATTTTGTGACACACGGAATTTTGGATTTTCATTTGTTGCCACTTCAAATCATCAAAATTAAATGAAATAAACATTTGAATGCATCAGTCTGTGTGCAATGAATAAATATAATGTACAAGTTACACCTTTTGAATGCAATTACTGAAATAAATCAAGTTTTTCAAAATATTCTAATTTACTGGCTTTTACCTGTATATATATATAAATATATATATATATATATATATATATATATATATATATATATATACTGTATCTATATATATATATACATATATGAATACAAATGCATAATCGCTTTCTTACACAATTTGCATAAGAAACTCTTTTTGATGACTAACATTTTGACTAACAGATTGATGATAATTAAGATAATCAAATGACAATTTATGTAATTGGATGCAGTACATTTTGTTTCAAAATTGAAATAATAGTAATTCATGCATTTTGTCAGAAAGTGCTTCTTTATTTCCAGTCTTTAAAAATAACTCTGCATATGATATAAAATGATGTGGCGGGCCACATAAATTAAAGCGGGGTATGATACAAAATGATGTGGCGGGCCACATAATTTATAGCACCACATAAAATGACATGACAGACCAATTTAAATGATGTGGTGAGCCACATAAAATGACATGACAGACCAATTTAAATGATGTGGTGAGCCACATAAAATGACATGACAGGCCAATTTAAATGATCTGGTGGGCCACATAAGATGACATGACAGGCCAATTTAAATGATGTGTTGGGCAACGTAAAATGACATGACAGGCTACTTTAAATGATGTGGTGGGCCACATAAAATGACATGACAGGTCACTTTAAATGATGTGGTGGGTCACTTAAAATGACATGACAGGCTACTTTAAATTATGTGGTGGGCCACTTAAAATGACATGACCAGCCACATTAAATGATCTGGTGGGCCACATAAAATGACAAGATAGGCCAATTTTAATGATCTGGTGGGTCACTTAAAATGACATGACAGGCCACTTTAAATGATCTGGTGGGCCATATAAAATGACATGACAGGCCACTTTAAATGATGTGGTGGGCCACGTATAAAGACACTGAAGGGCCAATTTAAATGATGTGGCAAGCCTCTTTAAATTATGCGGCGGGCCACATCAAAATATTGCCGTGGACTTCATCAAATGACTTGGTGGGCCACATTAAATCTGATTTGACCCCCAGGCCTTGAGTCTCATGAGAAGAGAGCGTCCACTGCAGTGGACATTTCTGTTTTGCATAACAGGAATATTTTTTCCCACAATTTTCAAACTCAAGAATAGACTAAAAACAAATGTCCACTGCAGAGGACGCTGGTTGTCACGACAATATCACCGCAGACACATTTGAGAATCATTTGATCAATTTGACCTGCAAATGCAGGAATAAAGATAGTAAAATATCAGGATGATAAATACTGAGAGTTAGTCAAATAAGAAGATGTAGTGAGTCTTCTAAGTGATGCATGGATGAGTTCATTAGACCACCTGGAGGAAGCGTGTCAACCATCCTTTCCCAGCACACTTGGGACTTAGTCAAGTCGTCCTCCATCATGTGTCAGCTGACTACACTGATGAATAAATAACGAGACTAACGAGTGACTAACCTCTGGGTAAGACCACTCTGGGGAGTAGTCTGTCACGCCAAACAGCCTCCCGCTCTCCTGGAGTATTCCCAGGGCTCCTTGCTCCACTTCTGAGCCCTGCAGGTGGCCTGCCCCCGTGCCCTGCTCCTCGCCGACGGCCCCCTCCTGGGGCATCAAAACCCCGGCGACAGCGGCCCCCACACCGCCCCCAGAACCCTCCACTGAGATGAAATCGTTGATGAGGTCGGAGAACTGGCTCCCGAATGAAGCCTCGAATCCTTCCAGGCTGATGGCCGCTCCCGTAGCTGAAAGGCCTCCACCTTGTGGCGGGAGAGAGGAATTGTAGAGTGCCCTCTCCATGCTTGCGCCAGCACCTACGGACTGAGGACTGGCCACCACAGAGCCACCAGCTGTTGACAAGCTCACGCCGTTACAGAGAATTTCGTTCTCCCCGCTTCCTCCCGCTCCCCCATCCTCCACCCCGCCGTTGTCATCTGTAGCTTGAAGGTAGTGCTCAGCGTCCGCGTAGGCGTCATGAGCGGCTCCAGATTTGAGCATCAACTGTCCTCCGTTCTCAGCAGCTTTGACGCCGACCACCTGACTGGATTGGTCGACGTCTGTCTCCTGGCCGGTCAGGGGGAAAGGACCCACCTTTCTGCTGTGTCCACAAAGGGCCTGAGGGTCTTGCCTGGTTGGGCGGAGGTGTGGGTGCAGATCCCCGTTGGTCATGGGGGTGTCTCTCTGCACATTTATGTAGGACTGGGACTCGTCCGACTCCTCGGTGCCATTGGTCTGGTTTGTGTGCACGGGGGCCTGGAGGAAGAGATTGGGCGAAGGGTGGTGAGAAGACTGGGTTAGACCTGGGACGCAGGGTGACGACATCACAGCGCTGAAGTCCATTTGCTCCAGGGTGGTGCTGGGGCTGAGGCCTGTCCCCTCGCCCACATAACTACTCTGGGGGGCTAGGGGCTGCTCCAGTGGCGTCGCTTCCTTCTTGATGTTGTTGACAAGGGATGGGTTGTAGACAAATCCGTTGGATGAACAGTGGATTCCCCCATCGTTGCCGTTACACCCCTCGGCCTTCCCTCCACCTCCTCCATAGGTCTGGCCCTGCTTGGGGTTATTAAGGAAGCAGTCAGGGTCGAAGGTCATTGCAGTTTCAGGAAGGCTAACTCCTCCAGCAGAGTCTAGCGAGCTGGTAAGAACCAGCTCAGCTCCCTCTCCTAAGCCGACCCCGCCGGGGAACGACGCAAACCTCTGGTTCTCAGGGGCGACAGCCAATAGGATGCCGGTGGCTGCGCTTTCGTGTGCGGACGGTAGAAGGTGGGTGTGGCCGGTTGAGTAAACCGAATCCCCGGTCAGCGTGGTGACCTCGGACATGAACACAGCAGTGCTCTGTGACAGGCCGGCGCCGATAGCGAGTGCCGGGCTGTCGGCCATGTCGCTGGTGATTGAGAGTGGGGAACTCTGGGTGGTGTCGGGGACTTCCACCTGGTTGGCGGAGGTAGAGGAGGACACCTCCATGCTACTCTGCGGCAGCAGGGAGGGCTTGGTTATTCGGCCGTTTCTTCGGTCTCCTCCACCTGCTCTGCTCCTGCGCCCTCCAGGGCTGGGCTCGGTCTGGCCCTCCGACACGTCGCTGTTCTGAACCTCTGTGCCGTCTGCTTCCTCGGATCTCTGGGCTGCTGTGGCTCCCGTGCCAGCCGTGGTGCCACCTCCTGCTGCTGCCCCCGACTCCTGCTTGGAGGAGATGATGCGCTGCTTGACACTGGAACATTTCTGGTGGAGGCTGCTTCCAGCACCTGGCAGATTTGTGGAAGAAATACATGTTTTACTTTATTTGCATGAAACATAAAGGACAAGAACATCACAGACAACTTTTTAAAGAGCTGTTTGCCTAGAAGGCGCTAACGTTTTAAGTAGTGCTTTTTTTATCCGATTAATCACACTTTTGAATCATGATTCATCACAGTAAACGACTTACGGACATCATTTAAATTAACTTAAAAAGAGATTTGGACACAAATGCAATTCAATGTCATACAGGAACATATTTTGAATGTTTCACTTGAATTTACCTCATTTATTTGCTCAAAACCCAGTACCAGGTTGTCTAAAGTCCTGTGGGGTGACTTGCATCAAGATTGATGTTGACGTGCAGTGTAAAACAAAATCTGCACAGTTTACGGCAAAATAGCTGTGGTTGCCAGGAATTTAACGTAGAACAAATTAGAGCCAATTTTAGTGTTGCCAATCAGCCTATCCCCAGGGGCATGTCTTTGGAGGTGGGAGGAAGCTGCAGAGAACCCACACAGTCACGGTGAGAACATGGACACTCCACAGAGAAAGACCCCTAGCCTGGAAATCGAACCCTGGACCTTCTCGCTGTGAGACACGAGCACTAACCACTGCATCACCGAGATGCCCTGTCACCAATTCTGCAAAATGCCTGTGTTTGTGAGACATGAGAATTTTAAGTTGAACGCATTTGTACAACCTTTCACTGGACAACTCACATCATGTTCCTGCACATGAGATATTAAAAACAAGCCTGAAATGCTCCAAATATGTTCAATATCTGCTTGAAAGCAGTTCCAACACCTTTATACACACATTGCAGTGAAACTTGCCAAGGGACATGTAAGCAAATATTAACATTGCTGTATGTATACTTTTGACCCAGCAGATTTGCTCACATTTTCAGTAGACCCATAATGAATTCATAAAAGAAGCAAACTTCATGAATTTTTTTTGTGACCAGCAAGTATGTGCTCCAATCACTCTATCACAAAAAAAAAAAAGTTGTAGAAAGTATTGGAAACTCAAGACAGCCATGACATTATGTTATTTACAAGGGTATGTACACTTTTGACCACGACTATATATATATATATATGGTAAGATAAGCTTATTTTGGTTGAACTTTGAGTAAGTTGCAAACAACTTTAACTGTTTTCCCTAAATGTGTTATAATTATAATAATGATGAGGTTGCATGAACTAAAGTGAGCTTTGGCGCCCTCCAACGACGAAAATGTGAACTGAAGGTACTCATAAAGACTTCCAATCCAAACATCAAATGGCAGAGACGTACAAGACTAGGTGAAGACATCTGTATCTCTAAGATGTGGAGTCTTCAAGGCGCAGGTGTAATACTTTGAAGATGAATATAGTATGACTATAGTATGAATATAGTATGAAGATGAACCACATAGTTCTGGGCAGCTGTCCTTTGTTGTCCTTCTAAACCCGATGAAAAGATGAGTGTAATTCTGAAGTTATCTTCTCTCTCTGATGTGCACTTATGAATAATGCATGCTGGAATATTTCAGTCCTGTTCTAACGTGTATTGGCCTGTAGATGGCAGCATGCCACCAACGTTGCCTCTTTTACATTTCTGCTGAAATATAGTTATTGCCAATACCACATCTTTCTGCGCTAATATCAACTCTCAAATCTACATATCGATGCTTTTGATACCTTAGTTATTTCAAATAAAGTACATCATTAACAGGAAGACAGGGTAAAAAAGTAGCTCAACTTGTGGATGAATGTGTCAATTATTGACCTCTTCAGTATTCTAATGTTAACATATTTATGTAACTAAATTGTCACTTACTCTTATTCAATAATGTGTTGTAATTAGGGCTGCGAACACATTTAATCACATTTTGTTGATAGTTAACTCAAAATTAATCTCGTTTGATCACAGATAGACATCATTTTTCATCATTTATAAGTGTACCTGAGACTTTTTAAGTTTTAACACCATGACTGGACAGTTCATTTGCTTAAACGAAATGTTTTTTTTAAACATAGCTCAACTTAAAAAGGATTTAAAAAAAAAAAGAAAAAAAAAAGGCCTGCTGTGTATTGCGAGGAATACAGAATTTGCATTCCTGCTGTAGGAGCACTTGCATTCAGAGGAGGAGCTACACTTCCATGTTGAGATACCAGTTTCACGCATTGATAACATAAAATGTGGATTGTTATGATCTTGCTTTGATTGTCAAAAATGTTTGCAAATATAATCTGTGATATTTCTACCTGCATATATGCTTATGATATTTTATGAATTTTACCTACGCTATAAGACGTGGGAGTGGCATGGCGCCAAATTTTGATTTGGAGGTTTGCCAAAAAACTTTCAACATTTATAACTCGGCTTCACAAATTCAGACATTGATGATAATTTGCACAAATGATTATGATGACACCCTGAAGTGCTGGGTGGGTCAGGACCTATCAATAATGGGCGGAGCCTGGCAAAACCTTCTCCTCAATATCAACTATCAAACAGTCATTACTGCACTGAAGATGATTAGATATCCTTCCAAAGTGATACGAGGCTTTAAGGTTGGGATCTAATCATGACTAGACAATGATATCGACACCAATACCGTTCATAACTTCCTTCCACATACTCCAATCTTCCTGAACATTGGTTGTGGGCGTGGCATGGCGCCAAACTTCGATCTGTGGGCTTGCCACAAAACTTTCAAAATGTATTACTTGGCTCCACAAACTCAGATCTGGATCAGAATTGGTACAAAGGATGATGATGACACCCTCAAGGGCTGGATCGGCCAGTACCTATTTGTACCCATTCGTAGTGGGCGGAACCTGGCGGCGAAAACTGCTCAATCAACCATCAAACTGTCATGACTGCGCTTTAGATGATCAGATCTAAACTGATGTAAAGGCTTCGAGGTCGACCCCAAGAGGGAGAAGCGGTAGAAAATGGATGTTATGCTTTGAAATACTATTTTTGTGTACTGTTTGATTTTTCTGTTGTTAGCTTGGCTATATTGTTGTTCATGCCACTATCTTAATATATTTCATAAATAAATAAATGATAAGAAAGAATATTTAATAATAAGTAAAATAACTGATAATAATAATATAATGAATACTATATAATAAATAAAAGGGCTGTGAATCTTTGGGCAATACATGATTCGTTTCGATTCTTGGGGGTAAGGATTCGATTCAAAACGATTTTCCGTTGAAAATCAATAATTTAATAACATTGGGTGCCAGTTCTATCATGAACTACATTCCTCCATAAAATAGATAAACAGCTCTGATCATTTCTTATATTACTTTCAAACATTTACTAAAGTGGCGGGACAGGATAGATTTTCGAAAAATACAAAAACAATGTATTTTTTCAAAATTATTTTTGATATTTTTGAATTGATCGTTACACATGAAAATAGTGATTCTTTCGAAAACCTATTTTTTCAACACCCCTAATAAATAATATAAAATACATGATAATAATAATTTACAAGGGGTGACTTGGGGACAGCATTGGGCTTAAAAAATTTAGCCGGGGGCCTGCAAAGTAACAATATATATTATAATAGATATATAAATAACAATTATTATAATTGGTTATTAAGAGTATGTGAAAATTCGACCCCTACCTTGTTTACTTTTGTGACGACTTCCTTGAAGTTTTGTAATCAATCAGAAATATCAAACATCTAAAATGCACCAAACATTGATTAGTGTGGAGAGTGTTTTGAATATTTCCTATCATGCATTGTAATGGCTTTAAATGGGTGTCATTTAGATTTATTTAATGCTGATTGGACATTTTTTTTATAACATCCACAAAGTTCAGTGAGCAGGTTGTGTTATGTTTGACCATGTCGTTGACTTTTCGTGCTGCCTGATTTTTTATTTTTTTTGGCACCATGACTAGGGAAGCTTGTTTTGGATTGGGTGGTATATAAGCACATCATCACATTTATGTAAAAATAATGTCCACTGACTTGAGTTACTTGAGTTACTTTAGTTGGCCACCAGATGGTAACATAATAGCAATTATCTGATGGCTGACTACTTTTATATTTTATAAAAAGCAAATTGTTAATTGGACTCCTGCTGTCTCGCAGGCAAAATTGAAGTCGCTGGCGAGCCAAATTTTATATTTTATATTTATATTTTATATTTATATTGCTTTATATTGTGGTATTATTTGAAATACACAACATGTTAGCAGACACATTAGCTGCATTTACACAAAGTATCAGTTTCGGATCGGTTTAGCCGATACCAGCCTGAATGTTACTGGGTGAAAAAGACAATGAGTGGTATGGCACGTTACTACTAACTCTCATATTGATGAAAGTCACTTTGGCACATTACTACCAACTCTCATTATGATAAAAGTCACTTTTGACATGAATTAAAAAAAACATTATTTTTTCCCAAATCACATTTCCATGTCATCTGAAGTGCTGCTTAGTTACCTATGATATCAACCGAATATTACAACCCGTGTTTGGAACTCTTGTATCTGAAGTTTGGCTATAATTGGGTTTTCATTTTTTTTAATTAGAGAGATTTTTTTTTTTTGTCCCAGTGTGACTCACATGGTCATGTTTAGGGTGTAAAAGAAGATGGTCATGTTTAGGGTGTAAAAGAAGATGGTCATGTTTAGGGTGTAAAAGAAGATGGTCATGTTTAGGGTGTAAACACAACACTCACATGGTCATGTTTAGGGTGTAAAAGAAGCCTCACATGGTCATGTTTAAGGTGTAACAAAATATGGTCATGTTTAGGGTGTAAAAGAAGATGGTCATGTTTAGGGTGGAAAAGAAGATGGTCATGTTTAGGGTGTAAAAGAAGATGGTCATGTTTAGGGTGAAAAGGAAGATGGTCATGTTTAGGGTGTAAAAGAAAATGGTCATGTTTAGGGTGTAAAAGAAGATGGTCATGTTTTGGGTGTAAAAGAAGATGGTCATGTTTAGGGTGTAAAAGAAGACTCACATGGTCAGGTTTAGGGTGTAAAAGAAGATGGTCATGTTAAGGGTGTAAAAGAAGATGGTCATGTTTAGGGTGTAACAGAAGATGGTCATGTTTAGGGTGTAAAAGAAGATGGTCATATTTAGGGTGTAAAACAAGACTCACATGGTCATGTGTAGGGTGTAAAAGAAGATGGTCATGTTTAGGGTGGAAAATAAGATGGTCATATTTAGTGTGTAAAAGAAGACTAGCATGGTCATGTTTAGGGTGTAAAAAAGATGGTCATGTTTAGGGTGTAAAAGTATATGGTCATATTTAGGGTGTAAAAAAAGACTCACATGGTCATGTTTAGGGTGTAAAAGAAGATGGTCATGTTTAGGGTGTAAAAAAGATGGTCATGTTTAGGGTGTAAAAGAAGACTGGCATGGTCATGTTTAGGGTGTAAAAGATGGTCATGTTTAGGGTGTAAAAGAAGATGGTCATAATTAGGGTGTAAAAAAAGACTCACATGGTCGTATTTAGGTTGTAAAAGAAGATGGTCATGTTTAGGGTGTAAAAGAAGATGGTCATATTTAGTGTGTAAAAGAAGACTAGCATGGTCATGTTTAGGGTGTAAAAGAAGATGGTCATATTTAGGGTGTAAAAAAAGACTCACGTGGTTGTATTTAGGGTGTAAAAGAAGATGGTCATGTTTAGGGTGTAAAAGAAGATGGTCATGTTTAGGGTGGAAAAGAAGATGGTCATATTTAGTGTGTAAAAGAAGACAAGCATGGTCATGTTTAGGGTGTAAAAGAAGATGGTCATATTTAGGGTGTAAAAAAAGACTCACATGGTCGTATTTAGGGTGTAAAAGAAGATGGTCATGTTTAGGGTATAAAAGAAGCCTCACATGGTCATGTTTAGGGTGTAACAAAAGATGGTCATGTTTAGGGTGTAAAAGAAGATGGTCATGTTTAGGGTGTAAAAAAGATGGTCGTTTTTAGGGTGTAAAAGAAGACTCACATGGTCATGTTTAGGGTGAAAAAGAAGATGGTCATGTTTAGGGTGTAAAAGAAGATGGTCATGTTTAGGGTGTAAAAGAAGATGGTCATATTTAGGGTGTAAAAGAAGACTCACATGGTCACGTTTAGGGTGTAAAAGAAGATGGTCATGTAAAGGGTGTAAAAGAAGAAGGTCATGTTTAGGGTGTAAAAGAAGATGGTCATGTTTAGGGTGGAAAAGAAGATGGTCATATTTAGGGTGTAAAAAAAGACCAACATGGTCATGTTTAGGGTGTAAAAGAAGATGGTCATGTTTAGGGTATAAAAGAAGATGGTCGTATTTAGGGTGTAAAAGAAGATGGTCATGTTTAGGGTATAAAAGAAGATGGTCGTATTTAGGGTGTAAAAGAAGATGGTCATGTTTAGGGTGTAAACATAAGACTCACATGGTCATGTTTAGGGTTTAAAAGAAGCCTCACATGGTCATGTTTAGGGTGTAAAAAAAGATGGTCATGTTTAGTGTGTAAAAGAAGATGGTCATGTTAGGGTGTAAAAGAAGACTCACATGGTCATGTTTAGGGTGTAAAAGAAGATGGTCATGTTTAGAGTGTGAAAGAAGATGGTCATGTTTAGGGTGTAAAAGAAGATGGTCATGTTTAGGGTGTAAAAGAAGATGGTCATGTTTAGGGTGTAAAAGAAGATGGTCGTATTTAGGGTGTAAAAGAAGATGGTCATGTTTAGGTTGTAAAAGAAGCCTCACAAGGTCATGTTTAGGGTGTAACAAAAGATGGTTATGTTTAGGGTGTAAAAGACGATGGTCATGTTTAGAGTGGAAAATAAGATGGTCATATTTAGTGTGTAAAAGAAGACTAGTGTGGTCATGTTTAGGGTGTAAAAGAAAATGGTCATATTTAGGGTGTAAAAGAAGATGGTCATATTTAGGGTTTAAAAGAAGATGGTCATGTGTAGGGTGTCAAAAAAGATGGTCATTTTTAGGGTGTAAAAGAAGACCCACATGGTCAGGTTTAGGGTGTAAAAGAAGATGGTCATGTTAAGGGTGTAAAAGAAGATGGTCATGTTAAGGGTGTAAAAGAAGATGGTCATGTTTAGGGTGTAACAGAAGATGGTCATGTTTAGGGTGTAAAAGAAGATGGTCATATTTAGGGTGTAAAACAAGACTCACATGGTCATGTGTAAAGTAAAAAAGAAGATGGTCATGTTTAGGGTGGAAAGAAGATGGTCATGTTTAGGGTGTAAAAGAAGATGGTCATGTTTAGGGTGTAAAAAAAAGACTCACATGGTCAGGTTTAGGGTGTAAAAGAAGAAGGTCATGTTAAGGGTGCAAAAGAAGAAGGTCATGTTTAGGGTGTAAAAGAAGATGGTCATGTTTAGGGTGGAAAATAAGATGGTCATATTTAGTGTGTAAAAGAAGACTAGCATGGTCATGTTTAGGGTGTAAAAAAAGATGGTCATGTTTAGGGTGTAAAAGTATATGGTCATATTTAGGGTGTAAAAAAAGACTCACATGGTCATGTTTAGGGTGTAAAAGAAGATGGTCATGTTTAGGGTGTAAAAAAGATGGTCATGTTTAGGGTGTAAAAGAAGACTGGCATGGTCATGTTTAGGGTGTAAAAGATGGTCATGTTTAGGGTGTAAAAGAAGATGGTCATAATTAGGGTGTAAAAAAAGACTCACATGGTCGTATTTAGGTTGTAAAAGAAGATGGTCATGTTTAGGGTGTAAAAGAAGATGGTCATGTTTAGGGTGGAAAAGAAGATGGTCATATTTAGTGTGTAAAAGAAGACTAGCATGGTCATGTTTAGGGTGTAAAAGAAGATGGTCATATTTAGGGTGTAAAAAAAGACTCACGTGGTTGTATTTAGGGTGTAAAAGAAGATGGTCATGTTTAGGGTGTAAAAGAAGATGGTCATGTTTAGGGTGGAAAAGAAGATGGTCATATTTAGTGTGTAAAAGAAGACAAGCATGGTCATGTTTAGGGTGTAAAAGAAGATGGTCATATTTAGGGTGTAAAAAAAGACTCACATGGTCGTATTTAGGGTGTAAAAGAAGATGGTCATGTTTAGGGTATAAAAGAAGCCTCACATGGTCATGTTTAGGGTGTAACAAAAGATGGTCATGTTTAGGGTGTAAAAGAAGATGGTCATGTTTAGGGTGTAAAAAAGATGGTCGTTTTTAGGGTGTAAAAGAAGACTCACATGGTCATGTTTAGGGTGAAAAAGAAGATGGTCATGTTTAGGGTGTAAAAGAAGATGGTCATGTTTAGGGTGTAAAAGAAGATGGTCATATTTAGGGTGTAAAAGAAGACTCACATGGTCACGTTTAGGGTGTAAAAGAAGATGGTCATGTAAAGGGTGTAAAAGAAGATGGTCATGTTTAGGGTGGAAAAGAAGATGGTCATATTTAGGGTGTAAAAAAAGACCAACATGGTCATGTTTAGGGTGTAAAAGAAGATGGTCATGTTTAGGGTATAAAAGAAGATGGTCGTATTTAGGGTGTAAAAGAAGATGGTCATGTTTAGGGTGTAAAAGAAGATGGTCATGTTTAGGGTATAAAAGAAGATGGTCGTATTTAGGGTGTAAAAGAAGATGGTCATGTTTAGGGTGTAAACATAAGACTCACATGGTCATGTTTAGGGTTTAAAAGAAGCCTCACATGGTCATGTTTAGGGTGTAAAAAAAGATGGTCATGTTTAGTGTGTAAAAGAAGATGGTCATGTTAGGGTGTAAAAGAAGACTCACATGGTCATGTTTAGGGTGTAAAAGAAGATGGTCATGTTTAGAGTGTGAAAGAAGATGGTCATGTTTAGGGTGTAAAAGAAGATGGTCATGTTTAGGGTGTAAAAGAAGATGGTCATGTTTAGGGTGTAAAAGAAGACGGTCATATTTAGGGTGTAAAAGAAGACTCACATGTTCATGTTTAGGGTGTAAAAGAAGATGGTCATGTTTAGGGTGTAAAAGAATATGGTCATGTTTAGGGTGTGAAAGGAGATGGTCATGTTTAGGGTGTAAAAGAAGATGGTCATGTTTAGGGTGTAAAAGAAGATGGTCATATTTAGGGTGTAAAAAAAGACTCACATGGTCATGTTTAGGGTGTAAAAGAAGATGGTCATATTTAGTGTGTAAAAGAAGATGGTCATGTTTAGGGTGTAAAAGAAAATGGTCATATTTAGGGTGTAAAAGAAGATGGTCATGTTTAGGGTGTAAAAGAAGATGGTCATATTTATGGTTTAAAAGAAGATGGTCATGTTTAGGGTGTAAAAGAAGATGGTCATATTTAGGGTGTAAAAGAAGACTCACATGGCCAGGTTAAGGGTGTAAAAGAAGGTGGTCATGTTCAGGGTGTAAAAGAAGATGGTCATGTTTAGGGTGTAAAAGAAGATGGTCATATTTAGGGTGTAAAACAAGACGCACATGGTCATGTGTAGGGTAAAAAAGAAGATGGTCATGTTTAGGGTGGAAAAGAAGACGGTCATATTTAGGGTGTAAAAGAAGACTCACATGTTCATGTTTAGGGTGTAAAAGAAGATGGTCATGTTTAGGGTGTAAAAGAAGATGGTCATGTTTAGGGTGTGAAAGGAGATGGTCATGTTTAGGGTGTAAAAGAAGATGGTCATTTTTAGGGCGTAAAAGAAGATGGTCATGTTTAGGGTGTAAAAGAAGATGGTCTTGTTTAGGGTGTTAAAAAAGATGGTCATGTTTAGGGTGTAAAAGAAGATGGTCATATTACGGTGTGTAAAAGAGGACTCACATGGTCATGTTTAGGGTGTAAAAGAAGATGGTCATGTTTAGGGTGTAAAAAAAGATGGTCATATTTAGGGTGTAAAAGACGGCTCACATGGTCAGGTTTAGGGTGTAAAAGAAGATGGTCATGTTAAGGGTGTAAAAGAAGATGGTCATATTTAGGGTGTAAAAGAAGACTCACATGGTCATGTTTAGGGTGTAAAAGAAGATGGTCATGTTTAGGGTGTAAAATAAGATGGTCATGTTTAGGGTATGAAAGGAGATGGTCATGTTTAGGGTGTAAAAGAAGATGGTCATGTTTAGGGTGTAAAAGTAGATGGTCATATTTAGGGTGTAAAAAAAGACTCACATGGTCATGTTTAGGGTGTAAAAGAAGATGGTTATATTTAGGGTGTAATAAAAGATGCTCATATTTAGGGTGTAAAAGAAGACTCACATGGTCATGTTTAGGGTGTAAAAGAAGATGGTCATGTTTAGGGTGTAAAAGGAGATGGTCATGTTTAGAGTGTAAAAGGAGATGGTCATGTTTAGGGTGTGAAAGGAGATGGTCATGTTTAGGGTGTAAAAGAAGATGGTCATGTTTAGGGTGTTAAAGAAGATGGCCATGTTTAGGGTGGGAAAGAAGATGGTCTTGTTTAGAATGTGGAAAAGAAGACTCACATGGTCATGTTTAGGGTGTAAAAGAAGCCTCACATGGTCATGTTTAGGGTGTAAAGAAGATGGTCATGCTTAGGGTGTAAAATAAATTGGTCATGTTTAGGTTGTCATTGAAGATGGTCATGTTTAGGGTGTAAAAGAAGATGGTTGTGTTTAGGGTGTAAAGGAAGATGGTAATGTTTAGTGTGTAAAAGAAGATGGTCATGTTCAGATAGTAAAAGATGCTCGTATTTAGGGTGTAAAAGAAGATGGTCATGTTTAGGGTGTAAAAGAAGATGGTCATGTTTAGGATGTAAATGAAGATGGTCGTGTTTAGGGTGTAAAAGAAGATGGTCATGTTTAGGGAGTAAAATAACATGGTCATGTTTAGGGTGTAAAGAAGATGGTCATGCTTAGGGTGTAAAATAAATTGGTCATGTTTAGGTTGTCATAGAAGATGGTCATGTTTAGTGTGTAAAAGAAGATGGTCATGTTCAGATGGTAAAAGATGGTCGTATTTAGGGTGTAAAAGAAGATGGTCATTTTTAGGGTGTAAAAGAAGATGGTCGTGTTTAGGGTGTAAAAGAAGATGGTCATGTTTAGGGAGTAAAAGAAGATGGTCATGTTTAGGGTGTAAAAGAAGATGGTCATGTTTAGGGTGTAAAAGAAGATGGTCATATTTAGGGTGTAAAAAAAGACTCACATGGTCATGTTTAGGGTGTAAAAGAAGATGGTCATATTTAGTGTGTAAAAGAAGATGGTCATGTTTAGGGTGTAAAAGAAAATGGTCATATTTAGGGTGTAAAAGAAGATGGTCATGTTTAGGGTGTAAAAGAAGATGGTCATGTTTAGGGTGTAAAAGAAGATGGTCATATTTAGGGTGTAAAAGAAGACTCACATGGTCAGGTTAAGGGTGTAAAAGAAGATGGTCATGTTAAGGGTGTAAAAGAAGATGTTCATGTTTAGGGTGTAACAGAAGATGGTCATGTTTAGGGTGTAAAAGAAGATGGTCATATTTAGGGTGTAAAACAAGACTCACATGGTCATGTGTAGGGTAAAAAAGAAGATGGTCATGTTTAGGGTGGAAAAGAAAATGGTCATATTTAGGGAGTGAAAAAAGACTCACATGGTCATGTTTAGGGTGTAAAAGAAGACGGTCATATTTAGGGTGTAAAAGAAGACTCACATGTTCATGTTTAGGGTGTAAAAGAAGATGGTCATGTTTAGGGTGTAAAAGAAGATGGTCATGTTTAGGGTGTGAAAGGAGATGGTCATGTTTAGGGTGTAAAAGAAGATGGTCATGTTTAGGGTGTAAAAGAAGATGGTCATATTTAGGGTGTAAAAAAAGACTCACATGGTCATGTTTAGGGTGTAAAAGAAGATGGTCATATTTAGTGTGTAAAAGAAGATGGTCATGTTTAGGGTGTAAAAGAAAATGGTCATATTTAGGGTGTAAAAGAAGATGGTCATGTTTAGGGTGTAAAAGAAGATGGTCATATTTATGGTTTAAAAGAAGATGGTCATGTTTAGGGTGTAAAAGAAGATGGTCATATTTAGGGTGTAAAAGAAGACTCACATGGTCAGGTTAAGGGTGTAAAAGAAGGTGGTCATGTTCAGGGTGTAAAAGAAGATGGTCATGTTTAGGGTGTAAAAGAAGATGGTCATATTTAGGGTGTAAAACAAGACGCACATGGTCATGTGTAGGGTAAAAAAGAAGATGGTCATGTTTAGGGTGGAAAAGAAGACGGTCATATTTAGGGTGTAAAAGAAGACTCACATGTTCATGTTTAGGGTGTAAAAGAAGATGGTCATGTTTAGGGTGTAAAAGAAGATGGTCATGTTTAGGGTGTGAAAGGAGATGGTCATGTTTAGGGTGTAAAAGAAGATGGTCATTTTTAGGGCGTAAAAGAAGATGGTCATGTTTAGGGTGTAAAAGAAGATGGTCTTGTTTAGGGTGTTAAAAAAGATGGTCATGTTTAGGGTGTAAAAGAAGATGGTCATATTACGGTGTGTAAAAGAGGACTCACATGGTCATGTTTAGGGTGTAAAAGAAGATGGTCATGTTTAGGGTGTAAAAAAAGATGGTCATATTTAGGGTGTAAAAGACGGCTCACATGGTCAGGTTTAGGGTGTAAAAGAAGATGGTCATGTTAAGGGTGTAAAAGAAGATGGTCATATTTAGGGTGTAAAAGAAGACTCACATGGTCATGTTTAGGGTGTAAAAGAAGATGGTCATGTTTAGGGTGTAAAATAAGATGGTCATGTTTAGGGTGTGAAAGGAGATGGTCATGTTTAGGGTGTAAAAGAAGATGGTCATGTTTAGGGTGTAAAAGTAGATGGTCATATTTAGGGTGTAAAAAAGACTCTCAAGGTCATGTTTAGGGTGTAAAAGAAGATGGTTATATTTAGGGTGTAATAAAAGATGCTCATATTTAGGGTGTAAAAGAAGACTCACATGGTCATGTTTAGGGTGTAAAAGAAGATGGTCATGTTTAGGGTGTAAAAGGAGATGGTCATGTTTAGAGTGTAAAAGGAGATGGTCATGTTTAGGGTGTGAAAGGAGATGGTCATGTTTAGGGTGTAAAAGAAGATGGTCATGTTTAGGGTGTTAAAGAAGATGGTCATGTTTAGGGTGGGAAAGAAGATGGTCTTGTTTAGAATGTGGAAAAGAAGACTCACATGGTCATGTTTAGGGTGTAAAAGAAGCCTCACATGGTCATGTTTAGGGTGTAAAGAAGATGGTCATGCTTAGGGTGTAAAATAAATTGGTCATGTTTAGGTTGTCATAGAAGATGGTCATGTTTAGGGTGTAAAAGAAGATGGTTGTGTTTAGGGTGTAAAGGAAGATGGTAATGTTTAGTGTGTAAAAGAAGATGGTCATGTTCAGATAGTAAAAGATGCTCGTATTTAGGGTGTAAAAGAAGATGGTCATGTTTAGGGTGTAAAAGAAGATGGTCATGTTTAGGATGTAAATGAAGATGGTCGTGTTTAGGGTGTAAAAGAAGATGGTCATGTTTAGGGAGTAAAATAACATGGTCATGTTTAGGGTGTAAAGAAGATGGTCATGCTTAGGGTGTAAAATAAATTGGTCATGTTTAGGTTGTCATAGAAGATGGTCATGTTTAGGGTGTAAAAGAAGATGGTTGTGTTTAGGGTGTAAAGGAAGATGATAATGTCTAGTGTGTAAAAGAAGATGGTCATGTTCAGATGGTAAAAGATGGTCGTATTTAGGGTGTAAAAGAAGATGGTTATTTTTAGGGTGTAAAAGAAGATGGTCGTGTTTAGGGTGTAAAAGAAGATGGTCATGTTTAGGGAGTAAAAGAAGATGGTCATGTTTAGGGTGTAAAAGAAGATGGTCATGTTTAGGGTGTAAAAGAAGATGGTCATATTTAGGGTGTAAAAAAAGACTCACATGGTCATGTTTAGGGTGTAAAAGAAGATGGTCATATTTAGTGTGTAAAAGAAGATGGTCATGTTTAGGGTGTAAAAGAAAATGGTCATATTTAGGGTGTAAAAGAAGATGGTCATGTTTAGGGTGTAAAAGAAGATGGTCATGTTTAGGGTGTAAAAGAAGATGGTCATATTTAGGGTGTAAAAGAAGACTCACATGGTCAGGTTAAGGGTGTAAAAGAAGATGGTCATGTTAAGGGTGTAAAAGAAGATGTTCATGTTTAGGGTGTAACAGAAGATGGTCATGTTTAGGGTGTAAAAGAAGATGGTCATATTTAGGGTGTAAAACAAGACTCACATGGTCATGTGTAGGGTAAAAAAGAAGATGGTCATGTTTAGGGTGGAAAAGAAAATGGTCATATTTAGGGAGTGAAAAAAGACTCACATGGTCATGTTTAGGGTGTAAAAGAAGACGGTCATATTTAGGGTGTAAAAGAAGACTCACATGTTCATGTTTAGGGTGTAAAAGAAGATGGTCATGTTTAGGGTGTAAAAGAAGATGGTCATGTTTAGGGTGTAAAGGAAGATGGTCATGTTTAGGGTGTGAAAGGAGATGGTCATGTTTAGGGTGTAAAAGAAGATGGTCATGTTTAGGGTGTGAAAGAAGATGGTCTTGTTTAGGGGGTTAAAAAAGATGGTCATGTTTAGGGTGTAAAAGAAGATGGTCATATTACGGTGTGTAAAAGAAGACTCACATGGTCATGTTTAGGGTGTAAAAGAAGATGGTCATGTTTAGGGTGTAAAAGAAGATGGTCATATTTAGGGTGTAAAAGAAGACTTATATGGTCATGTTTAGGGTGTAAAAGAAGATGGTCACGTTAAGGGTGTAAAAGAAGATGGTCATATTTAGGGTGTAAAAGATGACTCACATGGTCATGTTTAGGGTGTAAAAGAAGATGGTCATGTTTAGGGTGTAAAAGAAGATGGTCATGTTTAGGGTGTGAAAGGAGATGGTCATGTTTAGGGTGTAAAAGAAGATGGTCATGTTTAGGATGTAAAAGTACATGGTCATATTTAGGGTGTAAAAGAAGACTCACATGGTCATGTTTAGGGTGTAAAAGAAGATGGTCATATTTAGGGTGTAATAAAAGATGCTCATATTTAGGGTGTAAAAGAAGACTTATATGGTCATGTTTAGGGTGTAAAAGAAGATGGTCATGTTTAGGGTGTAGAAGAAGATGGTCATGTTTAGGGTGTAAAATAAGATGGTCATGTTTAGGGTGTAAAAGAAGATGGTCATGTTTAGGGTGTAAAAGAAGATGGTCATATTTAGGGTGTAAAAGAAGACTTATATGGTCATGTTTAGGGTGTAAAAGAAGATGGTCATGTTTAGGGTGTAAAAGAAGATGGTCATGTTTAGGTTGTAAAAGAAGATGGTCATGTTTAGGGTGTAAAGAAGATGGTCATGCTTAGGGTGTAAAATAAATTGGTCATGTTTAGGTTGTCATAGAAGATGGTCATGTTTAGGGTGTAAAAGAAGATGGTCATGTTTAGGGTGTAAAGGAAGATGGTAATGTTTAGTGTGTAAAAGAAGATGATCATGTTCAGATGGTAAAAGATGGTCGTATTTAGGGTGTAAAAGAAGATGGTCCTGTTTAGGGTGTAAAAGAAGATGGCCGTGTTTAGGGTGTAAAAGAAGATGGTCATGTTTAGAATGTGGAAAAGAATACTCACATGGTCATGTTTAGGGTGTAAAAGAAGCCTCACATGGTCATGTTTAGGTTGTAAAAGAAGATGGTCATGTTTAGGGTGTAAAGAAGATGGTCATGCTTAGGGTGTAAAATAAGTTGGTCATGTTTAGGTTGTCATAGAAGATGGTCATGTTTAGGGTGTAAAAGAAGATGGTTATGTTTAGGGTGTAAAGGAAGATGGTAATGTTTAGTGTGTAAAAGAAGATGGTCATGTTCAGATGGTAAAAGATGGTCGTATTTAGGGTGTAAAAGAAGATGGCCGTGTTTAGGGTGTAAAAGAAGATGGTCATGTTTAGGATGTAAATGAAGATGGTCGTGTTTAGGGTGTAAAAGAAGATGGTCATGTTTAGGGAGTAAAATAAGATGGTCATGTTTAGGGTGTAAAGGAAGATGGTAATGTTTAGTGTGTAAAAGAAGATGGTCATGTTCAGATGGTAAAAGATGGTTGTATTTAGGGTGTAAAAGAAGATGGCCGTGTTTAGGGTGTAAAAGAAGATGGTCATGTTTAGGGTGTAAAAGAAGATGGTCATGTTTAGGATGTAAATGAAGATGGTCGTGTTTAGGGTGTAAAAGAAGATGGTCATGTTTAGGGTGTAAAAGAAGATGGTCATATTTAGGGTGTAAAAGAAGATGGTCATGTTTAGGGTGTAAAAGAAGATGGTCATGTTTAGGGTGTAAAAGAAGATGGTCATATTTAGGGTGTAAAAGAAGATGGTCATGCTTGGGGTGTAAAAAATGATGGTCATATTTAAGGTGTAAAAGAAGACTTACATGGTCATGTTTAGGGTGTAAAAGAAGATGGTCATATTTAGGGTGTAAAAGAATACTCACATGGTCATGTTTAGGGTGTAAAAAGAGATGGTCATATTTAGGGTGGAAAAGAAGATGGTCATGTTTAGGATGTACAAACCCTGTTTCCATATGAGTTGGGGAATTGTGTTAGATGTAAATATAAACGGAATACAATGATTTGCACATCACTTTCAACCCATACTCTGTTGAATATGCTATTAAATTGATAAACATTTTTTTTGTTGCAAATAATCATTAATTTTAGAATTTGATGCCAGCAACACATGACAAAGAAGTTGGGAAAGGTGGCAATAAATACTGATAAACACTTTTTTGGAATATCCCACAGGTGTGCAGGCTAATTGGGAACAGATGGGTGCCATGATTGGGTATAAAAACAGCTTCCCAAAAAATGCTCAGTCTTTCACAAGAAAGGATGGGGCGAGGTACACTCCTTTGTCCACAACTGCATGAGCAAATAGTCAAACAGTTTAAGAAGAACGTTTCTCAAAGTGCAATTGCAAGAAATTTAGGGATTTCAACATCTACGGTCCATAATATCATCAAAAGTTTCAGAGAATCTGGAGAAATCACTCCACGTAAGCGGCAACCAACATAGAATGACCGTGACATTTGATCCCTCAGACGGCACTGTATCAAAAACCGACATCAATCTCTAAAGGATATCACCACATGGGCTTAGGAACACTTCAGAAAACCACTGTCACTAAATACAGTTGGTCGCTACATCTGTAAGTGCAAGTTAAAGCTCTACTATGCAAAGCAAAAAGCCATTTATCAACAACATCCAGAAATGCCGCCGGCTTCTCTGGGCCCGAGATTATCTAAGATGGACTCATGCAAAGTGGAAAAGTGTTCTGTGGTCTGACGAGTCCACATTTCAAATTGTTTTTGGAAATATTCGACATCGTGTCATCCGGACCAAAGGGGAAGCGAACCATCCAGACTGTTATTGACGCAATGTTCAAAAGCCAGCATCTGTGATGGTATGGGGGTGCATTAGTGCCCAAGGCATGGGTAACTTACACATCTGTGAAGGCACCATTAATGCTGAAAGGTACATACAGGTTTTGGAACAACATATGCTGCCATCTAAGCGCCGTCTTTTTCATGGACGCCCCTGCTTATTTCAGCAAGACAATGCCAAGCCACATTCAGCACGTGTTACAACAGCGTGGCTTCGTAAAAAAAGAGTGCGGGTACTTTCCCGGCCCGCCTGCAGTCTAGACCTGTCTCCCGTCGGAAATGTGTGGCGCATTATGAAGCGTAAAATGCGACAGCGGAGACCCTGGACTGTTGAACGACTGAAGCTCTACATAAAACAAGAATGGGAAAGAATTCCACTTTCAAAGCTTCATCAATTAGTTTCCTCAGTTCCCAATTGTTTATTGAGTATTGTTAAAAGAAAAGGTGATGTAACACAATGATGAACATTCCCTTTCCCAACTACTTTGGCACGTGTTGCAGCCATGAAATTCTAAGTTAATTATTATTTGCAAAAAAATAATAAAGTTTATGAGTTTTATCTTGTCTTTTTAGTGCATTCAATTGAATATGGGTTGAAAAGGATTTGCAAATCATTGTATTCCGTTTATATTTACATCTAACACAATTTCCCAACTCATATGGAAACGGGGTTTGTAAAAGAAGATGGTCATGTTTAAGGTGTAACAGAAGATGGTCATGTTTAGGGTGGAAAAGAAGATGGTCATGTTTAGGGTGGAAAAGAAGATGGTCACGTTTAGTGTGTAAAAGAAGATGGTCATGTTTAGGGTATAAAAGAAAATGGTCATATTTAGGGTGTCAAAGAAGATGGCCATGTTTACGGTGTGAAAGAAGATGGTCATGTTTAGGGTGTAAAAGAAGATGGTCATGTTTAGGGTGTAAAAGAAGATGGTCACGTTTAGGGTGTAAACATAAGACTCACATGGTCATGTTTTGGGTGTAACAGAAGATGGTCATTTTTAGGGCGTAAATGAATATGGTCATATTTAGGGTGTAAAATAATATGGTCGTATTTAGGGTGTAAATATAAGACTCACACATGGGCTTGAGTTGTCCGATGAGTTCCTCCTTGCTCCACTTGGCCCACTCCTTCCTGTCAGTGTTGATGGAGCAGAGGACGGGGCCACACGGCTTCCCGCTGTCGTCCACCGCTGGAACGTTCAGGTAGTGCACCAGCACGATGTCTGGGTTCTACAACACACCACACACACCTGGCAGGTTAAACATGACAGAAGGAGGGGGAGACGGAGGAGAGCATGAGGAGGTCAGGAGGGAGGCGGGACGGAGCGTGTCAGACTAGATTCTTTCACATGCTTAGAAAACATTCTGGCCCACTGGTCAGTCCACATGTATGTTTATATGTACACGTGTACACGTATGTTTATATGTAGACGTGTGCATGTATGTTTATATGTACACAAGTACACGTATGTTTATATGTGTGCATGTATGTTTATATGTACATGTGTACACGTATGTTTATATGTAGACGTGTGCATGTATGTTTATATGTACACAAGTACACGTATGTTTATATGTGTGCATGTATGTTTATATATACACAAGTACACATATGTTTATATGTGTGCATTTATGTTTATATGTACATGTGTGCATGTATGTAATTATGTACACGTGTACACGTATGTTTATATGTAAAAGTGTGCATGTATGTTTATATGTACACAAGTACACATATGTTTATATGTACACGTGTGCATGTATGTTTATGTACATGTGTGCATGTATGTTTATATGTACACGTGTGCATGTATGTTTATATGTACACGTGTACATGTATGTTTATATGTACATGTGTGCATGTATGTTTATATGTACACAAGTACATGTATGTTTATATGTACATGTGTGCACGTATGTTTATATGTACACGTGTGCATGTATGTTTATATGTGCACGTGTGCATGTATGTTTATATGTACACAAGTACATGTATGTTTATATGTACACGTGTGCACGTATGTTTATATGTGCACGTGTGCATGTATGTTTATATGTACACAAGTGCATGTATGTTTATATGTACACGTGTGCATGTATGTTTATATGTACACGTGTACATGTATGTTTATATGTACACGTGTACATGTATGTTTATATGTACACGTGTGCACGTATGTTTATATGTACACGTGTGCATGTATGTTTATATGTACACAAGTACATGTATGTTTATATGTACACGTGTGCACGTATGTTTATATGTACACGTGTGCATGTATGTTTATATGTACACAAGTACATGTATGTTTATATGTACACGTGTGCACGTATGTTTATATGTACACGTGTGCATGTATGTTTATATGTACACGTGTGCAGAGCTATGGGATGCGTACCCCATGAATGATTGAACAGGTGTGTACTTGAGAGCGGGAGAAGTTCTTCTCCATAAATATTCAGGAGGCGGACTCAGGTGAGGGGGAGGGCCCGTTGAGGTGTAAGAAGAAAAGAGCCCAGTGGGCTGCTTTATGATGGTTCTCCCTGATGTGAGTGATGTGTGTGTGAAGAGCAGAACATGGCACAGAGGGAGAAACAAGTCCCCCCCCCAACCCCTCCTGGTGCTAGAGCCACAAAAGTGGGAAAATAAAATATATTTGATGGAGGGCAAATTCAATTTCCAGCATGTGGCGAGGGTGTCCTTGTGACCAATTATGCAAGACATATTGGCAAAGAATGCATAAAGATGGAGGAATTTCCATAATTTAGATGAACATCGCTCGGTGTTCCATGTTTTTCATGGAAATGAAGGAACGTTGAAGATGGAACTTGGACAAGTGATGAGGTTCTGCTGAGAGAAACTGCATGCAGGAAGTACTCACTCATCTTGTTACGTTACAGCCTTATTCCAACATGAAATGCATTCATTTTTTGTCCTCAAAATTCTACACACAATACCCCATAAAAACAATGTGAAAATATTTTTTTGAATTTTTGTTTTTTCAAATAAAAAACAAATATTTTTGAACACAATGTCACCAGCTTGGCACACCTATCTTTGGGCACTTTGCCTCTTTCCTCTTTGCAGCACCTCTCAAGCTCCATCAGGTTGGATGAAGTGTTGGTTTTCATCCAGGATGTCTCAGTGCGTTGCTGCATTCATTTTTTCCTCCATCAGGTTTGAATGGGAAGCGTTGGTTTTCATCCAGAATGTCTCTGTACATTGCTGCATTCAACTTTCCCTCTATCCTGACTAGTCTCTCAGTTAGTTTTCATCCAGAATGTCTCAGTGCATTGCTGCATTCATCTTTCCCTCCATCAGGTTGGATGGGAAGCGTCGGTTTTCATCCAGGATGTGTCTGTATATTGCTGCATTCACCTTTCCCTCTATCCTGACTAGTCTCTCAGTTTTCATCCAGGATGTCTCTGTAGATTGCTGCATTCATCTTTCCCTCTATCCTGACTAGTCGCTCAGTTAATTTTCATTCAGGATGTCTCAGTGCATTACTGCATTCATCTTTCCCTCCATCAAATTGGATGGGAAGCGTTGGTTTTCATCCACGATGTCTCTGTACATTGCTGCAGTCATCTTTCCCTCTATCCTGACTAGTCTCCCAGTGAGTTTTCATCCAGGATGTCTCTGTACATTCAATCAATTAATCAATATTTATTTATATAGCCCTAAATCACAAAAGTCTCAAATGGCTGTACAAGCCACAACGACATCCTCGGTACAGAGCCCACATAAGGGACGTCAATGTGAATGACTATGAGAAACCGCATATTTGGGTAACCCCCCCTCTTTAGGGGAGACCTAAAGCAATGGATGTCGAGTAACATAATATTGTGAAAGAACAGTCCTTAGTGGATCTAAAACATAGTAGTGAGAGTCCAGTCCATTGCTGCATTCATCTTAGTCCAGTCAGGGAGGTGACCAAGAACCCAATGGTCACTCTGTCAGAACTACAGCATTTCTCTGTGGAGAGAGGAGAACCTTTCAGAAAGACAATCCACCAATCAGGCCTGGATGGTAGAGTGGTCACCTGAAAGACTTTCAGACCATGAGAAAGTAAATTCTCTGGTCTGATGAGACAAAGATTGAAGTCTTTGGCGTGAATGTTTGGAGGAAACCAGACACCGCTCATCACCACCAATACCATCCCTACAGTGAAGCATGGTGGTGGCAGCATCATGGTGTGGGGATGGATTTCAGCGGCAAGAACTGGGAGACTATTCAGGATAGAGGGAAAGATGAATGCAAAAATATACAGAGACATCCTGGATGAAAACCAACACTTCCCATCCAACCTGATGGAGCTTGAGAGGTGCTGCAAAGAGGAATGAGAGAAAGTGTCCAACTATAGGGGTGCCAAGCCGGTGGCATCGTGTTCAAAAAGACTTGAAGATGTAATTGCTGCCAAAGGTGCATCAACTAAGTATTTATCAAAGACTGTCAATACTTATGTACATGTCTTTTTTTTTTTTTGATACATTTGCTCACTATTAAAAAAATACAAAAATCACATTGTCATTATGGGGCATTGTGTGTAGAATTTTGAGGACAACAATTATTTAATTTTGGCTGTAAATATTTTCTGGATGTACTGTATATGTGTGTGTGTGTTGGGTATGCACAGTAGTGTTTTTTTTGGAGAGACCACATGAGAGCAGTGCCTGAAGACCTGGATGGTGACCACGGGTCGCCCCAGTCAACGTTACTTCCAGATAAGAAGAGCTTTCACAAGTCAGGGAGGAATGTTCACATCCATCCTGCCAGTGGACCATAAACTCTGCCACTTTTATTATTAGCAGACTTTGTGATGGTACTTTTTAGTGCAGCTGCCTCATGAATCTTTGAAGAGGAGGATGTTTATGTTGGTGTGCTGTTTGGAAATGTCACGGACAATTTGAGAGATTAAAATGAACAAAACAGTCCCCAGTTTCAGTGTCTTGTGTAGGATTGTCAATCACCTGCTAACGCAACATGCTTGGTGAAGAAGGTGGCACTAGACGCTGACTAGCAGCTACAGTCGCCCTCCACACATCAAATATTGACACTTGGCAGATTATTTTTTGAATTTTTGATACTAAATGGAGCATTTTTAGGCATAAAAAGGCTAAAGAAAGAACAATATTGGCCACTAGAGGAGACCAAAGCAATCAGAGCGCACTGTTCAGTATCCTGCCCCCTGATTGGCTCAGCCTCAGGCAGCATTACTATAATAGGAGTGAAGCTATGATGCAAAACCAACGATTCTTACCTGACAAACCATATTCATTCAACTTCTTCCAAACATGTTGCAGCCTTATACCAACATGGAATACATTCATTTTTGTCCTGAAAATTCTACACACAATACCCCACAATGAGAAAAGTTGTCTTTTTTTATTTATTTTGCAAATGTATTAAAAATGTCCATAAGTATTCACAGCCATTGCCCAATACTTAGTTGATGCTCCTTTTGGCAGCAATTACAACTTATTTATGTACATGGAATGTGTTTTGTAGTTTTTAATACATTTAAAAAAAACAAACCCAACATGTTTTCACATTGTCATTTTGGGTATTGTGTGTAGAATTTTGGAATAAGGTTGTAACATAACAAAACGTTAAAAATGGAAGCAAATACTTTCCAGATGCACTATATTTGACTTTAGTTCCATATATGGAAGATATAAAGTGATTCCCGCCATTTTACTGTCGTCCAAAGTTGTAGTCAATAAGTTTCTTCTTTTCCTCTATCTTTTTGCTGTGGGGCAGACTGGCTTGTGCATGCACATGCATCCTCCGCTGTAGTAGACTTGACATGGAAGCGCTACAAACGACAAGATGGCTGACGGGGGGAGATGTGGTCAAAAAGAGGCGTGTCCTGGTGAATAATGTGCACTCTGAAGAAAGGGTAAGAAAGCGGCTGGAAGATGGTCTGTAAAAGTAAATCTATGCAGAACGTGGACCAAAGCACCTCCATTACAAGCCATGTAGACCACGAGAAGTGTTTTAAAGTCTTATTTCGGGGCTCTCATAATGCTGAGAAATATTTTTAGAACAGATTTTTGTCTGCTCAAGCTATGAAAAGATTTCATTTTTACAGCCCAGATTCAAAGTAAAACATTATGAACATCTCAGCCAGGCTGAAGACCATGTAAGTCGTGTTTTTGGAAGCCGTACAAGATCAAATCATTTTGAGAAGAAGCACACTCGGTTATGTCTAAAGTGTTACAAAGGTGGTTATTTGCTACTTTTTTTACAGCCTCCTGGAAAGTGGTGGTACAAACGTCAACCTCCTACTGAGGAACTATGGCTGATGGACATGATCACAGAAATGTGGACAAAAGGGAAAATAATTACATCTGAGGGAAGAGAAGATGCTTGAAGTGGATCATTTATTTATAAAAACATTCATGATATTTATTATTAGTAAAGAAACACTTTTTAGATAATACATAGCCTCCTGGAAAGGTATTATTTGATTGATTAATGATTCCTACTTGGCAGAAATTCATATATGCAGAACCAATTAACAGCGGTACACGAGGGAGGACTGTATGTAGAATTTATTTTTGGACGCAATTTTGAAATGACACAAGAATGTTTTGTTTTGTTTGTCTATGATTATTGTTGTTATTATTATTATATTGTATCATCTTGTTATTCATTTATTTATAAACAAAAATGCAATTATACTTATTTGTATATATATATATGTATATATATAAGGACAAATTATATATATACATATATATATATAAGGACAAATTATATTTATTGGAATTTTTATTTGATTGAAAAAGAACAAATTATATATGTATATATATATATATATATATATATATATATATATATATATATATATATATATATGTATATATATATATATATATATATATATATATATATAATATTTATTGGAATTTTTATTTGATTGAAAAAGAACAAATTATATATGTATATATATATATATATATATATATATATATATATATATATATATATATATATATATATATATATATATATATATATATATATATACATATATAATTTGTTCTTTTTCAATCAAATACAAATTCCAATAAATATTGAGTAAAAAAACCCCAAATATTTCATGTATAATTAATTATTCCTATTTTGCCAAAATTCACATATCTGGACTCAATGAACAGGATCAAGTAGGGAGGACCGTATGTAGAGTTTGAGGTTATACATCTTGTTTGGTGGGTGTGGAGACGTGTGAGAGACGGTGAAGGCAGGGAATGGCAGGTGGGTATCTTACCTGCAGCAGCCAATAGCATCTACGGTGGAAGGTGGGGATGATGGAGGAGTGGACGTAGCAGCCATACAGACACTAGAGAGAGGAGAGGAGAGGAAATTCCAGGAGAAAAAAAGAAAATGGAGGGAGCGGGACACAAGAAGGAGAGGATGAGGAGAGGACAGCAAAGGAGAAGCCAGGTTATACTGTAGGCACATAGCTCCGTTTCATTGAGGAGCACTACTGTCTTGTGGAAATGCTGCTGACTAATCAAAATAACAATATATGGCATAAAAATCAATAATCTGAGGCTGCACGTGTCAGGGTCTCATCAAGGTCATCACACGTACAGTCAACACATACAGTATATAATAGCAACATGACACATGTCATCAAGGTCATCAGACATGTCATCAAGGTCATCACACATACAGTCAACACACATAATAGCAACATCACACATGTCATCAAGGTCATCACACGCACAGTCAACACACATAATAACAACAACATCACACGTCATCAAGGTGATCAGACATGTGATCAAGGTCATCACACGTACAGTCAACACACATAATAGCAACATCACACATGTCATCAAGGTCATGACACGCACAGTCAACACACATAATAGCAATATCACACGTCATCAAGGTCATCAGACATGTCATCAAGGTCATCACACGCACAGTCAACACACATAATAGCAACATCACACGTCATCAAGGTCATCAGACATGTGATGAAGGTCATCACACGTACAGTCAACACACATAATAGCAACATCACACGTCATCAAGGTCATCACACATACAGTCAACACACATAATAGCAACATGACACATGTCATCAAAGTCATCACACATGTCATCACACATGCAGTCACAACATCACACGTACAGTCAGCACACAAAATGGCAACATGACACATGTCATCAAGGTCATCGCATGTACAGTCAACATGAATAATAGCAACATCACACATGTCATCAAGATCATCACACATATAGTCACAATATCACACGTACAGTCAACACACATAATAACAACATCACACATGTCATCAAGGTCATCACACGCACAGTCAACACATAGAGTATATAATAGCAACATGACACATCTCATCAAGGTCATCACACATGTCATCAAGGTCATCGCACGTACAGTCACAACATCACACGCACAGTCAACACACATAATAGCAACATGACACATGTCATCAAGGTCATCACACGCACAGTCAACACACATTATAGCAACATGAGACATGTCATCAAGGTCATCACACATGTCATCAAGGTCATCACACGCACATTCAACACACATAATAGCAACATGACACATGTCATCAAGGTCATCACACATGTCATCAAGGTCATCACACGTACAGCCACAACATCACATGTACAGTCAACACACATAATAGCAACATGACACATGTCATCAAGGTCATCACACATGTCATCAAGGTCATCACACGTACAGTCACAACATCACACGTACAGTCAACACACATAATAGCAACATGACACATGTCATCAAGGTCATGACACATGTCATCAAGGTCATCACACACACAGTCAACACATACAGTATATACAAACCCCGTTTCCATATGAGTTGGGAAATTGTGTTATATGTAAATATAAACAGAATACAATGATTTGCTAATCCTTTTCAACCCATATTCAATTGAATGCACTACAAAGATAAGATATTTGATGTTCAAACTCATAAACTTTATTTTTTTTTTGCAAATAATAATTAACTTAGAATTTCATGGCTGCAACACGTGCCAAAGTAGTTGGGAAAGGGCATATTCACCACTGCGTTACATGGCCTTTCCTTTTAACAACACTCAGTAAACATTTGGGAACTGAGGAGACACATTTTTTTAAGCTTCTCAGGTGGAATTCTTTCCGATTCTTGCTTGATGTACAGCTTAAGTTGTTCAACAGTCCGGGGGTCTCCGTTGTGGTATTTTAGGCTTCATAATGCGCCACACATTTTCAATGGGAGACAGGTCTGGACTACAGGCAGGCCAGTCTAGTACCCGCACTCTTTTACTATGAAGCCACGCTGATGTAACACGTGGCTTGGCATTGTCTTGCTGAAATAAGCAGGGGCGTCCATGGTAACGTTGCTTGGATGGCAACATATGTTGCTCCAAAACCTGTATGTACCTTTCAGCATTAATGGTGCCTTCACAGATGTGTAAGTTACCCATGTATTGGGCACTAATACACCCCCATACCATCACAGATGCTGGCTTTTCAACTTTGCGCCTATAACAATCCGGATGGTTCTTTTCCTCTTTGGTCCGGAGGACAAAACGTCCACAGTTTCTAAAAACAGTTTGAAATGTGGACTCGTCAGACCACAGAACACTTTTCCACTTTGCATCAGTCCATCTTAGATGAGCTCAGGCCCAGCGAAGCCGACTGCATTTCTGGGTGTTGTTGATAAACGGTTTTTGCATTGCATAGGAGAGTTTTTACTTGCACTTACAGATGCAGCGACCAACTGTAGTTACTGACAGTGTGTTTCTGAAGTGTTCCTGAGCCCGTGTGGTGATATCCTTTACACACCGATGTCGCTTGTTGATGCAGTACAGCCTGAGGGATCGAAGGTCACGGGCTTAGCTGCTTACGTGCAGTGATTTCTCCAGATTCTCTGAACCCTTTGATGATATTACGGACCGTAGATGGTGAAATCCCTAAATTCCTTGCAATAGCTGCTTGAGAAAGGTTTTTCTTAAACTGTTCAACGATTAGCCCACGCATTTGTTGACAAAGTGGTGACCCTCGCCCCATCCTTGTTTGTGAATGACTGAGCATTTCATGGAATCTACTTTTATACCCAATCATGGCACCCACCTGTTCCCATTCACCTGTGGAATGTTCCAAATAAGTGTTTGATGAGCATTCCTCAACTTTATCAGTATTTATTGCCACCTTTCCCAACTTCTTTGTAACGTGTTGCTGGCATCAAATTCTAAAGTTAATGATTATTTGCAAAAAAAAAAAAAGGTTATGAATTTGAACATCAAATATGTTGTCTTTGTAGTATATTCAAATGAATATGGGTTGAAAGTGATTTGCAAATCATTGTATTCCGTTTATATTTACATCTAACACAATTTCCCAACTCATATGGAAACGGGGTTTGTAATAGCAACATCACACATCTCATCAAGGTCATCACACGTCATCAAGGTCATCACACGTACAGTCAACACGCATAATAGCAACATGACACATGTCATCATGGTCATCACACGCACAGTCAACACATACTGTATATAATAGCAACATGACACATGTCATCAAGATCATCACACGTCATCAAGGTCATCACACGTACAGTCACAACATCACACGTACAGTCAACACACATAATAGCAACATGACACATGTCATCAAGGTCATCACACGTACAGTCAACACACAATAGCAACATGACACATGTCCTCAAGGTCATCACACGTTCAGTCACAACATCACACGTACAGTCAACACACATAATAGAAACATGACACATGTCATCAAGGTCATCACACGTACAGTCAACACACAAAATAGCAACATGACACATGTCCTCAAGGTCATCACACGTACAGTCACAACATCACACGTACAGTCATCACACAAAATAGCAACATGACACATGTCATCAAGGTCATCACACGTACAGTCAACACACATAATAGCAACATGACATATGTCATCAAGGTCATCACACATACAGTTACAACATCACGTACAGTCAACACAGAAAATAGCAACATGACACATGTCATCAAGGTCATCACACGCACAGTCAACACACATAATAGCAACATGACACATGTCATCAAGGTCATCACACATGTCATCAAGGTCATCACACATGTCATCAAGGTCATCACATGTACAGTCACAACATCACACGTACAGTCAACACGCATAATAGCAACATGACACATGTCATCAAGGTCATCACACGTACAGTCAACACACATAATAGCAACATGACACATGTCATCAAGGTCATCACACGTACAGTCACAACAACACACGTTCATTCAACACACAAAATAGTAACACGACACATGTCATCAAGGTCATCACACGTACAGTCACAACATCACACGTACAGTCAACACACACAATAGCAACATGACACATGTCATCAAGGTCATCACACGTACAGTCACAATATCACACGTTCAGTCAACACACAAAATAGTAACACGACACATGTCATCAAGGTCATCACACGTACAGTCAACACACATAATAGCAACATGATACATGCCATCAATGTCATGACACATGTCATCAAGGTCATCACACGTACAGTCACACCATCACAAGTACAGTCACACCATCACAAGTACAGTCAACACACATAATAGCAACATGACACATGTCATCAAGGTCATCACACGTACAGTCACAACATCACACGTACAGTCAACACACATAATAGCAACATGACACATGTCATCAAGGTCATCACACGTACAGTCACAACATCACACGTTCAGTCAACACACAAAATAATAACACGACACATGTCATCAAGGTCATCACACGTACAGTCAACACACACAATAGCAACATGACACATGTCATCAAGGTCATCACACGTACAGTCACAACATCACACGTTCAGTCAACACACAAAATAGTAACACGACACATGTAATCAAGGTCATCACACGTACAGTCAACACACATAATAGCAACATGATACATGCCATCAAGGTCATGACACATGTCATCAAGGTCATCACACGTACAGTCACACCATCACAAGTACAGTCACACCATCACAAGTACAGTCAACACACATAATAGCAACATGACACATGTCATCAAGGTCATCACACGTACAGTCACAACATCACACGTACAGTCAACACACATAATAGCAACATGACACATGTCATCAAGGTCATCACACGTACAGTCACAACATCACACGTTCAGTCAACACACAAAATAATAACACGACACATGTCATCAAGGTCATCACACGTACAGTCAACACACACAATAGCAACATGACACATGTCATCAAGGTCATCACACGTACAGTCACAACATCACACGTTCAGTCAACACACAAAATAGTAACACGACACATGTAATCAAGGTCATCACACGTACAGTCAACACACATAATAGCAACATGACACATGTCATCAAGGTCATCACACATGCCATCAAGGTCATGACACATGTCATCAAGGTCATCACACGTACAGTCACACCATCACAAGTACAGTCACACCATCACAAGTACAGTCAACACACATAATAGCAACATGACACATGTCATCAAGGTCATCACACGTACAGTCACAACATCACACGTTCAGTCAACACACAAAATAATAACACGACACATGTCATCAAGGTCATCACACGTACAGTCAACACACACAATAGCAACATGACACATGTCATCAAGGTCATCACACGTACAGTCACAACATCACACGTTCAGTCAACACACAAAATAGTAACACGACACATGTAATCAAGGTCATCACACGTACAGTCAACACACATAATAGCAACATGACACATGTCATCAAGGTCATCACACATGCCATCAAGGTCATGACACATGTCATCAAGGTCATCACACGTACAGTCACACCATCACAAGTACAGTCACACCATCACAAGTACAGTCAACACACATAATAGCAACATGACACATGTCATCAAGGTCATCACACGTACAGTCACAACATCACACGTTCAGTCAACACACAAAATAATAACACGACACATGTCATCAAGGTCATCACACGTACAGTCAACACACATAATAGCAACATGATACATGTCATCAAGGTCATGACACATGTCATCAAGGTCATCACACGTACAGTCACACCATCACACGCCTCCTTGCCATCCTCTCCTTACAAGGAGCCTGCAGCTATCTACAGTGTGTTTGGCCACAAGCAGAGAGCATTTCCATACATTTCCATCTGATATGAGGTGGCTCCTCTTTTTCTCTCTTTCTCTCTTTCCTGCTACTGCCATGCCTCCTGCCCTCCTGCCCCCCTGCACCACACCACGCACTCTTGCTCCGGGGGTCCCGGGAAGAGGTGACACAAACAATTACAGAGCAACTACTAGGGAGAGAAACACTTGCCTTGGGATGTGTGTGTGTGTACGTGTGTCTGTACGTGTGTGTGTGTGTACATGTGTGTGTGTGTGTGTGTGTGTGTGTGTTTGCAGGGCAGCAGAAAAATGCGTGTCAGATGGTTGTCAGTGCGAGTGTGCTGTTGTAAATAATGGAGGTGCAGATGGGAATACTTGATCTCAATTATTCCCTTTGCCTACGTCTGCTCTGCATCTATGTCAGGGGTCTCCAAACTTTTTTCACATGGGGCCACAATGGGCTGAAAACATTGGGCCGGGGGTCCAAAGTCGTCTGCACATAAAGTAACCATATATATATATATATATATATATATATATATATATATATATATATATATATATATATATATATATATATTTTATTTTTAATTTTATTTTTTTTTAATTTTATTTATTTATTTATATAGCCTATACATATGGACGTGTACATATTCGTGTATATATATACAAACCCTGTTTCCATATGAGTTGGGAAATTGTGTTAGATGTAAATATAAACGGAATACAATGATTTGCAAATCATTTTCAACCCATATTCAGTTGAATATGCGACAAAGACAACATATTTGATGTTCAAACTGATAAACATTTTTTGCAAATAATCATTAACTTTAGAATATGATGCCAGCAACACGTTACAAAGAAGTTAGGAAAGGTGGCAATAAATACTGATAAAGTTGAGGAATGCTCATCAAACACTTATTTGGAACATCCCACAGGTGTGCAGGCTAATTGGGAACAGGTGGGTGCCATTATTTGGTACAAAAACAGCTTCCCAAAAAATGCTCAGTCTTTCACAAGAAAGGATGGGGCGAGGTACACCCCTTTGTCCACAACTGCGTGAGCAAATAGTCAAACAGTTTAAGAACAACGTTTCTCAAAGTGCAATTGCAAGACATTTCGGGATTTCAACATCTACGGTCCATAATATCATCAAAAGGTTCAGAGAATCTGGAGAAATCACTCCACATAAGCGACATGGTCGGAAACCAACATTGAATGACCATGACCTTCGATCCTTCAGACGGCACTGTATCAAAAAGCGACGTCAATCTCTAAAGGATATCACCACATGGGCTCAGGAACACTTCAGAAAACCACTGTCACTAAATACAGTTGGTCGCTACATCTGTAAGTGCAAGTTAAAGCTCTGCTATGCAAAGCAAAAGCCATTTATCAACAACATCCAGAAACGCCGCCGGCTTCATTGGGCCCGAGATCATCTAAGATGGACTCATGCAAAGTGGAAAAGTGTTCTGTGGTCTGATGAGTCCACATTTCAAATTGTTTTTGGAAATATTCAACATCGTGTCATCCGTACCAGAGCGAACCATCCAGACTGTTATCGACGCAAAGTTGAAAAGCCAGCATCTGTGATGGTATGGGGGTGCATTAGTGCCCAAGGCATGGGTAACTTATATATCTGTGAAGGCACCATTAATGCTGAAAGGTACATAGAGGTTTTGGACCAACATATGCTGCCATCTAAGCGCCGTCTTTTTCATGGACGCCCCTGCTTATTTCAGAAAGACAATACCAAGCCACATTCAGCACGTGTTACAACAGCGTGGCTTCGTAAAAAAAGAGTGCGGGTACTTTCCTGGCCCGCCTGCAGTCTAGACCTGTCTCCCATCGAAAATGTGTGGCGCATTATGAAGCGTAAAATACGACAGCGGAGACCCCGGACTGTTGAATGACTGAAGCTCTACATAAAACAAGAATGGGAAAGAATTCCACTTTCAAAGATTCAACAATTAGTTTCCTCCGTTCCCAATCGTTTATTGAGTGTTGTTAAAAGAAAAGGTGATGTAACACAGTGGTGAACATGCCCTTTCTCAACTACTTTGGCACGTGTTGCAGCCATGAAATTCTAAGTTAATTATTATTTGCAAAAAAAAAATTAAGTTTATGAGTTTGAACATCAAATATCTTGTCTTTGTAGTGCATTCAATTGAATATGGGTTGAAAAGGATTTGCAAATCATTGTATTCCGTTTATATTTACATCTAACACAATTTCCCAACTAATATGGAAACGGGGTTTGTATATATATATATATATATATATATATATATATATATATATATATATATATATATATATATATATATATATATATATATATATATATATATATATATATATATATAATATTAATATGATGAATATATCCATATTCATTAATATAATTAGATATTAAGAGTATGTAAAAGTTGAACTTTGTTTATTTCCGTGACGACCTTCTTAAAGTTGTGTAATCCATCATGAATATCAAGCAGCTAAAATGTAGACATTTTTTTTTTTACATTGCATGGACATGTTTTACAAAACCCACAAAGTTGAGTGAGCAGGTATTGTTATGTGTGACCATGTGTGTTGACTTTTTGTGTCAGTTGCATATTTTTTGCCCGACAAATAGTTGTTCGGATTGGGTCATTCGGTAAATTGCTGTGCTTTGTTGACTTCAAATCATTGACCTGATTTACTTTGATGGCGGCAATCTGAATGTCAGGTATTTGAAATTAAATTGGAAACAGTTTCTTTATCAAACTCATGACATTTCGCAGGTCAAACTAGAGATGCTATACATACCTATGTGTACCTATTTATGTATATTATATACATAAATATATATTTTATAATAATATAATTAATATATAATTAATAAGGTTTGACTCCTACCTTGTTTACTTCCATCACAACCTTTTTAAAAGCGTAATCAATCAGAAATATCAAGCGGCTAAAATGTACCAAACATGGATACATGTGGAGAGAGTGTTTTGCATTTTTTCCCATCATGCATTGCAGTGGCTATAAATGGGAGTAATTTTGAAATATGTATAGTGGGTGGACATTTTTTTTATAATATCCACAAAGTTCAGTGAGCATGTCGTGTTATATGTGACCACGTGTGTTGACCTTTATATTAATTGCTTTTTTTTTTTGCACAATGACTAGGGAAGGTTGTTTGGACTGTGTTAATTTGGATTTTTTTTTTATAATACCCACAAAGCTCAGTGAGCAGGTCATCTTATGTTTGACCATGTGTGTTGACCTTTATGTTAGTTGCATTTTTTTGCACCATGACTAGGGAAGGTTGTTTGGACTGTGTCAGTTTGGACGTTTTTTTATATCCACAAAGTTGAGTGAGCAGGTTGTGTTACGTGTGACCATGTGTGTTGATTTTTTGTGTCGGTTTATTTGCACAATGAGTGGGAAAGGTTGTTGGGATTTGGTCATATAGGTAAATGCTGTGCTGCGAGTAAAATGTATGGTCATTGACCTGATTTACTCACATTGTCCACACGATAGCAGCACAGATGTATACAATAATACTGTTGGCTCCCCCAGGCCAGATTCCTTCAACTCATGAAGTCAAACTGAAGATGCCGGCCGGGCCGAACTTGGCCCGCGAGCCGTGGTTTGGACACCCCTGATCTACAGAACCTTCCAATCCCCTTCTGTCTGTTTTCCTTCCACACTCCTCTCACCTCTCCGTATATTCCTGCTGAATAATCAATTTTTTGAGCTGGCTGATGTGACTCAAACACACACACACACACACACACACACACACACACACACACACACACACACACACACACACACACACACACACACACACACGCTGCCTTGAGACTGGATCGATACCCCCTCTCCGTTCTGCTGAAGAAGGCATTGACATCATTCCTGGCTGCAGGCCAAACACACTCTTATCCTTCAGAAGGAGAGAGAGGGGCGAGAGAGATGGAGGGGGAGACGGGGACAGGGCCAGGCAGGGCGGGGGAGGGACAGCACCATCACACACACACACACACACACACACACACACACACACACACACACACACACACACACACACACACACACACACACACATATATTCTTGTATTTGTTACCTTCTTTAGACCTGAGAAAAATGCCTCCCTCTTTAGGACCACCCTTTCTAGATATATAAAGATGTGTATTTACGGCAATAATAATACATACATACTATGCAAATATAAAAAGCTTGTTGTGAAAAATGAGTTAGAATTTCACAAGAGAAAGGTCACAATTTCAGAAGAAAAACTGAATATATGTGCAGTATTATGATAAAAGTCGCAATTTTACAAGAAAAGCTTATCATTTTGGCAATTTTATGAAAAGAGTCGTAATTTTACTCGACAAAAGTCACCATTTTAAAAGAAAACTTTAACATTTTGGCAATATTATAATAATGATGGGAATTTTACTTGGCAACATTATGACAAAAGTCACCATTTTGCTCAAAAAATGTCACTATTTTAACAAAAAAATTGGCAATATTGTCATAAGTCAGAATTTTATATGACAAATGTCACTATTTTGCATTTAAAAGTAATAATTTTACATAAAAAAGTAATCATTTTACGAGAAAATATTACAGAAACAGAAAGAATATGAGAAATTGTTCCCAATTTTATGAGAAAGAAGTCCACACATTGTGAGAAAAAGACTGATTTTAGTTAATTTTTGTATGTAATTGGTTTTTAACCTTCATTATTTACTTCAAGTTATTACAGTATGTCTTTTGGCCAAAGGGGGAGTATTTAAATTTTTTCAGTTTTTAGTTAATTAATTTTTTTTGTTTTTGTTTTTTATTTACTTCAAGTTAATACAGTATGTCTCTATACACATATTTAATTATTTTTTTATTCATTTTGGCCAAATGGGGCTTTCAATTTCTTACACACACTTGTTATTTCATATGTTGACCAGAGGGGGGTGCTCTTTTAAAAGCGACACACAGTCAATGTGAAAAATCCCTCCTTTTTGGGACCACCCTCATTTTGACCAGCAGGGGTGCAAATGAGACATTGTCTATTAGATGCAATGTTATTGGGACCATGATTTATGTCATCACTTGTTCACACCTCCTCATATGGAAGATACTTTTCCTTCTTCATGTCTCAAGAAGGCTAGAAATACAAGAACACACACACACACACACACACACACACACACACACACACACACACACACACACTGTAGTTCCAGCGTGTGTTTGTGAGCAGGCCTGACCTGCACGTGGTCAGGTCAGGAGCAAGGGTGTGACCAACATTATGGATTGGATCGGCGGCGAAGGCAAACTCAGCACAAAACAGATCAGAGGCTTGTTTGGTCCTCCTCTCTCACCTCCACACCCTGGACTTTCAGCTTCATGTGGTCCTCTCGGGTGGTCTTCCCATCTTTCCTCTTCTTCCAGCAGTATCCATCCTTCCTGTACTTCACCTTCTTGCGGTTGTAGAGGATCATGGAGCCATTTTGAGGCCTGCTCGGAGGAGAGAAGGAGGCAGAGAGGAGCACTCGGTGAGAAGATCTGTCTGACAGCAGAGGATAAATATTGGAACAAAAGTCTGTTGGTGTGGTGTGTATCACACCCAAACATACATGGCACAAGATCTCAGGGGTTCGACATCGAAATGTGGACTACTTACAACGTCAGCTTTCACTCTCAATATATTCATTATTCTGTCCTCGCTGCTCCTTTCCAGCGTGTGCAGCTGGACAGATAGTTAACAGCACGAAGAAACAGAATCTCCAGAATGTTGTTCCTTCTTTTGAATTATACCCCCCAGTTTTATTTCTCCATACGTCTTCCTTTGCTTAGGTTTGTAAGACTGAACGAATAAATGTTACAAAAGTATCACGCCCGTTGTGTGTTCCACACAAACAATGTCTACTGTGTGTGTGTTGCATACATAAAACAGAAGGTTTTGGGGTTAATACACACAGCAAACACTGCACACGTGATTTAACACAATTAAACCCAAGGTGTAGCTTTATCGCCCTCTGCTGGTCAAATTCAGCGCTACATTTGTTTAACCAGCCAAAAACAACACAAGCACAAAGTCAGCAATTTCAATACATTCACACTTTGTTGTTCAGTTGCTCAAAAGACCTAACCTCGATCCTGACCTCACAGAGCCCAAAAAAAGTCTGCGGGCTATAGAGCATTTTCTATTCGGGCTCCAGTACTCTGGAATGCCCTCCCAATAACAGATAGGTAACAAATGGCGCACGACTAAACTTGAGGTTTTCCATCAAGCATGGAGTGATAGTTTAATAATTTATAAACGCATGCTTACTTTAGCTAAAGCTAAATACTACTCAAATCTCATCTGCCTCAACAAAAACGATCCTAAATATTTGTTCAGTACAGTAGCATCGCTAACCCAATAGGGGACTCCTCCCAGTAGCTCCACCCACTCGGCAGATGACTTCATGAATTTCTTTAATAAGAAAATTGAACTCATTAGAAAGGAGATTAAAAACAACACATCCTAACTACAACTGGGCTTTATTAACACAGATACAACTGTATATACGACAGATATTGCCCTCCAAAATAGTCTCTCTCTTTTTGATGAAATAACGTTAGAGGAACTCCTGCGGCGTGTAAATAGGATAAAACAAACAAAATGTTTACTTGACCCACTTCCTGGGAAACTTATCAAGGAACTGTTTGTATTATTAGGACCATCAGTGCTAAATATTATAAACTTATCACTTTCCTCTGGCACTGTTCCCCTAGCATTCAAAAAAGCGGTTATTCATCCTCTGCTCAAAAGACCTAACCTCGATCCTGACCTCATGGTAAACTACCGACCTTCCCCCCTTCCCTTTATTTCGAAAATCCTCAAAAAAAAAAGAATCCTCTGCTCAAAAGACCTAACCTCATACTTGCCAACCCTCCTGGATTTTCCGGGAGACTCCCGAAATTCAGCGCCTCTCCCGAAAACCTCCCGGGACAAATTTTCTTCCGAAAATCTCCCGAAATTCAGGCAGAGCTGGAAGCCACGCCCCCTCCAGCTCCATGTGGACCTGAGTGACGTGTCAACAGCCTGTATTCACGTCCGCATTCCCACAATATAAACAGTGTGCCTGCCCAAACACGTTATAACTGCAGAATGATCGAGGGCGAGTTCTTGGTTTCTTATGTGGGTTTATTGTTAGGCAGTTTCATTAACGTCCTCCCAGCGCGGTAACAACACACAACAACAGCAGTCATGATTTATTTTACCGTAAAGCAGTTCGTCTGCCGTAAACAGCAATGTTGTTGTAATATATTGAGTTAGAGGCAATAACCAGGCGAGGTGATGAAGTACGTCTCTTTACTGTAGACTTCAGAACAGACTCACACACTTGACGTCAGGTGCGCAACACCACGTAAATCGTTGGCCAACCAAAAAGTAACCCCAGTACGCTATAGCCAACATTCACCAGGAGATGGCAACAGACAAACATAGATCACTCTATTACATTCCTCCCCTTTTAGAAATGTAGAAGTTACTCAAAATAAATAAACAACCCAACCAAAAAATGCAGCAGCTCAATTAAAAAACTGTACTTAAGCCACATTTTTTTTTTTTTTTTTTAGTACTGAACTCTTAACCCTCATTTGTAAACAATAACATGCTTATTATACAAACAGTATTTGTACACCTTTAACACAGATTTTTATACTGTCTTCAGAGATTCTGTTTTATTGGTGGTACTCGAAACCTTTCTGGGTACCTGCGAAAGGGTGTTCAGCATGGTTAGAAAAATAGTGACAGAGAATAGAACAAGAATGGACAATTCAACCCTTAACTCAACAATGAGTAGATGAGTGTTATGTGTGTGTACATGTGTAAATAAATGAACACCGAAATTCAAGTATTTCTTTTATTTACAACAACAGCAGTTCAGCAACAGCTCTCGCAAAAATGACTAATGATCTATTGCTAACGATGGATTCTGATGCGTCATCCATGTTGCTGCTTCTTGATCTTAGCGCTGCTTTCGATACCGTCCATCATAATATTTTTTAGAGCGTATCAAAACACGTATTGGTATGTCAGACTTAGCCTTGTCTTGGTTTAACTCTTATCTTTCTGACAGGATGTAGTGCGTCTCCCATAACAATGTGACCTCGGACTATGTAAAGGTAACGCGTGGAGTTCTTCAGGGTTCGGTTCTTGGCCCTGCACTCTTTAGTATTTACATGCTGCCGCTAGGTGACATCATACGCAAATACGCTGTTAGCTTTCACTGTTATGCTGATGACACCCAACTCTACATGCCCCTAAAGATGACCAAGACGCCGGATTGTAGTCAACTGGAGGCATGTCTTAATGAAATTAAACAATGGATGTCCGCTAACTTTTTGCAACTCAACGCCAAGAAAACGGAAACGCTGATTATCGGTCCTGCTAGACTAGTCCTAGTAATACCACCTTAACATGTGACAACCAAACAATTATACACCTATTTAATTATACCACCTTAACATTTGACAACCAAACAATTATACACTTATTTAATAATATCACCTTAACATTTGACAACCAAAATATTATCACTTATTTAATAATATCACCTTAACATTTGACAACCAAACAATTATACACCTATTTAGTAATACCACCTGAACAGTGTCACTAGCATGCCGACTGATAAAATCTTGCTATATTCCAGTTTTAGATGAAAAATGACTCATAATCCAAACAAAAAAAAGTGGGGGTCATTTCCGGGCCTAAATTGGCTGCCAAAGTTGACCAATTTAGAGCGATGATGTCCTGCTTCTTCTACTATCCAGGTGAGAGGCAGGATTTACCATCCACAATAAAGTTTCACGAGCACAGGAAGCAATGATGTAAACATTGTCCCACACGCTATAAATAGCATCACTAATACTTGCTCATATTCAAGTCACGACATGTAAATGGAGAATTGTTGGCGCTTCTTGCGTGGCTTTTTTTCTTGGCTTTTATGGGCGGAATAAAGAACCTCCCATCGGCTCCGCTGGAAGATGACTTTTATTTACCTTTATTTACGAGTTATGACGCATTAGAAAAGGAAAGCCATCCGTCGCCGTGTCTCTCATAATGATTGTGAACGATAAGCAACATTTCCAAGAAAAGGTGCAGTTCCCCTTTAAGAGGGATGTGATATTTAAAAGACAGACAGGAAGAGAAGAGGTGTGAGAAGACAATGTCAACAGAACAATGTCAGCATGTGTTCTCAGGCTCAATGTCAAAGCTGCTGCTGAGCCATCAATCATTCTTTTTCTACAACATTAAGGACCAGTCTATGCGCTATACGTGTGTGTGTGTGTGTGTGTGTGTGTGTGTGTGTGTGTGTGTGTGTGTGTGTGTGTGTGTGTGTGTTCATCTTTGCCTTATCTCATGACAACAGCAGCAATCAATAAACTAACAGATACACACAAGTGTACACAGTGTTTATCCCACCATCTCTTCATTTTCTCTCAGTCCCTCCATTCTCATCTCTTCTCCTCTCATCTTCTCCTCTTATCTTCTCCTCTCATCCTTCCCATCACTGGGGTCCTCTGCCTGGGTCTGAGTGGGCACATGTGGGCCGGGGCGATTGCAATTTAAGTGGGGTGTAGTAAAATTGAATTTGCTCTGAGCTGATTTTCTTTGACATGGCAAATCTGTTCTGTTTTTGGGGGGAGAGCCTGCCAGCGTTGGAGACCCCCGTAGACCCCCACTCATCATAGTGTGTGAGTCATCTCAGGGTGATGCTTCTGATTATGTTATGGAAACCAGAGATGAGGTCAGATGTGTGTGCGTGTGCGTGTGTGTGTGTGTGTGTGTGTGTGTGTGTGTGTGTGTGTGTGTGTGTGTGTGTGTGTGTGTGTGTGTGTGTGTGTAGTACAGTGCACTTCACTTTTACAGCCTTATTCCAAAATGGAATACATTCAAGTTTGTCCTCAAAATTCTACACACAACGACAATGTGAAAAGTTTTTTTTTGTTAATTACAAATGTATTTAAAAATAAAAAAATGACATGTACATAAGTATTGACAGCCTTTGCTCAATACTTAGTTGATGCACCTTTGGCAGCTAATACAGCCTCAAGTCTTTTTGAATACGAAGCCACCAGTTTGGCACACCTATCTTTGGACAGTTTGGCCCATTCCTCTTGGCAGCAACTCTCCATGAGGTTTAATGAGAAGTGTTGGTTTTCATCCAGGATGTCTCTGTGCATTGGTGCATTCATCTTTCCCTCTATCCTGACTAGTCTCCCAGTTCCTGCCGCTAAAAACCATCTCCACACCATGATGCTGCCACCACCATGCTTCACTGTAGAGATGGTATTGGTGGTGATGAGCGGTGTCTGGTTTCCACCAAACATTCACACCAAAGACTTCATTTTGTCTCATCAGACCAGAGAATTTAGTTTCTCATGGTCTGAGAGTCTTTCAGGTGCATTTTGGCAAACTTTTTTGGTCACTCCGTCAGAGCTACTGCATTCCTCTGTGGAGAGAGGAGAACCTTCCAGAAGGACATCCATCTCTGCAGGAATCAACCAAGAGTGACCAGACGGAAGCCATTTCTTAGTAAACGTTTGTCAAAATGCACCTGAAAGACTCTCAAACCATGAGAAAGTAAATTTTCAGGTCTGATTAGACAAAGACTGAAGTCTTTGGTGTGAATGTTTGGAGGAAACCAGACACCGCTCATCACCACCAATACCATCCCTACAGTGAAGCATGGTGGTGGCAGCATCATGGTGTGGGGATGGTTTTTAGCAGTAGGAACTGGGAGACTATTCAGGATAGAGGGAAAGATGAATGTAGCAATATAGAGAGACATCCTGGATGAAAACCAACGCTTTCCATCCAACCTGATGGAGCTTGAGAGGTGCTGCACGGATGAAAGGGGGAAACTGTCCAAAGATAGGTGTGCCAAGCTGGTGGCATGGTGTTCAAAAAGACTTGAGGATGTACTTGCTGCCAAAGGTGCGTCAACTAAGTATAGCGCAAAGGGTCTGAATACTTATGTACATGTGATTTTTAAAATGTTATTACATTTGCACATTTTTTTAAACATTTCAACAATGTTCCCATCACAACTACATGGTACTTTCTTTCAACTATGTTCCCATGACAACTACATGGTACCTTCTTTCAACCATGTTCCCATGACAACTACATGGTACCTTCTTTCAACCATGTTCTCATGACAACTACATGGTACCTTCTTTCAACCATGTTCCCATGACAACTACATGGTATATTATTTCAACTATGGTCCCATGACAACTACATGATACTTTATTTCAACCATGTTCCCATGACAACTACATGGTACCTTATTTCAACCATGTTGCCATGACAACTACATGGTACCTTTTTTCAACCATGTTCCCATGACAACTACATACTTTATTTTAACCATGTTCACATGACAACTACATGGTACCTTATTTCAACCATGTTCCCATGACAACTACATGATATTTTATTTCAACCATGTTCCCATGACAACTACATGGTACCTTATTTCAACCATGTTGCCATGACAACTACATGGTACCTTTTTTCAACCATGTTTCCATGACAACTACATGATACTTTATTTTAACCATGTTCACATGACAACTACATGGTACCTTATTTCAACCATGTTCCCATGACAACTACATGATACTTTATTTCAACCATGTTCCCATGACAACTACATGATACTTTATTTTAACCATGTTCACATGACAACTACATGGTACCTTATTTCAACCATGTTCCCATGACAACTACATGATACTTTATTTCAACCATGTTCCAATGACAACTACATGGTACCTTCTTTTAACCATGATCCCATGACAACTACATGGTATATTATTTCAACCATGTTCCCATGACAACTACATGGTATATTATTTCAACCATGTTCCCATGACAACTACATGGTATATTATTTCAACCATGTTCCCATGACAACTACATGATACTTTATTTCAACCATGTTCCCATGACAACTACATAGTACCTTATTTCAACCATGTTCCCATGACAACTACATGATACTTTATTTCAACCATGTCCCCATGACAAGTAAATGGTACCTTCTTTCAACCATGTTGCCATGACAACTACATGGTACCTTCTTTCAACCATGTTCCCATGACAACTACATCGTACCTTATTTCAACCATGTTCCCATGACAACTACATCGTACCTTATTTCAACCATGTTCCCATGACAACTACATGATACTTTATTTCAACCATGTCCCCATGTCAAGTAAATGGTACCTTCTTTCAACCATGTTGCCATGACAACTACATGGTACCTTATTTCAACCATGTTCCCATGACAACTACATCGTACCTTATTTCAACCATGTTGCCATGACAATGGCATGATACTTTATTTCAACCATGTTGCCATGACAACTACATGGTACCTTCTTTCAACCATGTTCCCATGACAACTACATGATACTTTATTTCAACCATGTTCCCATGACAACTACATGGTACCTTCTTTCAACCATGTTCCCATGACAACTACATGATACTTTATTTCAACCATGTTCCCATGACAACTACATGGTACCTTCTTTCAACCATGTTCCCATGACAACTACATGGTACCTTCTTTCAACCATGTTCCCATGACAACTACATGATACTTTATTTCAACCATGTTCCCATGACAACTACATGGTACCTTCTTTCAACCATGTTCCCATGACAACTACATGGTACCTTCTTTCAATCATGTTCCCATGACAACTACATGGTACCTTCTTTCAACCATGTTCCCATGACAACTACATGGTATCTTCTTTCAACCATGTTTCCATGACAACTACATGGCACCTTCTTTCAACCATGTTCCCACGACAACTACATGGTACCTTCTTTCAACCATGTTTCCATGACAACCACATGGTACCTTCTTTCAACCATGTTCCCATGACAACTACATGGTACCTTCTTTCAACCATGTTCCAATGACAACTACATGGTACCTTCTTTCAACCATGTTGCCATGACAACTACATGGTACCTTCTTTTAACCATGTTCCCATGACAACACACACAAACACATACACATTCACACACACTCATTCACGCACACACACACGCACACGCACACACACACACACACACACACACACACACACACACACACACACACACACACACACACACACACACACACACACACACACACACACACACACACACACACACACACAGGTATCGTATGATGTTAAGATGAAACATAAAATCTATTCAATAGTCTACATTTTAAGATATCATTCTATACATTGAGTCTATTAGAGTGCTAACACTGTTAATCAATAATCAATACATTTTTAAACATCACTAAATGATTTTATTTTTGAGTAAGTTGGATTTTGTGTTTTGTTGTTGGTTTTCTTTGCTGCTATTTTAACAGTTTAAAAAAAAGTTTTTTAACATTTTGCTTTTCTTTTCTTTTTAACGGACAACATTTTAAGAGTCATTGAAATTTTGTCAAAAAGTAGCGCAGTTACAATATAAATAGATATTTATAAATGAATTAGTCATAGTTGGCAGTAAGCATATGTCTAAAATAACTTAAGCTGCATTTAGACGTCAATGGAAAAATGAAAGCCATTAAATATGTGTACGCTTTATCATCTGACTAGTCGACTAATCGTTAAGATCGTCGTTGACTAATCAACTAGGAAAATAATTGTTAGTCAGAATCAAGTCAGTATTGAGCAAAGGCTGTGAATACTTTTTTTTTTACATTTTATTTTGATTATATTTGCAATTAAAACCTTTTCACATTGTCTTTTTTGGGGTATTGTGTGTAGAATTTTGAGGACAAAGATGAATGTAGTCCATGCTGTGCCAAAGTGAACAGTATCGTGCAAACTGTTGGCTGATATAAAAAGAGTGAAAACAGAGAAGGCGAGGGAGAAAAAACAAGATAAAGAGACCGAGTGGGCTATGGAGTGTGTCCGGTAAAGGGAGGAGAGACATTATTTTGTGATGATGAGCTATTCCAGGGAGAGGACAAGTGAAGGTCATTGATGGCGCACACACATTTAAATGTCACCATGGGATTAGGTGTAATGGCGTCTCACGTCATGTCTAAATGGGATTATATCTCACTGCTGCTCAATAACAGCGACATGACTTCTGCTGCTGCTCGAGAGCGGAGGTGACACGGAAGCACGAGCAATCCATGACAAATCCATGGTCAGCGTGGACTGTGATGCTGGCCTCAGGTCGCTTCTGACAAGTCCTTCAGCTCGCACGTGGACGTCGCCATCACTAATCACACTTGGGGCCACTACATGGGGGCCAGGAGGGGACCTGCTCCTCTTTCTCATATATTCAACACACCAAGTCCCTTTTTTAGGAACGTGGTTCCTCTCTTGATCATGTATTGACAAAACAACAACTAAACACAACTGACTTTGTCTTGGATTTCCTTATTTTACTTCCACTTCCTGTCTGGCTGAAACCTAAACGTTGTCTCCCTGACCTGTCCCTGGTTTACAATTTTTATTTATTTATTTATTTATTGATGTATTTATTTGACAGTACAAGTAAACATTGCTACCCACAGGTAAGCCATGTCAAAGTACATAAGACTTCTAGTCACAGGCTCATTTGCCACCCTTGTCCCTGGTTAGGCTTTTAAAGAAAAGTTGAGAAAAGTGTAAAAGTCATACAAAAAGATTAAGACAAGTACATAATAAAAACACATCAAAAAAATAATTGGGCCCATTTGTGCATACTACACCCAGTTCTAGTGCTCACATTACTACACCCAGTTCTAGTGCTCACATTACTACACCCTGTTCTCGTGCTCACATTACTACACCCAGTTCTACTGCTCACATTACTACACCCAGTTCTAGTGATCACATTACTACACCCAGTTCCAGTGCTCACGTTACTACACCCAGTTCTAGTGCTCACGTTACTACACCCAGTTCTAGTGCTCACATTACTACACCCAGTTGTAGTAATCACATTACTACACCCAGTTCCAGTGCTCACGTTACTACACCCAGTACTAGTGCTCACATTACTACACCCAGTTCTAGTGCTCGCATTACTACACCCAGTTGTAGTGATCACATTACTATACCCAGTTCCAGTACTCACGTTACTACACCCAGTTCTAGTGCTCACGTTACTACACCCAGTTCTAGTGCTCACATTACTACACCCAGTTCTAGTGCTCACGTTATTACACCCAGTTCTGGTGCTCACATTACTACACCCAGTTCTAGTGCTCACATTACTACACCCAGTTCTACTGTTCACATTACTACACCCTGTTCTAGTGCTCACATTGCTACACCCAGTTCTATTGCTCACATTACTACACCCAGTTCTAGTGCTCACATTACTACACCCAGTTCTACTGCTCACATTACTACACCCAGTTCTACTGCTCACATTGCTACACCCAGTTCTACTGCTCAAATTGCTACACCCACTTCTAGTGCTCACATTACTACACGCAGTTCTAGTGCCCACATTACAACACCCAGTTCTAGTGCTCACGTTACTACACCCAGTTCTACCGCTTACATTACTACACCCAGTTCTAGTGCTCACATTACTACACCCAGTCTACTGCTCAAATTGCTACACCCAGTTCTACCGCTTACATTACTACACCCAGTTCTAGTGCTCACATTACTACACCCAGTCTACTGCTCAAATTGCTACACCCAGTTCTAGTGCTCACATTACTACACCCAGTTCTACTGCTCACAGTACTACATCCAGTTCTAGTGCTCACGTTACTACACCCAGTTCTAGTGCCCACATTACTACACCCAGTTCTACTGCTCACATTATTACACCCAGTTCTAGTGCTCACATTACTACACCCAGTTCTAGTGCTCACATTACTACACCCAGTTCTACTGCTCACAGTACTACATCCAGTTCTAGTGCTTGAGTTACTACACCCAGTTCTAGTGCCCACATTAATACACCCAGTTCTACTGCTCACATTATTACACCCAGTTCTAGTGCTCACATTACTACACCCAGTTCTAGTGCTCACATTACTACACCCAGTTCTACTGCTCACAGTACTACATCCAGTTCTAGTGCTTGCGTTACTACACCCAGTTCTAGTGCCCACATTAATACACCCAGTTCTACTGCTCACATTATTACACCCAGTTCTAGTGCTCACATTACTACACCCAGTTCTACTGCTCACATTACTACATCCAGTTCTAGTGCTCACGTTACTACACCCAGTACTAGTGCCCACATTACTACACCCAGTTCTAGTGCTCACGTTACTACACCCAGTGCTACCGCTCACATTACTACACCCAGTTCTAGTGCTCACATTACTACACCCAGTTCTAGTGCTCACATTACTACACCCAGTTCTACTGCTCACATTACTACACCCAGTTCTACTGTTTAAATTGTTACACCCTGTTCTAGTGCTCACATTGCTACACCCAGTTCTACTGCTCACATTACTACACCCAGTTCTAGTGCTCACATTACTACACCCAGTTCTAGTGCTCACATTACTACACCCAGTTCTACTGCTCGCATTACTACACCCAGTTCTACTGCTCACATTACTACACCCAGTTCTAGTGCTCACATTACTACACCCAGTTCTAGTGTTCACGTTACTACACCCACTTCTACTGCTCACACTTCTCATTTTACTTAAGACACTTTTTCAGTTTTGTGGTGAAAAGTTTAAGTGTGACTTTAACTCCAGTGACAAAGACTTCTTCCACACATGTGAGAACTTCACTGAGAACTCACCTGTACTTCTTGACACATCACATCAGAGGTTAATCCACTAAGACACTTAAAAATAGCTTTTAAAAATGAGAAATGTCTAAAATGATCAAAAGTCATATTTATTTATTTATGTTATATTTTTGGGTAATATGGCAGGGATGATGCTTCATTGTTTTTTGGTAAAATATATTTAGTGTTTGTTTATATAACGACAACAGAGGCTTCACTACACGTCTGTACCCAGACCATGGCACAATAAGACATATGGGATCAGATCATTGCATCGTGTCAACTTGTGCAGCTTGAACACATAAATAATAACTTTATATTTCTTGTTATGCTTTTAGAGATTTTTATAATATGGCCATTAAATTTCAGCTTAGGGTCTAAATTAACACCCAAATATTTAAATTCCTTTACCTGCCCTATTTTATTTAGATTCATGTTGAGCTGAATGCCATTGAATGATCGTTTCTTCAAAGAGAAACACATTGAGACTGTTTTGTTATCATTTAGGGTTAAACACTTATTTTGAAGCCATGTTGATATTTCAATCTGTTGAATATCTGTGAAGCTTGTTGAGGTGTCTGCTCCACATACACGATTGCATCATCTGCATGCATTTGGCATATGGTATTTGTGCAAATATTGCTGAGGTCATTAATATACATACTGAAAAGCAGCGGGCCAAAAATAGATCCTTGTGGCACACCTAAATCACAATTAATTAGGTCTGATTTGACAGCATTTATTTGAACACATTGTTGTCACAATTCAAGATATGATTTAAAGCAATTTATAGTTTGTTTTGATACAATACAGTTGTGTCCAATTGCTTACACACTAAATGTTACATGTTCACACAGTTAACAAAAGTCTACACACAGTAAACAAAACCACTGTGCAGATTTGTCTAATATTAATAATTAATATTAGGCATAGACTCTGCTTCACAGTTTTTGCGAAATATTACACAAAATGTTTTACACACACCTTCACATCTTGCACACAGATAACGATTGTGATACAGCCATACACTTTTTTCCATTTGTAATTTAATATTATTATATACTATGTATCTATTTATATTTTATATCAAAATTATTAATTGACGATTGCTATGGATTAGCCAATATATTTTGTAAATGTACAGTAATCATTCATCACATATGCTAAAAAGGTCGGGCAGCCATGTGATTTCATATAGTAAAGTAGGGTGATTACATACAACATGATACATCACACATGCATGCATGCAACCTGATGCATGCATGCATACAACATGATACATGCATGCATACAACATGATGCATGCATGCATACAACATGATGCATGCATGCATACAACATGATGCATGCATGCATACAACATGATGCATACATGCATACAACATGATACATGCATGCATACAACATGATGCATGCATGCATACAACATGATACATGCATGCATACAACATGATACATGCATGCATACAACATGATGCATGCATGCATACAACATTATACATGTATGCATACAGCATGATACATGCATGCATACAACATGATGCATGCATGCATACAACATGATACATGCATGCATACAACATGATACATGCATGCATACAACATGATACATGCATGCATACAACATGATACATGTATGCATACAACATGATACATGCATGCATACAACATTATGCATGCATGCATACAACATGATACATGCATGCATACGACATGATACTTGCATGCATACAACATACTTGCATGCATACAACATGATACATGCATGCATACAACATGATACATGCATGCATACAACATGATGCATGCATGCATACAACATGATGCATGCATGCATACAACATGATGCATGCATGCATACAACATGATGCATGCATGCATACAACATGATACATGCATGCATACAACATGATGCATGCATGCATACAACATGATGCATGCATGCATACAACATGATGCATGCATGCATACAACATGATGCATGCATGCATACAACATGATACATGCATGCATACAACATGATGCATGCATGCATACAACATGATACATGCATGCATACAACATGATGCATGCATGCATACAACATTATACATGTATGCATACAGCATGATACATGCATGCATACAACATGATGCATGCATGCATACAACATGATACATGCATGCATACAACATGATACATGCATGCATACAACATGATACATGCATGCATACAACATGATACATGTATGCATACAACATGATACATGCATGCATACAACATTATGCATGCATGCATACAACATGATACATGCATGCATACGACATGATACTTGCATGCATACAACATACTTGCATGCATACAACATGATACATGCATGCATACAACATGATACATAAATAAATGATAAATGGGTTTTACTTGTATAGCGCTTTTCTACCTTCAAGGTACTCAAAGCGCTTTGACACTACTTCCACATTTACCCATTCACACACACATTCACACACTGATGGAGGGAGCTGCCATGCAAGGCGCTAACCAGCACCCATCAGGAGCAAGGGTGAAGTGTCTTGCTCAGGACACAACGGACATGACGAGGTTGGTACTAGGTGGGGATTGAAACAGGGACCCTCGGGTCGCGCACGGCCACTCTTCCACTGCGCCATGCCGTCACATGCATGCATACAACATGATACATGCATGCATACAACATTATGCATGCATGCATACAACATGATACATGCATGCATACGACATGATACTTGCATGCATACAACATGATACATGCATGCATACAACATACTTGCATGCATACAACATGATACATGCATGCATACAACATGATACATGCATGCATACAACATGATACACACATGCATACAATATGATACATGCATGCATACAACATGATACATACATGCATACAACATGATACACGCATGCATACAACATGATACATGCATGCATACAACATGATACACACATGCATACAACATGATACACACATGCATACAACATGATACACGCATGCATACATGATACACGCATGCATACAACATGATACACACATGCATACAACATGATACACGCATGCATATAACATGATACAAGCACGCAAACAACATGACACATCACACATGCATGCATACAACATGATACATCACACATGCATGTATACAACATGATACATCACACATGCATGCATACAACATGATACAGCACACATGCATGTATACAACATGATACATCACACATGCTTTCCTCGTTTACTATAGAAGCGATGACATTTGAAAAATAGCAACATAGAAATTATTATTAATATGAAATGTGAACTAGAAACCCAAATTCTCCCAGGAATGAATGATTTTAAGATGTTAATAAAATCTTGGAAAATGGTTAAAAATAGAAAAACCCTTAAATTATTGTCTTCATTGAAGGAATTTAAGTTATTCTCCAAGTTGTTTGTATTCTCTTTTTTGTCTCTTTCTTACTCTCTTTAACATTGTTGTCTATATAAAGATGCTGATTGTGTAACCCTGTTCATGTCTGTAATGTTGTTTGTGTTCAATTAAAAAGATGTCTTCAATTGTGTATTTTTGGAGTGTTTGTATTGATAAAGTAAAACAGATCGGTAGTACATTACTAGGTTTAGTTTATTCTCAACATTTGCCAACAAATTTAGGTGTGCCTTTTGGTCACACAAATATAGTAATTAAGTGATTCTATGTAAAGTCAGTGACTTCTACATTATTGTGTGTGAAGTGAATTATATTTATATCGCGCTTTTCTCTAGTGACTCAAAGCGCTTTACATAGTGAAACCCAATATCTAAGTTACATTTAAACTAGTGTGGGTGGCACTGGGAGCAGGTGGGTAAAGTGTCTTGCCCAAGGACACAACGGCAGTGACTAGGATGGCAGAAGCGGGAATTGAACCTGGAACCCTCAAGTTGCCGGCACGAGCTATACCGCCCCAATTATTGACCTTTTTCTTCCCAAGTAGGAGTAGGTGGGGGAAAGGGTGGAATTCATTGGGAAGGACGATTATTCAGTTTGAGCATGTTAGCACACACACACACACACACACACACACACACACACACACACACACACACACACACACACACACACACACACACACACACCAACCTACCTTGAACCCCTCTCCACCATGCCTCTGAATTATACATCCCTTATCCTCATACATTTACATGAATTAATACTCCACTTCCAGCTGACTCTGTGCTTTGCAGTCCGAGCGTGTTCTAGAGCGTTCCGCACGTGTAGAGCAGCCCATCAGGGGGGGCCCTTTGGAGACGCACACCTCCGCTGTTTTAATCAAACAACCGCGTGGTCGTAGGGATTAAAACAACACCAGTCACCTCCTGACAAAGTCATCGTCTGTGCGTTACAGTGTGTGTGTGTGTGTGTGTGTTTGTCTCTGTGTGTGTGCGTGCGTGTGTATGTGAGACTGTCTGCTCCCCCCTCACCTGGTCTTTGGCGATGTCGTCAGCCACTCATCGTGTTTCTCAAAAGTGATGAGATAGGCAGCAATCTCCTGGAGAGACAAAGGCAAGACAGAAAGGTTACGTTTGTGTGTGTGTGTGTGTGTGTGTGTGTGTGTGTGTGTGTGTGTCACAGGGAGATAAAACATAACAGGTAGTTCCAGATGACCTGCTGATGCCCACAGAGAGTGTGTGTCGCCACATCTGATTGCCACGGTGAAGGTGTGCCACTCCATTTGTCAGCCAGTCAGGTGACAGGTACAGAGCACACACCCTCAGGGCTGGCAACCAATCACAGGAGCCCACTCACTGATGCCCCCCTCTTCTGGTGAAGAAAGGCCAGCAATAACACACACACACACACACACCCAGAGACGTGGACACACTACAACAATCTGAATTTTACTTGGCAAAATGATGACAAAAGTCATAATTTTACTCAATAAATGTCACTATTTTACAAGAACAACAAAAAAAATTGGCAATATTGTGAGAAAAGTCAAAATTTTATATGACGAATGTCACCATTTTGCATTAAAAAGTAATAATTTTACATAAAAAAAGTAATAACTTTACAAGAAAATATTGCAATGTAATAACAGAAGCAGAAAGAATATGAGAAATTGTTCCCAATTTTATAAGAAAGAAGTCCATACATTGTGAGAAAAAGACTGCTTTTAGTTCTTTTTTGTTTGTAATTGCTTTCTAATCTTCATTATTTACTTCAATTTATTACAGTATGTCTTTTGGCCAAATGGGGCACATTTCAATTTCTTACACACACTTGTTATTTCATATGTTGACCAGAGGGGGAGCACTTTTAAAAGCGACATATCTGAAAAATCCCTCCTCTTTGGGACCACCCTCATTTTGACCAGCAGGGGTGCAAATGAGACATTGTCTATTAGATGCAATGTTATTGGGACCATGATTTATGTCATCACTTGTTCACACCTCATCATATGGAAGATACGTTTCCTTCTTCATGTCTCAAGAAGGGGAGAAATACAAGAACACACACACACACACACACACACACACACACACACACACACACACACACACACACACACACACACACATTCTTGAATTTGTTACCTTCTTGAGACCTGAGAAAAATGCCTCCCTCTTTAGGACCACCCTTTCTAGATATATAAATATGTGTATTTACAACATTAATAATAATAATATATATATATATATATATATATATATATACAAACTATATATATATATATATGTACAAACTCTGTTTCCATATGAGTTGGGAAATTGTGTTAGATGTAAATATAAACGGAATACAATGATTTGCAAATCCTTTTCAACCCATATTCAATTGAATGCACTACAAAGACAAGATATTTGATGTTCAAACTCATAAACTTTATTTTTTTTTTGCAAATAATAATTAACTTAGAATTTCATGGCTGCAACACATGCCAAACTAGTTGGAAAAAGGCATGTTCACCACTGTGTTACATGGCCTTTCCTTTTAACAACACTCAGTAAACATTTGGGAACTGAGGAGACACATTTTTTAAGCTTCTCAGGTGGAATTCTTTCCCATTCTTGCTTGATGTACAGCTTAAGTTGTTCAACAGTCTGGGCGTCTCCGTTGTGGTATTTTAGGCTTCATAATGCGCCACATATTTTCAATGGGAGACAGGTCTGGACTACAGGCAGGCCAGTCTAGTACCCGCACTCTTTTACTATGAAGCCACGTTGATGTAACACGTGGCTTGGCATTGTCTTGCTGAAATAAGCAGGGGCGTCCATGGTAACATTGCTTGGATGGCAACATATGTTGCTCCAAAACCTGTATGTACCTTTCAGCATTAATGGCGCCTTCACAGATGTGTAAGTTACCCATGTCTTGGGCACTAATACACCCCCATACCATCACAGATGCTGGCTTTTCAACTTTGCGCCTATAACAATCCGGATGGTTCTTTTCCTCTTTGGTCCGGAGGACAAAACGTCCACAGTTTCCAAAAACAATTTGAAATGTGGACTCGTCGGACCACAAAACACTTTTCCACTTTGTATCAGTCCATCTTAGATGAGCTCAGGCCCAGCGAAGCCGACGGCGTTTCTGGGTGTTGTTGATAAACGGTTTTCGCCCTGCAAAGGAGAGTTTTAACTTGCACTTACAGATGTAGCGACCAACTGTAGTTACTGACAGTGGATTTCTGAAGTGTTGCTGAGCCCATGTGGTGATATCCTTTACACACTGATGTTGCTTGTTGATGCAGTACAGCCTGAGGGATCGAAGATCACGGGCTTAGCTGCTTATGTGCAGTGATTTCTCCAGATTCTCTGAACCCTTTGATGATATTACGGACCGTAGATGGTGAAATCCCTAAATTCCTTGCAATAGCTGGTTGAGAAAGATTTTTCTTAAACTGTTCAACAATTTGCTCATGCATTTGTTGACAAAGTGGTGACCCTCGCCCCATCTTTGTTTGTGAATGACTGAGCATCTACTTTTATACCCAATCATGGCACCCACCTGTTCCCAATTTGCCTGTTCACCTGTGGGATGTTCCAAATAAGTGTTTGATGAGCATTCCTCAACTTTCTCAGTATTTATTGCCACCTTTCCCAATGTCTTTGTCTGGCATCAAATTCTAAAGTTAATGATTATTTGCAAAAAAAAAAAATGTTTATCAGTTTGAACATCAAATATGTTGTCTTTGTAGCATATTCAACTGAATATGGGTTGAAAATGATTTGCAAATCATTGTATTCCGTTTATATTTACATCTAACACAATTTCCCAACTCATATGGAAACGGGGTTTGTATATATATATATATATATATATTTATATATATATATATATATATACACCTCCAATGGGCCCACCACTAATGGGAGGCGCCATAGAGGTCGGGTGCATTGTGAGGTGGGCGGAAGCCAAAGGCAGGGCACTTGGCGGTCCGATCCTCGGCTACATAAGCTAGCTCTTGGGACGTGGAATGTCACCTCGCTGGGGGGGAAGGAGCCTGAGCTAGTGCGCGAGGTGGAGAAGTTCCGGCTGGATATAGTCGGACTCACTTCGACTCACAGCAAGGGCTCTGTAGCCAGTTCTCTCGAGAGGGGCTGGACTCTCTTCCACACTGGCGTTGCATGCAGTGAGAGGCGACGAGCTGGGGTAGCAATTCTTGTTGCCCCCCGGCTCAAAGTCTGCACGTTGGAGTTCAACCCAGTGGACGAGAGGGTAGCTTCCCTCCGCCTTCGGGGGGGGGGGGGGGGGGTGATTCCCCTGTCCTACTGGGGGACTTCAACGCTCATGTTGGCAACGACAGTGCAATCTGGAGAGGCATGATTGGGAAGAATGGCCGCCCGGATCTGAACCCGAGTGGCGTTTTCTTATTGGACTTTTGTGCTCGTCACAGATTGTCCATAACAAACACCATGTTCAAACATAAGGGTGTCCATCTGTGCACATGGCACCAGGACACCCTAGGCTGCAGTTCCATGATCGACTTTGTAGTTGTGTCATCGGATTTGCGGCCTCATGTTTTGGACACTCGGGTGAAGAGAAGGGCGGAGCTTTCTACTGATCACCACCTGGTGGTGAGTTGGCTGCGATGGTGGAGGAGGATGCCGGACAGACCTGGCAGGCACAAACGCATTGAGAGGGTCTGCTGGGAACATCTGGCAGAGTCTCCTGTCAGAGAGAGTTTCAAATCCCACCTCCGGAAGAACTTTGAACATGTCACGAGGGAGGTGCTGGACATTGAGTCTGAGTGGACCATGTTCCGCACCTCTATTGTCGAGGCGGCTGATTGGAGCTGTGGCCGCAAGGTAGTTGGTGCCTGTCGTGGCGGTAATCCTACAACCCGTTGGTGGACACCGGCGGTGAGGGATGCCGTCAAGCTGAAGGAGTCTTATCGGGTTCTTTTGGCTCATAGGACTCCGGAGGCAGCGGACAGGTACCAACAGACCAAGCGGTGTGCGGCTTCAGCGGTCGCGGAGACAAAAACTTGGACATGAGAGGAGTTTGGGGAAGCCATGGACAACGACTTCCAGATGGCTTCGAAGCGATTCTGGACCACCATCCGCCGCCTCAGGAAGGGGAAGCAGTGCACTGACAACAACGTGAATGGTGAGGGTGGTGTTCTGCTGACCTCGACTGCGGATGTTGTGGATCGGTGGAGGGAATACTTCGAAGACCTCCTCAATCCCACTAACATGTCTTCCTATGAGGAAGCAGTGCCTGGGGCATCTGTGGTTGGCTCTTATTTCTGGGGATGAGGTTGCCGAGGTAGTTAAAAAGCTCCTCGGTGGCAAGGCCCCGGGGGTGGATGAGATCCGCCCGGAGTTCCTTAAGGCTCTGGATGCTGTGGGGCTGTCTTGGTTGACAAGACTCTGCAGCATCGCGTAGACATCGGGGGCGGTACCTCTGGATTGGCAGACCGGGGTTGTGGTTCCTCTCTTTAAGAAGGGGAACCGGAGGGTGTGTTCCATCGTAGGATCACAGTCCTCAGCCTTCCTGGAAAGATCTATTCAGGTGTACTGGAGAGGAGGCTACACCGGATAGTCGAACCTCGGATTCAGGATGAACAGTGAGGTTTACGTCCTGGTCGTGGAACTGTGGACCAGCTCTATAGGCAGGGTCTTTGAGGGTGCATGGGAGTTTGCCCAATCAGTCTACATGTGCTTTATGGACTTGGAGAAGGCATTCGACCGTGTCCCTTGGGAAGTCCTGTGGGGAGTGCTCAGAGAGTATGGGGTATCGGACTGTCTGATTGTGGCGGTCCGCTCCCTGTACGATCAGTGTCAGAGCTTGGTCCGCATTGCCGGCAGTAAGTCAGACACGTTTCCAGTGAGGGTTGGACTCCGCCAAGGCTGCCCTTTGTCACCGATTCTGTTCATAACTTTTATGGACAGAATTTCTAGGCGCAGTCAAGGCATTGAGGGGATCCGGTTTGGTGGCTGCAGGATTAGGTCTCTGCTTTTTGCAGATGATGTGGTCCTGATGGCTTCATCTGGCCAGGATCTTCAGCTCTCACTGGATCGGTTCGCAGCCGAGTGTGAAGCGACTGGGATGAGAATCAGCACCTCCAAGTCCGAGTCAATGGTTCTCGCCCGGAAAAGGGTGGAGTGCCATCTCCGGGTTGGGGAGGAGACCCTGCCCCAAGTGGAGGAGTTCAAGTACCTCGGAGTCTTGTTCACGAGTGAAGGAAGATCAGTGTGGCGTCTTCAGTAATGCGGACGCTGTATCAATTAGTTGTGGTGAAGGAGCTGAGCCGGAAGGCAAAGCTCTCAATTTACCGGTCGATCTACGTTCCCATCCTCACCTATGGTCATGAGCTTTGGGTTATGACCGAAAGGACAAGATCACGAGTACAAGCGGCCAAAATGAGTGGCGGGGCTCTCCCTTAGAGATAGGGTGACAAGCTCTGCCATCCAGGAGGAGCTCAAAGTAAAGCCACTGCTCCTCTACATTGAGAGGAGCCAGATGAGGTGGTTCGGGCATCTGGTCAGGATGCCACCCGAACGCCTCCCTAGGGAGGTGTTTAGGGCACGTCCGACCGGTAGGAGGCCACGGGGAAGACCCAGGACACGTTGGGAAGACTATGTCTCCCGGCTGGCCTAGGAACGCCTCGGGATCCCCCGGGAAGAGCTGGACAAAGTGGCTGGGGAGAGGAAAGTCTGGGCTTCCCTGATTAGGCTGCTTCCCCCGCGACTCGACCTCGGATAAGCGGAAGAAGATGGATGGACGGATGGATGGATGGATGGATAATATATACATACTATTAGGGCTGTGAATCTTTGGGTGTTCCACGATTCGATTCAATATCGATTCTTGGGGTCACGATTCGATTCAAAATCGATTTTTTTTTTCAATTCAACACGATTCTCGATTCAAAAACGATTTTTTCCTGATTCAAAAGGATTCTCTATTCATTCAATACATAGGATTTCAGCAGGATCTACACCAGTCTGCTGACATGCAAGCAGAGTAGTATATTTTTGTAAAAAGCTTTTATAATTGTAAAGGACAATGTTTTATCAACTGATTGCAATAATGTAAATTTGTTTTAACTATTAAATGAACCAAAAATATGACTTATTTTATCTTTATGAAAATATTGGACACAGTGTGTTGTCAAGCTTATGAGATGCGATGCAAGTGTAAGCCACTGTGACACTATTGTTCTTTTTTTTTTTTTATAAATGTCTAATGATGATATCAATGAGGGATTTTTAATCACTGCTACGTTGAAATTGTAACTAATATGGATACTGTTGTTGATAATATTCATTTTTGTTTCACTACTTTTGGTTTGTTCTGTGTCGTGTTTGTGTCTCCTCTCAATTGCTCTGTTTATTGCAGTTCTGAGTGTTGCTGGGTCGGGTTTGGTTTTTGAATTGGATTGCATTGTTATGGTATTGCTTTGTATTGTTTTGTTGGATTCATTAATTTAAAAAATAAATAAATTAAATACATAAATTTAAAAACAATTTAAATCGACATTTTAAAAATGAGAATCGATTCTGAATCGCACAACGTCAGAATCGCGATTCGAATTCGAATCGATTTTTTCCCCACACCCCTACATACTATGCAAATATAAAAAGGAATTTCACAAGAAAATGGTCACAATTTCACAAGAAAAACTTTGAATTTTGGCAGTATTATAGTAAAAGTCATAATTTTACTCAATGCAAGTCAACATTTTACAGGAAAAACTGAACATTTGTGCAGTATAATGATAAAAGTTGCAATTTTACAAGAAAAGCTTAAACTTTTGGCAATTTTATGAAAAGAGTCGTAATTTTACTCGACAAAAGTCACAATTTTATAAGAAAACTTTAAAATGTTGGCAATATTATAATAACGATCGGAATTTTATTTGGCAAAATTATGACAAAAGTCAACATTTTACTCAAAAAAATACTCAAATCACTATTTTAACTAAAAAATGGCAATATTGTGATAAGTCAGAATTTTATATGACAAATGTCACTATTTTGCATTTAAAAGTAATAATTTTACGAGAATATATTGCACTATTACAGAAACAGAAATTGTTCCCAATTTTATAAGAAAAAAAGTCGACACATTTTGAGAAAAATACTGTTTTTAGTAAATTTTTGTTTTTTTATTTACTTCAAGTTATTACAGTATGTCCCTATATACATATTTAATTTTTTTTTTAATTCATTTTGGCCAAATGGAGCACATTTCAATTTCTTACACACACTTGTTATTTCATATGTTGGCCAGAGAGTGAGCACTTTTAAAAGCGACACACAATCAATTTTGAAAAAACCCTTCATTTTGGGACCACCCTCATTTTGACCAGCAGGGGTGCAAATGAGACATTGTCTATTAGATGCAATGTTTTTGGGAACATGATTTATGTCATCACTTGTTCACACCTCCTCATATGGAAGATACTTTTCCTTCTTCATATCTCTAGAAGGCTAGAAATACAACACACACACACACACACACACACACACACACACACACACACACACACACACACACACACGCACACACCAGCTGAGTGAGTGCGTTCATGGCAAAAGTTGTGTAGTCTTCTGCAGTTTGGCATCTTCCCATCAGACAAAGTGCACTCATAACTCCGTTCTTAATTCCTGCGGCTCCGCTTTCGTCTCCTCAGCCGTCTCATTCACGCTATTTCTTTTTCCGCTCTGAAGCCGAGGACGGACAAATAAACGAGCGGTACAGGTGTGCGTTTTACCAAGAGCAAGGCATAACGGGTCTCACGCACGTCTCCATTTTCCTTTGCTGGGTAAACATCTCCTCTAAGGTATAAGTAGAATGGAAAAACATCCGTACTGAATTTATTATCATATTTATTTGAATCAGGACACAAAAAAAACTTCCAAAGTTTGCGAGTAAATAGACATGATCAAAATAGTATCAACCTCACTGAGATTCCCCAGCCATTTGGAGAGATAATGAGAAAGCCAAACACGTAGAGGAGGAACCACAGACCCCTTCCCCATCAACAACAATGCTAATCAGGCAGACAACAATTACTTTGAGAAAAATGATGATTCAGAACCTTATGTTTTTGAGCCCGAACACAAAGAGGATGAGCAATAAGTTTTAGAAGCTGAGTGCTAAACAATATAGCGTTAGCAGCATTGCTAGGTGCTAAACATACAATCTAACCTTAATAAACCAAAATAAACAAAGACTTAATGTAATAATTCCACTCTCGCTGGGATGCCGACCGACGGGACACTCACATGATTCTGTTTAGATGAAGAATCAATCACAATCCTCATGAAAGGTTGAAAAAACTTTGCCACCACAACTAGCGTCTTTTCCGCCACCTCGGGGATGTGAAAGTGGACCAACAACTGCAAGTTTGCAAGTAAATAAATATGATCAAAATAGCATCAACCTCACGCAGGCTACAGAGCCATTTTGAGAGATAATTAGAAAGCGTAGAGGAGGGACCACAGATCCCTTCCCCATTGACAACAATGCTAATCAAGTTGACTTTGTGAGAGACAACAACAATTACTTTGGAACAATTATGATCCAGAACCTTATGTTTTTGAGCCCGAACACAAAGAGGATGAGCAATACGTTTTAGAAGCCGAGTGCTGAACGGATGCAGCTTTATTGAAACACTATAGCGTTAGCAGCATTGCTAGGTGTTAAACATACAAACTAACCTTAATAAACCATAATAAAACAAACACTTACTGTAATATTTCCACTCTGGCTGGGATGCCGACCGACGGGACGCTCACATGATTCTGTTTAGATGAAGAATCAATCAGAATCCTCACTAAGGGTTAAGAAAAACTTTGCCGCAACTAGCGTCTTTTCCGCCACCCCGGGGCATGTGAAAGTGGACCAACAACTGCATCTCCTCCTTTAAAGTAGCAGTAGAATCGAAAAACATGCATTCTTCGTATTAAAGCTATTATCATATATATCTGATTGATGACACCTAAATACTTACATTTGCGAGTAAATAAATATGATCAAAATAGCATCAACCTCACGGAGGATGATACCGAGCCAATTTGAGAGATTAGAAAAGCATAGAGGAGGACCCACAGATCCCTTCCCCAATGACAACAATGCTAATCAAGTAGACTCTGTGAGAGACAACCACAATTACTTTGGAACAATTATGATCCAGAACCTTATGTTTTTGAGCCCGAACACAAAGAGGATGAGCAATAAGTTTTAGAAGCCGAGTGCTAAACAGATGCAGCTTTATTGAAACACTGTAGCATTAGTAGCATTGCTAGGTGCTAAACATACAAACTAACCTTAATAAACCATAATAAAACAAACACTTACTGTAATATTTCCACTCTCGCTGGGTTGCCGACCGACGGAATATAGTATCAAGGGTTAAAAAAAACTTTGCCGCAACTAGCGTCTTTTCCGCCACCTCGAGGGATGTGAAAGTGGACCAACAACTGCAAGTTTGCGAGTAAATAAATATGATCAAAATAGTATCAACCTCATGAGGTTTCTGAGCCATTTTGAGAAATAATTAGAAAGCGTAGAGGAGGAACCACAGATCCCTTCCCCATTGACAACAATCAGGGCCGGCCCGTGGCATAGGCCGTATAGGCAAATGCTAAGGGCGCCGTCCATCAGGGGGCGCCATGCCAGTGCCACAAATGTTGGAGAAAAAAAAAAGAAAAAAAAAGTTGTTACTATTATTTCTAAATACAAAAAATAATCTCACGTTAATTAAAATGCAAAGTAAAGCCTATTTAATAGAAATATTATTTGTTACAACATTACGCCCCCCCTCCTCCCCACGCACGGTGCGCCCCCTCCCTTCCCGTATCATGACTCTTTTTGGACGTCACCACATCAAAAAATCAACACAAGATGTCAAAACGGCCAAAACTGTCAGGTGCCCAGGGAAGAAACAAGAGAAAAGAAGAGGAGAAACGAGAAAAGACAGAGGTAGCAGGTAGGTAACGTTAGCCTACATGAAATTATTTGTCTGTTACAGAATGTGATAGTAACCTGGCTTTTTAGCATTAAGCTAATGTTACATGATTCGGCAATTGCTAATCAATAAATAGCTAGTTCTGTTTTAACGTCGGGTTAATATTGTGGAGGGGGCTAAATTGTTATGGAAAATAATAATGTAACGTTAGGTAATTACAGTACTCCCACCTTACATTCCTCAGGGACATTTGTATTAGATCTTTTAAGCAGGTGTTTTTTGTTTACATTGTTATTGCCTTCTGGTTAGCTAATGTTTGCCCTGCAGGTAATAGTCACTTTTCCACCCCTTTATATATTAGGTATAGTTGTAAGTAAAAAAAAAAGGTCAAAGACAAAGCTATTCGGGTTCTTGTGAGTATATACACTTCACTGCCGATGTGGGGGGGCGCCACCTAAAATCTTGCCTAGGGCGCCAGATTGATTAGGGCCGGGCCTGACAACAATGTTAATCAAGCAGACTTTGTGAGAGACAACAACAATTACTTTGGAACAATTATGATCCAGAACCTTATGTTTTTGAGCCCGAACACAAAGAGGATGAGCAATACGTTTTAGAAGCCGAGTGCTAAACGGATGCAGCTTTAAAGTTAAAGTTAAGTTAAAGTTAAAGTACCAATGATTGTCACACACACACTAGGTGTGGTGAAATTTGTCCTCTGCATTTGACCCATCCCCTTGTTCACCCCCTGGGAGGTGAGGGGAGCAGTGGGCAGCAGCGGTGCCGCGCCCGGGAATCATTTTTAGTGATTGACAGCTTTATTGAAACACTATAGTATTAGCAGCATTGCTAGGCGCTAAACATACAAACTAACCTTACTAAACCATAATAAAACACTTACTGTAATATTTCCACTCTCGTTGGGATGCCTAACAAAACCTGTAAAGTCAACTTGACCGCTACTTCTGTTTCCCTATCTTTGGCTCCCTTCTGAGCCACGTGTTGTGTGAAATGTAAATTGTCCTCTTAAGGCAATCAGTGTTTGAAAGGTGGCACAAAGCAATAGTGAAGAAGACATCAACAATCCTGCCTCCTTCATCTGCCCCCTCAGATCAGCCATCTCTACTCCAGGCCTCCTTCTCCCATACAGTACTTGTGTATCTTCCATATGAGGAGGTGTGAACAAGTGATGACATAAATCATGGTCCCAATTACATTGCATCTAATAGACAATGTCTCATTTGCACCCCTGCTGGTCAAAATGAGGGTGGTCCCAAAAAGGAGGGATTTTTCACATTGACTGTGTGTCGCTTTTAAAAGTGCTCCCCCTCTGGTCAACATATGAAATAACAATTGTGTGTAAGTAATTGAAATGCGCCCCCTTTGGCCAAAATGTATTTTTAAAATGTTTTAAAAAAAATCTAAATAGAGAGATATTGTAATAACGAAGTAAATAATGAAGTGAATGTTTCTGTAGTATTGCAAAATTTCCTCGTAAAATTATTACTTTTTTATGTAAAATTATTACTTTTTAATGTAAAATTGTTACTTTTTAATGTAAAATTGTTACTTTTTAATGCAAAATGGTGACATTTGTCATAACATTCAGAGTTGTATCACAACATTGCCAATTTTTTTATTATTTTGTTGTTCTTGTAGAATAGTGACATAATTAAATTGATGACTTTTGTCATAAATTTGGCAAGTAAAATTCTGATTAATTTTATAATATTGCCAAAATTTTAAAGTTTTCTTATAAAATTGTGACTTTTGTTGTGTAAAATTACGACTCTTTTCATAAAATTGCCAACATTTTAAGCTTTTCTTGTAAAATTGCGACTGTTATTGAGTAAAATTCAAACTTTTATCATAACATTGCACAAATGTTCATCTTTTCTTGTAAATCTTTGACTTGCGTTGAGTAAAGTGACGACTTTTATTATAATACTGCCAAAAATCTAAGTTTTTCTGGTGAAATTGTGACCTTTTTCTTGTGAAATCCCAACTCATTTTTCACAACAAGTGTTTTTATATGTGCATAGTATGTATGTATTATTAATGTTGTAAATACACATCTTTATATATCTAGAAAGGGTGGTCTTAAAGAGGGAGGCATTTTTCTCAGGTCTCAAGAAGGTATCAAGAATAGTATAGAATAGAATAGAATGGACTTTATTGTCATTATATTTGCATATAACGAGATTAAGGACTCCAACTTAAGGTGCGGTAGTGGGAACAAATATGGGGTAAAAATAAATTAAGTTACACAATAGGTAATAAAGAAAAAACTAACAATTGAAATAAACAGACTACTATTCAATAAAAATAATAAGCAATCCTGTACAATATACAAATCACTATAGAAATACAAAATACTGTACAATATACAGAACAAGACAAGAGTACCGGAGTAATAAATAACAATCAGTGTCGGACGTATTGCACTCGAAGGCTAATATTGCACAGTAGGGTATTAGGGAAGGATATTGTATAGGTATGAATTATTATTATAAGTTAGAGTTCAAGATAGTGACAGCTCCGGGAAAGAAGCTGTCTCTGAGTCTGTTTGTTCTGGCTCTGATGCACCTATAGCGCCTGCCCGATGGTAGCAGGTCGAACAGGTGGAAGCCAGGGTGTGTGCTGTCCTTGGTGATGCTTTTTGCTCTGTTGAGGCAGCTGGAGTTGTGTAAATCCTTCAGGGAGGGGAGGGGGCAGCCGATTATTTTTTGTGCAGACTTTATGACCCTCTGAATCGCCTGTTTGTCTGCTTCAGTGCAGCTGGCGTACCACACTGTTATGCAGTACGTCAGCAGGCTCTCGACAGCCGAGCGATAGAAGGTCACCATCAGCTGCCTCTCCAGTCTGTTCTTCCTCAGCACCCTCAGGAAGTGGAGTCTCCGCTGGGCCTTCCGGATGACCGCAGTTGTATTTTGGGTCCAGGAGAGGTCAGCAGATATGAGGGTGCCGAGGAACTTTAAGGAGCTGACTCTCTCCACCTCCTCGCCGTTGATGTAGAGGGGGGCGGGGTCTGCAGTGTTTTTCCTGAAGTCAAAGATGAGTTCCTTGGTTTTTGTGGTGTTCAGTGCCAGATTATTCACTGAACACCACGCTGATAGTTTCAGGACCTCATCTCTGTATGCAGACTCATCCCCCCCTGTAATGGGACCCACCACCGTTGTATCATCGGCGAATTTGATTATGGTGGGCTGGAATACAGTCATGGGTGTAGAGGGAATACAGCAACGGGCTCAGCACACCGCCCTGTGGAGAGCCGATACTGAGTGTGCGGGAGGAGGAGAGATGGGGGCCGAGTTTCACTGTCTGAGGTCGGTTGGTCAGGAAGTCCTTAATCCAAAGACAGGTGGATGTGGAGAGGCCTAAGTCCAGCAGTTTGGTGACCAGGATGTCTGGAATGATTGTATTGAAGGCAGGGCTATAGTCGATGAAAAGCATCCTGACATAGCTCCCCCGGTGTTCCAGGTGGCTCAGTGCCGACTGGAGAGCCATGGTTATGGCGTCGTCCGTGGATCTGTTTGCCCGGTAGGCAAACTGCTGTGGGTCTAGGGTGGGGGGGAAGCAGGCTTGAATGTGGTGTAGGACCTGCCTCTCGAAGCACATCATGATGACAGGTGTGAGTGCTACTGGGCGATAGTCGTTGCGGTTGTTTGTGGCAGCTTTCTTGGGTACCGGGATAATTGTGGCGGATTTAAGGCAGGGTGGGATGAGTGCCTGATACAATTAATAAAATACAATAATGTGTGTGTGTGTGTGTGTGTGTGTGTGTGTGTGTGTGTGTGTGTGTGTGTGTGTGTGTGTGTGTGTGTGTGTGTGTGTTCTTGTATTACTACCATTCTTGAGACATGAAGGAAAAGTATCTTCCATATGAGAAGGTGTGAACAAGTGATGACATAAATCATGGTCCCAATAACATTGCATCTAATAGACAATGTCTCATTTACACCCCTGCTGGTCAAAATGAGGGTGGTCCCAAAAAGGACAGATTTTTTCAAATTGACTGTGTGTCGTTTATAAAAGTGCTCCCCCTTTGGTCAACATATGAAATAACAAGTGTGTGCAAGAAAATGAAATATGCCCCCTTTGGCCAAAATGTATATATATATATATATATATATATATATATATATATATATATATATATAGAGAGAGAGAGAGAGAGAGAGAGAGAGAGAGAGAGAGAGAGAGAGAGAGAGAGAGAGATACTGTAATAACTTGAAGTAAATAATGAAGTGAATGTTTCTGTAATATTGCAAAATGTTCTTGTAAAATTATTACTTTTTTATGTAAAATTATTACTTTTTAATGCAAAATGGTGACATTTGTCATAAAATTCAGACTTGTATCACAATATTGCCAATTTTGTTGTTGTTCTTGTAAAATAGTGACATTATTAAATTGATGATTTTGTCATAAATTTGGCAAGTAAAATTCCGATTAATTTTATACTATTTCCAACATTTTTAAGTTTTCTTATAAAATTGTGACTTTTGTCGAGTAAAATTACGACTCTTTTCATAAAATTGCCAAAAGTTTAAGCTTTTCTTGTAAAATTGCGACTGTTATTGAGTAAGATTTTAACTTTTATCATTAAATTGCACAGATGTTCACCTTTTCTCTTCAAATTTTGACTTGCGTTGAGTAAAATGACGACTTTTATTATAATACTGCCAAAATTCTAAGTTTTTCCGGTGAAATTGTGACCTTTTTCTTGTGAAATTCCAACTCATTTTTCACAACAAGCTTTTTTACATGTGCATAGTACGTATATATTATTAATGTTGTAAATACACATCTTTATATATCTAGAAAGGCTGGTCCTAAAGAGGGAGGCATTTTTCACAGGTCTCAAGAAGGTAACAAATACAAGAATGTATGTGTGTGTGTGTGTGTGTGTGTGTGTGTGTGTGTGTGTGTGTGTGTGTGTGTGTGTGTGTGTGTGTGTGTGTGTGTGCATATTTGTGGGTTATTTGTTCCAGTTTGGCAGGAGAGCACTCCAGCTCCACACTGACCAGATGAGATGGAGGGAGAGAGCAGGTGGAGGGTGCTGGCACTTATCGGGATTGTTTTTAGTATCCTCCATTCCACTGCCATGCCCCAACCCCCACTGCCTCACCCGGCGCTCAGATGTGTATTTATGTATGTGTGTGTGTGAGGGACTGGCTGCCATCACACCAGTAATTATTATCACCATCAATCTGCCAACTGTTAATGTCTGTCTGTCTGAGCTACAGAAAATTGCAGAGTCTGGGTTGAAGACATGCACATTTTACACACAAAGAGCGGCTCATTCATTTATGCATCTATTCATTAGCGGTGACACCTCTCCTCCTCATCCAAACCACTCTGCAGCAAGTCAATATCCTATTGGAGTATTACGGCCTCCACAGCCCCAACCAGGCTCCAGGGGCTCCCCCAGTGACCGTCAGCCAGTGGGAGGCGGGAGAGAGGTGGGAAGAGAGGGGCTGGGAGAGACAGAAGGATGGGAGGATCAAGAAGGAGGGAGAGAGACTTGCAATTAAAGGCCTGCCCCATAAGAGCCATTAAAAAGCCCGAAACAGAGGAGTCAGCTGAAATGGCAGCCTGACACGCACTCTAAAACACACACACACACACACACACACACACACACACACACACACACACACACACTCTCCTTCACCAACACACACCCCACGCCCATGTGGGGAGTGACAGACTTGAAGGTCGCTCTTCAGGAAGTCAGAGTTATTGTCCCCACGGAGGGAGGCCAGTGATGGAACACTGTGAGCACACTGACCATGCAGGAATACTGAGCCAGACAGGGATCTTTCCCCTGGGATCTAGTCCATAAACCTAGTTCTTCTGCATGTCTACAGAGGTCCACACAATGATGCATTCCGACGGGCTCCACTCCATGCAGGTGCACACGTCCTGAGAGCTGTCGGCAAGGACTACTTAAAGTACTGGTAGAGTGGAAAAACTAGTTGCCTCTATATCGAAGTTATTATCATATACAAAAGCCAAAAACAGTGAAGTTGTCACGTTGTGTAAATGGTAAATAAAAAGAGAATATAATGATTTGAAAATCCTTTTCAACTTATATTCAATTGAATAGACTGCAAAGACAAGATATTTCATGTTCACACTGAGAAACGTTGTTATTTTTTGCAAATAATCATGAACTTAGAATTTAATGGCAGCAACACATCGCAAAAAAGGCATTTTTACCACTGTGTTGAATGGCCTTTCCTTTTAACAACACTCAGTAAAGGTTTGGTAACTGAGGAGACACATTTTTGTTGTGGAATTCTTGCTTGATGTACAGCTTAAGTTGTTCAACAGTCTCAATTCTGATATTTTAGCCTACATATTGGAGACAGGTCTGGACTACAGGCAGGCCAGTCTAGTACCCGCACTCCTTTCTTATGAAGCCACGCTGTTGTAACACGTGGCTTGGCATTGTCTTGCTGAAATAAGCAGGGGTGTCCATGACAATGTTGCTTGGATGGCAACATATGTTGCTCCAAAAGCTGTATGTATCTTTCAGCATTAATGGTGCCTTCACAGATGTGCAAGTTACTCATGCCTTGGCCACTAATACACCCCCATACCATCACAGATGCAGCCTTTTACACTTTGCGCCTAGAACAATCCGGATGGTTCTTTTCCTCTTTGGTCCGGAGGACACGACGTCCACAGTTTCCAAAAACACATTGAAATGTGGACTCATCAGATCACAGAACATTTTCCACTTTGCATCAATCCATCTTAGATGAGCTCGGGCCCAGTGAAGTGTTTCTGGGTGTTGTTGATAAATGGCTTTGGCTTTGCATAGTAGAGTTTTAACTTGCATTTACAGATGTAGCAACCAACTGTAGTTACTGATGGTGGTTTTCTGAAGTGTTCCTGAGCCCATGTGGTGATATCTTTTACACACTGATGTGGATTTTTGATACAGTACCGCCTGAAGGATTCAAGGTCATGGGCCTTCAATGCTGGTGTTCGTATTGCCGCTAACGTGCAGTGATTTCTCCAGATTCTCTGAACCTTTTGATGATATTACGGAGCGTAGATGGTGAAATCCCTAAATTCCTTGCAATAGTTGGTTGACAAAAATGTTGACAAAGTGGTGACCCTCGCCCCATCCTTGTTTGTGAATGACTGAGCATTTCATGGAAGCTGCTTTTATACCCAATCATGGCACCCACCTGTTCCCAATTAGCCTGTTCACCTGTGGGATGTTCCAAATAAGTCTTTGATGAGCATTCCTCAACTTTCTCAGTCCTTTTTGCCACTTGTGCCAGCTTTTTTGAAACATGATGCAGGCATCAAATTCCAAATGAGCTAATATTTGCAAAAAAATAACAAAGTTTTTCTGCTTTTGGGTTTCGTATATCGGATTTATGACACCAAAAGACTTGCAATGTTTGTGGATAAATAGATATGATCAAAATAGTATCAATCTCACGGGGATTCCTGAGCCATTTTGAGAGATAATGAGGAAGCCAGTCATGCACTCTAAAAACCACCCAATTTGGGCAGTTTTCTACCCAGCTACTGGGTAACTACTAGAGGGGTTATACATTCAACCCAAATGCTGGGTCATTTTAACTGCAATGCTGGGTCAGTTCCACCAAATAACTTGGTTATTTTTAGTTGTTTTGTAGTCCAAATGTCATAATTATTTATGAGGTCAGTATTGCAACTTGTAGTTTTTTAAGATGCTGGGTTACTGGTTGGGTCACACCAACTACCCAACTCCATAGAAATAACCCATAAATATGACTCAACAGGCTCAACCCAGCATTTGGGTAGAACAAATAACCTAGGATTTTTTAGTGTGTGTGATCCGTGACTTAGAGGAGAAACCATAGATCCCTTCTCCATCAACAACAATGCTAATCATGCAAACTTTTTAAAGACCAACAATAATTACTCTGGGAAAAAAATTATGATCCAGGGCCTTACATTTTTGGACACGAGATCAAAGAGGATGAGTTTTAGAAGTCGAGTGATAAATGCAGGGTCTATGTGACACGAGCATCAGCAGCATTGCTAGGTGCTTAAACATACAAACGAACCATCATAAACCAAAATAAAACAAACAGTGTAATATTTCTACTCTCACTGGGATGCCAACCGATGGGATGCTCACATAATTCCGTTTCGATGAAGAATCAATCACAAGCCTCACGAAGGGTTAAAAAAAAGTTCCTGCAGTAAGGGTCTTTTGGGGTCTTTTTCACCACCTCTGGGGGATGTGAAAGTGGACCAGCCTGCGTGTCCGTGGCCACATTTGTCTACTAGCAGGTGAGAGATGCATGAATGAGAATCTAGAATGTACTTTTAGCAAGTTTGAGACCAAGCAGAAGCAGCCGAGTGTGTCAACAATAGCAGCGTAAGCTAGCATTAGCTCACTGCTATCAATGTGCCGCTAAAATAGTCCGTCTGCGTTAGCGCTTATAATAACAATATCACTCATATTTGGTTAATTGCAGGTCATGACATGTAAATGGAGTATTGTTGGAGGATGTTTTTAGAGAGTATAATGAGAGGACCCTCCATCTGCTGACTCAATTGTTAGATATTTATTTACCATTTCAAAGGCATAAAAAAAAACAAAGAATGTGTTCTTGTCTTTTCAATGTTTGTGTATTTCCAGTACGACTGATCTAATAATAAGGTCAGAGTGCAGAAGCGTGACGCTCCAGTGACGTCAATCTCTGAAAATAGCCGAAGGTATTCGGAGTGGAATATTCCAAACGACTGATGAGCCGTGTTTTCACATACTTTGTGGATTGTAAACACAATTGGATATGGTTTCATGGGTACAGTGAAACACGTTAAAGCTTATAAAGTCAACTTGTTTTTCCACTCCACTGCGACTTGAAGAGATATCGTATGTAAGAAAGTTGGGGCCGTGAGTGGGAAGCTAGACTGCGAGCGATGCAAGTGGGGAAATCAGCCACCCACTCAGGTCTCCGCAAGGCCGCCTCCCTCCAAGAAAGTGGTAGCATGTACAGAAAAGTGCTGAAATTTGCACACACGCAAACTCCCAGGCCTGGGGGACATTACCCCAGGAAGAGAGAGAGGGCGCTTCGCTTGCTCGCCCACACTGCAACAGACTTTCCCCCGGGGAGATTCCGTTAAAGGGTCTGGCCACGGGCAAGCGTGTGTTTGTGTGTGTGTGTGTGTGTGTGTGTGTGTGTGTGTGTGTGTGTGTGTGCGTGTGTGTGTGTGTAAATGTGTGTGTGTTTTGAAGTCTAATGACAAGCATCACCCTGGCAGATATCAGGGGAAAACAGAGACGTCTGTAAACTGGAACTGTCACATCCATTCCATAGCAGCACCTCAAATGAAGGCCGCCGCTGCTTCTCGCCACACACACGTTATTTGGCATTGAACTCTTTATTTTATGGAGATGGGAGGCAGCACATTTCCTTTCAACTTGCCTTTGCCTTGTTTGCATACAGACAACTGCATTAGCATTACCTGCTGATGTTTATATATATATATATATATATATATATATATATATATATATATATATATATATATATATATATATTTATATCTATCTATATATATATATATATATATATATATATATATATATATCTATATATATATATATATATATATATATATATTGTTTCATGTCACAAAGTTATGACTTTAAAAACCATTCATGTGACATCGCAGTGTGTTCATGTTTTATGGTGTATCAACACATTTCTGCTCAAACTCCTAATGGATCAGCCTGCATTTAGTACATGCAAAAGTACATAGCTTAAAAAAAATACCTCCTTATGAAAATGTACAAATGGAGATAAAGGCATCATGTGATGAGAAAACGATGACACGTTGATGTATTTAAATATATGTATAACAGTAGCCTTTTTCTTTTTAGACATTACACATGATATGATAGCGTCGCGGTCACACTCCAACATTGTTTTACCTAATAGTCATGATTAATAACCGTGATTCCAATATTGATAAAAAATTATATTTTGGCCATAATCGTGCAGTCCTATGTGTAAGACTCAATCTCAAACATGAACACTATTTTTATCTATCTGGACAAAAAGTGCAGTTACGTCTTATGTCCATAAGGTGCCAACTTGCACAATTTTCACATTTATTTTCATCTAATTATGCTATTACTTTGTTTGTAATGCTTGTGTTGCTTTCATATGCACATTCAATTGTATACTTCCGGTACATAAATACATTTTGAATGTGATGTGATTCTTTAAATACAACTTGGTTAAAATATTTCAGTTTTAGTCGTTTTTGAAAATGTTGAGCACATTTAAAAATACTGCGATAATAATGATCATTTTGGTCACAATAACCGTGATAAAAAATGCTCATACTCTAATCCATAATAATAATTCAGACAATAGCTGGATCATACTTCAGCAATTTGCTACCTCAGATGTGCTTTGATGTACCCTTGACAGCTAATGATCGCTAATCCACTTGTTTCCCACCTGTCAATCATTCGGAGTATTTCAACCAATTAGATTGCGGGGAATTCACAGTGCCCTCCTACTACAATCAAGATGTCCCACAAAGAATCGGGTGGGATCATTAGCTACGTCTTCACGGGCAAAATGTATTTCATCTGATCATAATTCGGATAAGACTTTTACTGTGTACACGGACCCTGAAAAAAATGATGTGCATTTTCATCCATCACACTTTACATCGGAGTACTTTATTTTGACATACCGTGAAGGGAAGTAGAAGAAGAAGAAGCATTAATTTCCGCTGTAAACAAACATGGCGCTGCATTTCTGCATGTTTGACGTTGTCACGTTATCTAATTACCAATTGTTCCTTCTGTTTGCTACTTTTGTTTTACCTCTCTTTTTGAAATGGAGCTGTTTTTTGCCCTCCAGACCATACTTTTGCTCGTCTTAGCATCAAACTCAACAGTATATAACGTTACTTCTGTACATGTTTAATGGGGGGAGCCAGCAGCAAGATAATCTCTTCATTCCGAGACTATTAGATTTAACCCCCCACTCCCTTCCACCACCAAAGTATAGCTGACGCCACAGACATGCGCAGTATGGATAATTTCGACCCAAACTTTGGAAGTAGTGTTTACATCTGAATAAATCAGCATAAACCACCCATCTGGATCAGAAGGAAATTTCGATCCGAACGTGTGTGATTGGGTCCGAATATTCCCAATGGCATGTTTACATGAATCAAGTCAAATCTAATTAAACTTTATTTATACAGCACTTGCCGTACACAAAAAAAAAAAAAACACATATAAAATATATGTAAAAATAAATTATAATTAATACATTAATAAGTAAATAAAAACATAAAAAACATTACTACAACGGGACATTTGGCTTTGTAATCCTATTTTTTTAAGCCACTCAGGCAAATCATATTGTTGATGTAGATGCTCGAGGTGGGGAAAATAAGTCGTACCCACTTTAAGTCTAAGTTGCCCCCACTTTAGGTCTAAGTCGCACCCACTTTAAGTCTATGTCGTGCCCACTTTAAGTCTAAGTTGCCCCCACTTTAAGTCTATGTCATGCCCACTTTAGGTCTAGGTCGCCCCCACTGTAAGTCTATGTCGTGTCCACTTTAGGTCTAAGTCGCACCCACTTTAGGTCTAAGTCACCCCCACATTAAGTCTAAGTCGCACCCACTTTAGGTCTAAGTCACCCCCACATTAAGTCTAAGTCGCACCCACTTTAGGTCTAAGTCTCATCCACTTTAAGTCTATGTCATGCCCACTTAAGGTATAGGTCGCCCCCACTTTAGGTCTAAGTAGCACCCACTTTAAGTCTAAGTCGCACCCACTTTAAGACTATGTCGTTCTCACTTTAGGTCCAAGTCGCCCCCACTTTAGGTCTATGTCATGCCCACTTTAGGTCTAAGTCGCCCCCACTTTAAGTCTATGTCGTGCCCACTTTAGGTCTAAGTCGCCCCCACTTTAGGTGTATGTTGTGCCCACTTTAGGTCCAAGTCGCAACCACTTTAAGTCTATCTAATGCCCACTTTAGGACTAAGTCGCCCCCACTTTAAGTCTAAGTCGCACCCACTTTAAGTCTATGTCGTGCCCACTTTAGGTCTAAGTTGCAACCACTTTAGGTCTATGTCATGCCCACATTCGGTCTAAGTCACACCCACTTTAGGTCTATGTCGTGCCCACTTTAGTCTAAGTCACCCCCACTTTAGGTCTATGTCATGCCCACTTTGGGTCCAAGTCGCAACCACTTTAAGTCTAAGTCGCACCCACTTTAGTTCTAAGTCACTCCCATTTGAAGTCTAAGTCACTCCCACTCCAAGTGGCGTCCACTTAAAGACGTGCCCACAGAGGTGAGGACAATGAAGTGAATCAAAAAATACTGCTGAAAATGAGTTTTGGTTAGAGTTGGGTTGAGGTTAGAGTTAGGTTTGGGTTGTGGTTACAGTTGGATTTGAGTTGTGGTTAGAGTTGGGTTTGGGTTGTGGTTAGAGTTGGGTATGGGTTGTGGTTAGAGTTGGGTTTGAATTGTGGTTAGAGTTGGGTTTGAGTTGGGGTTATAGTTGTGTTGGGGTTATAGTTGGGTTGGGGTTGCATATAATGAGCAGAAAAAGCAATAAATTCAACAACCAAACGAATAACAACCATGGTGCGTTGCATCAGCCATCTTGGATCACGTTGGTGTCCACTCCAGCATTGTCATCGCCACTGTGGGCGTGTCTTTAAGACAAGGTTCACTTCCGTTGTATGCGCGACTTTGAGTGGGCGCCACTGATAGTGTCTTGACCCTTCTCGTCCTGTGGGCATGTCATTATCCACAGGAAAACTTTATGACCAAATGTAACAGGGGTCGCCGGCCGAAACCTGAACGCTCAGGTGTGTGTTGCAAGGATACAGGTAAATTGTTTCAGTTGTAAGTCACATGAAGGATTCTATAGGTGTTGTAAACCAGTCCAATAAGGTTTTGTTTGCACTCAATTCTTCTGGCCTCCTTCATTAAAACGAAAAGCAGAAAGAAAGGCAGACATTGACTTGGATCATTTTGTTCCGTTCTCGCGCACAATCCAAATTTCATTAAGGCTATTGTACGCCAGAGCAATAATGTGTAGTTGCTTTTTTACAGAATTCCCAAACTGCCGCACTCTCCCCTGTTTTACCTCCGTATTACTAATCCAACTGCTTAATGCTGTTTCCATAACAACTGTTGCAAAGCCCCTGATCAGAATTCCTCTCCAGCTCGCCTCGTGTTTATCGTATAAACAATTCATCACACACACTGGGCCTACAAACACACATGTAAACAGATTGTGGGGAGGCGGGACCGGCGGACCGATGGCGCCCGCTCCAAGATGGCGACGAGGAGGCGTGGCAAGCGGACCCGCGTCCAAATGGACTACAGGTGCGTGGGTCCAGCAGTTGGGCACAATTAGATAATCTCCTCTATGTGTATAAGAGCGTGACTGCACCGAGAGACAGCGAGAGAGGCGGAGAAAGGAAGCGGACGCAACGAGAGGTTGATGCGGAGCGAGAACGGAAGAGAAGGCGACGAACACGCGAACGACGGTGACGTGCTGCTGAAGAGCAGACGGAGGACGGGAGGAAAACCATTCGTGTGCTCACGTGAGGAAAAGGCAGCTACTGAAAAGCACGCAAAAGACTCTCTTATTGAAATAATAAAGAAGTCTAAACCTTCTCCAAACAATGTCTTCCTTGGATGGTTCTGCGAACCCACCCGACAGCTTAGGACTGTCACACAGATCAATACAGAAAGTTTCTTGTGCGAAAAGGAAAAGTCGTCACACCCCTTGCACGCTTGCGTTTTCTCTGCCACACGTGAGACACTTCAGTCATTGGAGGATGCCATGTGACCTTCGGCGTAACCTGGCTGGGCGGGAGTCACGCACATCACATTCATCACGCCGTACAGAGACACAAGGCGCTGACCGTGTCATAACTAATGCATGCTGGGATACACCTGTAGGCACGCACAGAGGCGGAGTCTGGGTAGAGGCCATGTGTGGCTTCTGACAGCTTTATGATGAAATAGTCACTTTCCATTCACTCTCTGCTCTGACCTCTTTCCTTTCCGCCCATCCTGCTGCCTCACAGTGGCCTTCACTCACTGTGGCCAAAGCACCGTATTTCCCAAACTAAAAGTTGCTACGTTTTTCCTACCCTTTGAACCCTGCTGCTTGTTTTGTATTCAACTGGCACTCACCCGCTCCCATACTTGCCGACCTTGAGACCTCAGAATTAGGGAGATATTCAAAAGGCCCGCTGGTGGTCACACACACATATATATATATATATATATATATATATATATATATATATATATATATATATATATATATATATATATATATATACATATATATAGGATAGGGATGATGTTCGTTAAGAAATTATCGATGTCGATGCCATTATTGAATCTTCTTATCGAACCGATTCCTTATGGAATCTCTTATCAAATTCAGATAGGTTGTTGTGTGTGCACCTTGTGTGTACACTGAGTTCCAAAAGCCATAGATGTTATGTGACTGGGCCGGCACGCTGTTTATATGGAGGAAAAGCGGACGTGACCGAGGACAGCATGCGGCCGTTAAAGGGTGAAGGTTTCAGGTGAGAGAGGACGCTAAAAGCACGCCCCCAGTGAGCATATAGTGCTGCTATGTGCGTTGTGCGGCATGGCGTAGTGGGTAGAGCAACCGTGCCAGAAACCTGAGGGTTGCAGGTTCGCTCCCCGACTCTTACCATCCAAAAATCGCTGCCGTTATGTACTTGGGCGGGACACTTCACCCTTTTCCCCCGGTGCCACTCACACCGGTGAATTGAATGATGAATGATAGGTGGTGGTCGGAGGGGCCGTTGGCGCAAATTGCAGCCACGCTTCCGTCAGTCTACCCCAGGGCAGCTGTGGCTATGAAAGTAGCTTACCACCAGGTGTGAATGAATGATGGGTTCTACATGTAAAGCGACTTTGGGTACTTAGAAAAGCGCTATATAAATCCCAGGTATATATATATATATATATATATATATATAAATATATATATAAATAAATTAAATGCCGACAAACACATCACCAACATTGACGAGGTGCCGCTCACTTTCGACATCCCGGTGAAGCACACTGTGGAGAAGAAGGGGACCAGCACGGTAGTGAATCGATACGCACAACGGGGCAAGAGAAGTCGGCTGTTACTGTTGTGCTAGCTAGTTTTCGAACATCATCCCTAGTGAAGAATGGTGTAGCAATATTGTTGTCCAGGTGGAAATTGTGAGAAATTCGTGAGAATGGTGGCCCCGGGAGATTTTCGGGAGGGGCACTGAAATTCGGGACTCTCTCGGGAAAATCGGGAGGGTTGGCAAGTATGCCAGCTCTCTTATCTCTCCTGCTTGCTTCTTTGTTTTGTCTTGTCTTAACTTTCATGTTGCCTCTCTTTGCACTGCTCTCTAAAATCGAAAAACAATGGAATTGATCAACTTCCCTCTCGACGAAATTGACAAGATCTCAGGTTTGGGGCAACCTGCCTATCTTGACGGAATGGTTGTTGCAGGACGCAGGACAGACTCTTGGGAGAAGAGGAGTGCCGCGTGACTGGCGCCCCCCGCAGTCGAGGACGTTGAAGATATCTAACTATTCAGAACCATTAAAACAGGACATCTGCTGATTGGAGTAAGCATTGCTGTGGGTATGGACATTCAAAGTACCCCAAAGCTGCCACGAATGATTGGAGGATGCGAGCAGAATGGTGAGCATTTTGGACAATATTGCCAATTTGACAACGTCTGCTCTGATGGTGAAGTATGATGAATTTGAGGACCAGAAATAGACAATTGAGTGAAATGCTCAAACACAACAATTCTAATCTGGATAGTATTCCCTGGCTGCAAGCGACTTGGCAAGGTCGCTACTTCGAGACTCTCCCAGAGGACAGTGCTCCTTCCCTGTCTCTCATAGACACAAACCAGTTGTTGTTGTTGACTTTCCTTGGACTGCCTGGCCGTGCTATCGCGTTTGCGAGAGCACCAAGGTCACAGAACAGAGACAAGCTGCAGGCTTACACGCACATATGCATCCACGAAAAATACACCCCACACATACCCAACGCTTCACCCCACGTGGTATGGCGGAACACGGAGCTGCACTCCTGGTGGCTGGCAGCTTCGCTAGTTTTCATAAAACACAGACAGATAGACCGGAAAAGTTTGTCCATATAAGCCTGAATAGTGAAATTGTTTCAATCAATCAATCAATCAATCAAAGTGTATTTACACTGCCCTAAGTCACGAGTGCCGTAAAGGGCTGCACAAGCAAGAACAAACTCAACCCAATGGGATGACAATGACCGGGCGACCGGTACAATGAACGTCGAGTGGTTCTAGTTAATAGTGTGAGAGTGCAGTCCATAGTGGATCTAACATAATAGTGAGAGTCCAGTCCATAGTGGATCTAGTTAATAGTGTGAGAGTCCAGTCCATAGTGGATCTAGTTAATAGTGTGAGAGTCCAGTCCATAGTGGATCTAGTTAATAGTGTGTGAGTCCAGTCCATAGTGGATCTCACATCATAGTGAGAGTCCAGTCCATAGTGGATCTAACATAATAGTGTGAGTGTCCAGTCCATAGTGGATCTAACATAATATTGTGAGAGTCCAGTTCATAGTGGATCTAACATAATAGTGTGGGAGTCCAATCCATAGTGGATCTAACATAATAGTTAGCCCCTGCAGCCTTCATCGGAGGTGTCATGTGACGTTGTCTGTGATGGCTTATATGGGTTGTACCATCCCACCTGATGGCGGTGACCTCCAGGATGCGGACCGCCCTTTGCTTCCTGATAGTTTGTCGGACAGCCGGTTACGGCCCTGCAGGACTCTGTCCCAGGTGTGGTGAAAGTTGGTAGGCTCCTTCATCAGCACACAAAAGAAGGAACACCAGAAAGAATGTGAAAAGGAAACAGCTGGAACGCTCACCCATGCAACGAGGAAGAAAGCAACACAGGAAAACCTTCCATCCATCCATTTTCTACCGCTTGTCCCTATCGGGGTCACGGGGGGTGCTGGAGCCTATCTCAGCTGCATTCGGGCAGAAGGCGGGGTACACCCTGAACAAGTCGCCACCTCATCGCAGGGCCAACACAGATAGACAGACAACATTCACACTCACATTCACACACTAGGGCCAATTTAGTGTTGCCAATCAACCTATCCCCAGGTGCATGTCTTTGGAGGTGGGAGGAAGCCGGAGTACCCAACCTGATATCAGCCATTTCAGACCACTGCAAGAGAGAGAACCACCTAATGGACTGGGATGCAGCCAAGGTCATTAGAACGGGGAACAACAAGTTTCACAAGTGGATCAAAGAGGCGGTTGAAAGACTAGACCGGGATGAAGGAGCCTACCAACTTTCCCACACCATACCCGGCTGTCCGACGAGCCAAGGGACACCGCCATCTCACTACCCGGTACAACCCAAATAACTCATGACAGACAATGAAAGGCAAGGTAACCAAAACTATTTTACTGTTCAGGCTTTAATAGACAAACCTTGTTTATACCAATTTATTGTCAGTATGCCAGTATGCACCATCTTTTGGACGTGTGCCGCGGGTCGAAAAATCTACTTCCTGTTTCACGCCTTGAACCGGAAGTATATCCCGTTTTGCCTACTATTTGTCTGCAGCGTTTCTGCTCGAAAGGATTCTTCATTCCTCACTCCAAACAATGTTTGTAAGTTTTAAAAATATAACTAAAACAATTCTTGCTTACTAAACCGTCTCACGTGTGATGTCTGCAGGAGTGTTTTCTTTCAAGCGAGTGTTGTTAGCATTAGCGAATATGCTAACAGGTTTACAAGTGTCTGTGGTATTAGTGTATTATTTTTGTATTGTTTGTGTAAATTTACAAAAACGTGACCGTGGAATTATTGAGTCTGTTTAGCTGATTGGAGAGCTAGCTTCCGCAGCTAGTGGGTCCATGACGATGGCTTCTGTTTTGCTTAATCACCTGTTTTACTGCCTGACAGGCACCGTTTGGAAAACAATTAAGGTATGTAAATAAACATTTACGAAATCTTTAGTTCTAGTTTGCATCTGAGGTAGGGTTGTGAATCTTTGGGCACCACACAAATTGATTTGATTATTGGGGCTAACACAATTCAGAATCGATTCTTGATTCAAAATCGATACTTTTTTGATAACATTGGCTACCAGTTCTATGATTAACTACATTCCTCTAACTTATTTTTGAGTTGCGACCTGAGAAGGCAGACAAGCTTTCCCCAATCCACCAAGGGAACATCACTCAAGACTCTCTGGCACACCTTCACCTCTCCTCTTCCTCCGATCCAGGATTTGCATTTGCCGAGAACACCTCCTCCTCCAACTCTCCGCAGGGGGGGAGGGGGGGGAATGAACACATCAAAGACAGCAACAGGTGTGTGGTGTCAAACACAATGCCAGGACCCCTGCTGTGTCGGGGAGTCTTGGATAGAGCCTGTCAGACTCCTCAAAAACTCGACTCGCCGAGGTGCGGGTTTGAAAGTCAAAAATGATGGATGGATGTTTGTCAGCAGGGGGTCATGGAGCAAGAGGGGAGGATGAAGAGGGTCTCCAGTGGTTATGTTAACCCCTGATGCCTCATCTCTGCTCTGCAGTTACTGACTCGATTGTTATTGAGCAGTGTGCCACCTCTCATTGGCATAAATACTTGTTTACAACCAGACACAAATTGGCACCCTGTCAGTCAGTCCCTCTCTCTCCTCTCTCCATTTGTCTCTCGCTGTGTGCCACCAAGCGTAATACAACACTCCCCGGTTCAACCCTCTCTCATTACCATATTCTAATTACATTCGTTAAGGGGAGCATTTGGGGGTTTAATGAATACATCCAAAAGATTGGGTCTCTGCTGTGATCCTTAGGTTTGTCTGCGCGACCAACTTCTTATAGATTTAGGCCAAATCACAAAGTCCAAACCAATGGTCCACAATCATGATCATATATTAATAAAACCTCATTTTAATCTACTTTCCATAAAGTATCAATCATATCTTATTAAAGGTCTACTGAAACCCACTACTACCGACCACGCAGTCTGATAGTTTATATATCAATGATGAAATCTTAACATTGCAATACATGCCAATACGGCCGGGTTAACTTATAAAGTGCAATTTTAAATTTCCTGCGAAACGTCCGGTTGAAAACGTATAGGTATGATGACGTATGCGCGTGACGTCGATGGTTGAAACGGAAGTATTGGGACGCCATTGTATCCAATACAAAAAGCTCAGTTTTCATCGCAAAATTCCACAGTATTCTGGACATCTGTGTTGGTGAATCTTTTGCAATTTGTTTAATGAACAATGGAGACTGCAAAGAAGAAAGCTGTAGATGTGATCGGTGTATTAGCGTCTGGCTACAGCAACACAACCAGGAGGACTTTGACTTGGATAGCAGACGCGCTATCCGACGCTAGCCGCCGACCGCATCAATGATCGGGTGAAGTCCTTCGTCGCTCCGTCGATCGCTGGAACGCAGGTGAGCTTCGGTGTTGATGAGCAGATGAGGGTTGGCATAGGTGGAGAGCTAATGTTTTTATCATAGCTCTGTCGAGGTCGTAGCTAAGTTAGATTCAATGGCGTCGTTAGCAACAGCATTGTTAAGCTTCGCCAGGCTGGAAAGCATTAATCGTGTAGTTACAGGTCCATGGTTTAATAGTATTGTTGATTTTCTCTCTATCCTTCCAGTCAGGGGTTTATTTATTTTGTTTCTATCTGCAGTTAAGCCCGATGCTATCACGTTAGCTCCGTAGCTAAAGTGCTTCACCGATGTATTGTCGTGGAGATAAAAGTCACTGTGAATGTTCATTTCGCGTTCTCGACTCTCATTTTCAAGAGGATATAGTGTCCGAGGTGGTTTAAAATACAAATCCGTGATCCACAATAGAAAAAGGAGAGAGTGTGGAATCCAATGAGCCCTTGTACCTAAGTTACGGTCAGAGCAAAAAAAGATGCGTCCTGCACTGCACTCTAGTCCTTCACTCTCACGTTCCTCATCCACGAATCTTTCATCCTGGCTCAAATTAATGGGGTAATCGTCGCTTTCTCGGTCCCAATCGCTCTCTCTGCTGGTGTAAACAATGGGGAAATGTGAGGAGACTTTCAACTTGTGACGTCACGCTACTTCCGGTACAGGCAAGGCTTTTTTTTATCAGGGACCAAAAGTTGCGAACTTTATCGTCGTTGTTCTATACTAAATCCTTTCAGCAAAAATATGGCAATATCGCGAAATGATCAAGTATGACACATAGAATGGATCTGCTATCCCCGTTTAAATAAATAAAAAATCATTTCAGTAGGCCTTTAAGCTCCAGTGTTGCTTGTTTTTAGGTTAGAGTTTTGATCCAATCAGAATTCAGCTGTGTGAATTCTGCCGTTTGATAGACAGTTGCAGGTGACAAGTTGTTGACAGTAGCCCATCTCGGTGGCCTTACGGTAAACGTGACAGTGATTGGATTTCCACTTGTCACTCCCAAGCGAGTATCCAATCACAAGGTTTCATTTGCGAAAAAGCAGGAAGTGGCACTGGGGCCATACCCGGCCAGTGGACAAATCATCGGTCCTCACTTTTTTAACTCACAAATGAGGAAAGAAAAATGTGAGATTAAATATTTTATTTATTTATTTTTCCACGTTTAATATGTTTTTTTTTACAATCATTTTAATTTTGACAGTACCACGGAAGATATGTTTTAAATGCTTTATTGATTTTCAAATGTGCCGAAATATAGCTTGTTTTGGTGATTCCAATGCCCAGGAGTGCACAAGTGTGTTTCGGTTAGTGTTGTCCCGATACCAGTAGTTTGGTACCGGTACCGGTAGTGATTTTAGAAGTAGCTAAAACACTGCCGACTGCGGATGGATGTTAGCTGCTAGCTAGCTAGCCATGTCTTAAAGCACCTCTTCCTGAGGGTGTTTCAGTGTTATAACTTCACCTTTATCTTTACTTTTTAGGCCAAAATGCATCCATTCTCTCTTTTCTGTCTACACACTGTGTCTGCTTGTAAGTACTTCGTGTGTGCACTCTGCCGAACATGCTCCTCTGCTCGTAAAACCAGAATATTCGTAATACAGAATATGATTCATTAGTATCGCGGAACCATACTAGTACCGGTATACCGTACAACCCTAGTTTCTGTGTAGTATTTCTCCAGCCCTGGTCACGTGGTGACATAAATGATGGCGTTTTGAGGGGTATTTATTAAAGTGGGACTAAGTAGGACATCATTGAAGGCCTAGGTAGGAAACACACAATCCGCCACGGGTCCAAACAAACAAACAAATGGTGTTGACTGTCGGAGCTCAAATATCAATTCTGTTTGCTGCGCCCGAATAAAGACTTCATGTTATTTGTGTGTTGTTTTGGAGGCCTATTAAAGGGCCCTCAAACAAGCATTATCATACAGATGTACAATATTATTATATTATTATTATTATAGCATTATTACAGATATACCGTATTATTATATTATTAATATTATTATAGCAGTATAGCATTATTATACAGATATACAGTATTATTATTATTAATATCATAGCATTATTATACAGATACACAGTATTATTATTATTATTATTATTATTATTATTATAGCATTATTATACAGATATACAGTATTATCATATTATTATTATTAATATAGTATTATTATACAGATACAGTATAATTATATGATTATTATAGCATTATTATACAGATATACAGTATTATTATATTATTACCGTTGCTGCTCACTGCTCCCCTCACCTCCCAGGGGGTGATCAAGGGTGATGGGTCAAATGCAGAGAATAATTTCGCCACACCTTGTGTGTGTGTGACAATCATTAGTACTAACTTAACTAACTAGTTATTATTATAGCATTATCATACAGATATACAGTATTATTATATTATTATTATTATAGCATTATTATACAGATATGCAGTATTATATTATTATTATTATTATAGAATGATTATACAGATATACTGTATTATTATATTATTATTATTATAGCATTATTATACAGATGTACAGCATTATTATATTATTATTATTATTATAGCATTACTATACAGATATACAGTATTATTATTATTTTATTATTATTATTATAGCATGATTATACAGATATACAGTATTATTATTAAATTATTATTATTATTATAATAGCATTATTATACAGATATACAGTATTATTATATTGTTATAGAATTAATATACAGATATACAGTATTATTATTATTATCGAATTATTATACAGATATACAGTATTATTATATTATTATTATTATTATAGCATTATTATACAGATATAATGTATTATTATACTATTATTATTATTATATAATTATTATACAGATATACAGTATTATTATATTATTATTATTATAGCATTACTTTACAGATATACAGTATTATTATTTTCTTATTATTATTATTATAGCATTATTATACAGATATACAGTATTATTATTAAATTATTATTATTATTATTATAGCATTATTATACAGATATACAGTATTATTATATTATTATAGGATTATTATACAGATATACAGTATTATTATTATATTATTATTATTATTATAGCATTATTATACAGATATACAGTAGAGGTGGCGCCGCTTTATCTCGCCTTCTGCCGACAAATCTGCCAGCGCCATGCGGGTTCAGCTAAAGTCATCATAAGCGAAAGCAAACATTATCAAGCCTGCTCTGTTGACTGACTCGTACTCGTGCCTTCGCCAAGGACGAATCCTTGAGCTGGAGTTGAATAGATGGTTACTATGGGCCCCCACGCTCCTTCTCTCCCAGTAGTGAGAAATGTGATAAACCTTTCACACTTCCAATTCTGATGATTTCCAGCTTGTGAAATCTCTGTCACTTTTATGTCACCTATAAGGGTTTATGACGGCCATGTTTATGGCCGGCTAAATACATCATTTTTTCATCCCCGAATACTAATTTGCTCGACTTGTTGACTTTGCCCACAAATCAGGAGTCAGCAGAATGTGTTGGTATTGTTTGACATGAACGCAGCCGACAGAGTACGTGCTCGGACTAATCTGCTCTTTCTTAACCCTTTTTGGGACACAAACAAAATATCTGTACTTGGTTGTAATGCACTTCTCCACCACTTGTGGCAGTAATGACAATATCAAACAAACAGAAGAAGCCTGGAGCTAAAGTCATATAAAGTTTCTTAAGTGCAAAAAAATATGACTAAAGTGGTAAAGCTGTATTTTCATTTACAATGTTATTGAAGAAACATAGACATTACTATTATTATTATTATTTATTCATTTCATTAGAAAGTATGTATTTTTGTATTGCGTCATTTTATTGTATTTCATCATTTTTTATGAGTCTTTTTTTTTTTTTTGCAGTATGTTAGATTATAGGGCTGGGCCATTTGGCTGAAAACTGTATATACATTTTTTACATTGATTGATAATTATTGATACGTTTAATGACTTATTTAAGCCCAACCATTTCCAACTTACCAAATGTGCTGTTTATCAGTGGCGAGAGTGTCTGGTATATATAATCATTGTAGTAGATATAAAGGTAGTTGCAGTTTGGAGACACTAGATGGCAGTGGTGTGTACGCTTACAGTAGCTTGGGAAGTAACACATTGCAAGTGTTACTTCTGAAAACTAAAGACAAGTTTCTGTTGAGTTGATAAATCAAGATATCACACTTTCTCCTCTCACTCCATGCAGAGAATCCACAGTCAGACAGAAAGACGATGCAACCAAACTTGGAAGTTGATGCTGTTACGTGATTGGCTGTTAGCGTGTCCCTCCCATTGCTCAGTGAGTACTGTTAACTGATTGGCCGTTAGCATGTCCCTCCCATTGCTCAGTGACACTTCTTGTTTCCTGTTTTACTGGGTTCCCAGAGTGACTTCATGAAACAATTATTGCTTCATCATTTCTGTTTTCTTCCCACTAAAATATATAAATGTATATCGGAAGTTTGATCAAACACATTTTATATTAATATCAATGATGTGTTTATAAATATTGAAATCGTTCTATTTGATTAGTAATTCATTTGTAATCAGCCTGACCTAAGACTGTCTGTGATTAACACACATGCTTTTGTATCATCTGACAGGTTGAAGGAACTTTAGCCGGGTAAATAAAGTTCCCCCTGTGTCTCCACCAAAAGATTTAGTTCTTCAGGAACTTTTATTTTACTTCCTGCCAGCTAGGTGGGACTTTCGAAAGGTTCCTGGAACTTTTATCGGAGGCGGGCAGTGTTGTCGACTGCTGATTGGTTGAACAAAGTTGGGGGCGTTCCTAAAACGTATTTTTCCAAAACAACGGCCGCCATTAAGAGTATTGTTCATTTCGTGTTTGTTTCTATGACAACAAACTTTATCCTGTGAACTGCAAAGAAGTTTCATATATTTATTGAACACGATTTAGTCAGGCTGTGACTCTTTGGGCACCACATGAGTCAATTCGATCCTTGGGGGTAACGATTCGATTCAGAATTGATTCTCGATTCAAAATCCATAATTTGTAATAACATTGGGTGCCAATTCTATGATGAACTACATTCCTCCATGAAATAGACAGCTGTGATCAATTTCTATATTACTTCCAAGAAAACTGGTTTTGTAGAATAAAGTTCTACCACACATTTAATAAAGTTACATACAAATAAGACGATTAAAAAAAGGCCAGATTAAAAAAATATATATTTTTGATTTTTCTTGATTAAGAATCATTACAAGTAAGAATCATGATTCATTCGAAAATCGATTTTTTTTTTTGGACACCACTAATAATAAATGCTAGCATGTTAGCTCATTTGAAACATTTAACGTAAAATTCATGGTTTTGATGGTTGGTGCCACCTTGCAAGTATGACATTTTTTCTTATGTTAGCATGCTAATGTTTTATGCTAGCATTTGTGCCAATGTATTCCACATATAATAAATAGGGCTGTGACTCTTTCATTATCAATTCAAAATCAATACTTTTTTAATAACATTTGGTGCCAGTTCTATGATGAACTACATTCCTCCATAAAATAAATAACAGCTCTAGTCAATTTCTATTTTACTTAAAAGAAAACTGGTATAATTAATCAACTTCAACCAAACATTTAATAAAGTCAAATACAAATGAGAAGTATCCAACACTTGTCTTTTCTAAAGTAAATGTGTACAGTGGATATAGACTAATAGACTCAAAAACTCGTTTGCGCCACACACCATTAGACTGTACAACTCCTCTCAACACCCAGAAACGCTGTAGACTTCGCTGGGCCTGAGCTCATCTAAGATGGACTGATACAAAGTGGAAAAGTGTTCTGTGGTCTGACGAGTCCACATTTCAAATTGTTTTTGGAAACTGTGGACGTCGTGTCGTCCGGACCAAAGAGGAAAAGAACCATCTGGATTGTTATAGGCGCAAAGTTGAAAAGCCAGCATCTGTGATGGTATGGGGGTGTATTAGTGCCCAAGACATGGGTAACTTACACATCTGTGAAGGCGCCATTAATGCTGAAAGGTACATGCAGGTTTTGGAGCAACATATGTTGCCATCCAAGCAACGTTACCATGGACGCCCCTGCTTATTTCAGCAAGACAATGCCAAGCCACGTGTTACATCAATGTGGCTTCATAGTAAAAGAGTGCGGGTACTAGACTGGCCTGCCTGTAGTCCAGACCTGTCTCCCATTGAAAATGTGTGGTGCATTCTGAAGCCTAAAATACCACAACGGAGACCCCCGGACTGTTGAACAACTTAAGCTGTAAATCAAGAAAGAATGGGAAAGAATTCCACCTGAGAAACTTAAAAAATGTGTCTCCTCAGTTCCCAAACGTTTACTGAGTGTTCTTAAAAGGAAAGGCCATGTAACACAGTGGTGAACATGCTCTTTCCCAACTACTTTGGTATGTCTTGCAGCCATGAAATTCTAAGTTAATTATTATTTGCAAAAAAAAATAAAGTTTATGAGTTTGAACATCAAATATCTTGTTTTTGTAGTGCATTCAATTGAATATGGGTTGAAAAGGATTTGGAAATCATTGTATTCCGTTTATATTTACATCTAACACAATTTCCCAACTCATATGGAAACAGGGTTTGTAATATTTTTCTATTTTGTACCCCCATTATTTACTTTTTACTTTTTAAATTTGATCTCAATTCTGTACACTGCTGCTGGAATTTTATGAGGGAACTCTCCTGAAGGAATCAATAAAGTACTATCTATCTATCTAGATCATCTACATCTACTATATGATTTGTCTGAGGGGCTGCACAGGACAGATTTAAAATGAATAAACAATTTTAAATCGATGTATTTATTTATTTTAATCGATTAAAAATCGTTACAAATAACAATCGTGATACATTCGAAAACATCCCAATTCCTTGTTAACATATAAGCTCAGTAGTTCGTGAAAAAGGTTAAGAACCCCAAGCAGCAAAATGGATTCCTCCAAACAGGTCATGTGATGAAACTTGCCAACGTGCGGTGAAGACCTGAGAGGACTCCTCTTCACTCACCGTGATGCTGCGCGGCACCAGGTCTCTTTTTAAGTACCGTGAATCATGCAGTGGGTGTCAAAGTGTGCCAGGTATCTTTAAACATGCGTATAAATACACAACATTTTACTTTCTTGCTGCTCGCAACTGGAGAATCGTTGCCAATTGTTTGCTTCAATTTGCTGCTTTTCATGCATGAAATTAAATGTGCAGCTTTTGCACACTTGCATAATAATAATTGCTGTCATTTAATGCACTACAAGGAGTCCAACATCAACTTTCCACCTGGTAGGAACAGCAATGCACTGTGACCTTTGAACCCGCTGGCACGTGAAGGCAGCCATCCGACAGCAATATTAGTGTGAAGATATTACAACAGTATATATAAGAAGATATTACAACAGTATACAAACCCCGTTTCCATATGAGTTGGGAAATTGTGTTAGATGTAAATATAAATGGAATACAATGATTTGCAAATCATTTTCAACCAATATTCAGTTGAATGCACTACAAAGACAAGATATTTGATGTTCAAACTCATAAACTTTATTTTTTTTTTGCATATAATTATTAACTTAGAATTTCATGGCTGCAACACGTGCCAAAGTAGTTGGGAAAGGGCATGTTCACCACTGTGTTACATGGCCTTTTCTTTTAACAACACTCAGTAAACGTTTGGGAACTGAGAAGACACATTTTTTAAGCTTCTCAGGTGGAATTCTTTCCCATTCTTGCTTGATGTACAGCTTAAGTTGTTCAACAGTCCGGGGGTCTCCGTTGTGGTATTTTAGGCTTCATAATGCGCCACACATTTTCAATGGGAGACAGGTCTGGACTACAGGCAGGCCAGTCTAGTACCCGCACTCTTTTACTATGAAGCCACGTTGATGTAACACGTGGCTTGGCATTGTCTTGCTGAAATAAGCAGGGGCGTCTATGGTAACGTTGCTTGGATGGCAATATATGTTGCTCCAAAACCTGTATGTACCTTTCAGCATTAATGGTGCCTTCACAGATGTGTAAGTTACCCATGTCTTGGGCACTAATACACCCCCATACCATCACAGATGCTGGCTTTTCAACTTTGCGCCTATAACAATCCGGATGGTTCTTTTCCTCTTTGGTCCGGAGGACACGACGTCCACATTTTCCAAAAACAATTTGAAATGTGGACTCATCAGACCACAGACCACTTTTCCACTTTGAATCAGTCCATCTTAGATGAGCTCAGGCCCAGCGAAGCCAACGACGTTTCTGGGTGTTGTTGATAAACTGTTTTCGCCTCGCATAGGAGAGTTTTAACTTGCACTTACAGATGTAGCGACCAACTGTAGTTACTGACAGTGGGTTTCTGAAGTGTTCCTGAGCCCATGTGGTGATATCCTTTACACACTGATGTCGCTTGTTGATGCTGTACAGTCTGAGGGATCGAAGGTCACGGGCTTAGCTGCTTACGTGCAGTGATTTCTCCAGATTCTCCGAACCCTTTGATGATATTACGGACCGTAGATGGTGAAATCCCTAAATTCCTTGCAATAGCTGCTTGAGAAAGGTTTTTCTTAAACTGTTCAACAATTTTCTCATGCATTTGTTGACAAAGTAGTGACCCTCTCTCCATCTTTGATTGTGCATGACTGAGCATTTCATGGAATCTACTTTTATACCCAATCATGGCACCCACCTGTTCCCAATTTGCCTGTTCACCTGTGGGATGTTCCAAATAAGTGTTTGATGAGCATTCCTTAACTTTATCAGTATTTATTGCCACCTTTTTCAACTTCTTTATCAAGTGTTGCTGGCATCAAATTCTAAAGTTAATGATTATTTGCAAAAACATTTTTTTATCAGTTTGAACATCAAATATGTTGTCTTTGTAGCATATTCAACTGAATATGGGTAGACAATGATTTGCAAATCATTGTATTCCGTTTATATTTATATCTAACACAATTTCCCAACTCATATGGAAACGGGGTTTGTACCTACTAGTACCTGCTGATGTGTGTTTGGGATCTGCATAAGTCCTGAAAGTCCACCATTGTAGTCTGCACCATAATCAATAAGCTCCTTTGTCTCTATCCTTTTGTTGTGGGCCGTTCATCCTTCACTGTTGCCATTTCTAATATAAAATAGCGTATAGTTCTAACTTATATCTATCCGTCAGTGGACTCGTTATGGAAGTGCCAAAAACTACAACAAAGATGATGGGGAGAAGACGCTGTCGAAGTGGAGGCACATAAATAAGGGCGCCCACAAAACGATGCATCCTGAAGAGACTTGAAGATGATCTGTAAAACATCATCTGTGCAACATTTTGAGTAAAGAACCACTATTACATGTTATGTAGACCACAAGGAAGTATTTTACATTTAGAAAATAATAATAATATGACTCCTTTAATGCGCCTTTTGTATAAAAATAGACCTGATTAGACCCACTCATCGTCAGTGTGCCTTATAATCGGGTGCGCCCTATGGTCTGAAAGTATCTAAACTAAATATGTGGACTACAGTATTTTAACGGAAGTGAGATCTTTAAAGAATGTAGATTTAGAACAGCAAGAATAGCGTATATTGAATATATAAAGGGAAAAATATCCAAATCCATTGCTATTCTGTATAAAGTAAGACATGCTGAATAAGACATATCTGCATATGTTATATTATTCTTTTATTTTTCTATATTTAACATATTGTGTTGAAGTTTGGGGAAGTGTTTATAAAACAAACATAGACCCAATAATTAAACTTAAAAAAAGGGTCATTAGAATAATACACAAAGCATGCTACTATGAACATACCAATCCATTATTTATAAGTTCTAATGTGTTAAAATGTTCAGATATTGTGTTTTTAAAAACAATGGAAATTATGTTTGGAGTAAAGAACAACAGCCTTCCGGATTGTACTCTTAGGTTATTTAAATTAAGAGGAGAAAACTATAATTTACGGGGATACTGATTTCTAAAATAGGTAAAGTAAGAAGGAATATAAAATACAAATGTATTTCAGTTTTAGGAGTTAAATGGTGGAACAAGCTCAGTGATGAGTTGAAGACGTGTAGTTCTTTGTTAAGGTTTAGGAAAACCTTGAAAGGTGAAATAATTGAAAATTATAAAATATAGTAACAATTACTTTCATCCTATTGATTTTTTTAACGATGTTCCAGGCAATCTTATTTTCAGTGAAGGTATAGGATAGGTAAATATAAGCTTTGGCTTCAGCCTATTCCTTTTTCGGTCATTCTCTTTCTTTTCTTTTTGTGTGTAAATGTGTATGATTGTTAAATATGTATAATCTGTAATGTTGAACTGATCACACAAAATGGTTGATGGTTGATTATATGGCCGAAATAAACTTATTTCATTCATTCATTCATTCAGAATGGAAATAAGTATTTAGGTGTAAGTTTATGGAACTAACTTGATAGTGGAATAAAACAATGGCAACATCTTTCTTTATACAAAAAATAATTTAAAAATCATAATGATGAAAAGATATGACTAAGTCAAATTGTATCTTCATTATTGGTTTAATTGTTGTAAAATTTGTAGTTGCCAACATTGAAAGTCAAAAGCGGGCAGATTGAAGTTTTTAACTTCTTTCTGTTCCTTTCATTCATGATTTACTTTAATGTTATGTTTATTGTTTTATTTTTATTGTTCTTCCTTTTTCTTTGATTTTTTTTATGACTGAAAGAGATAAATGAAGGGAAGTGAATGGTCGATAAATCTAGAAACATCTGAGAGCAGCTGAGTGTGATGAGCAGATGGTTATTAAAGCTGTAAAAATGTTCTGGACACTATGCAGGTACTCATAATGATCTCACACACACCATTGAATAATTTACCCGTCTCCTATGAATTCAATCTAATTTACACAGCACTTAGATCAGGGGTGTCCAAACTACACCCCACGGGCCAAGTGTGGCCCGCCAGCCTCCTCAATGTGGCCCACACATGAGTTCAACAAAGCATTGCACCGGCAGCACTTTAAAATTCATCTTAAATGCTACATCATTGCTACCATCTTGTGGACAATGTCAGTAAATCACATCAATGACCCTTGAAATTACTTTGCATACATAGCACAGCATTAACCCATATGACTCAATCCAAACAACCTTCAAAGGGATGGCGTGGCGAAGTTGGTAGAGTGTCCGTGCCAGCAATCGGAGGGTTGCTGGTTACTGGGGTTCAATCCCCACCTTCTACCTAGTTACGTCCGTTGTGTCCTTGGGCAAGACACTTCACCCCTTGCTCCTGATGGCTGCTGGTTAGTGCCTTGCATGTGTGTGAATGGGTAAATGTGGAAATACTGTCAAAGCGCTTTGAGTACCTTGAAGGTAGAAAAGCGCTATACAAGTATAACCTATTTATCATTTATTTATTCCTTAAGAAAAATGCAACTAACATAAATGTCAACACAACCTGCTCACTGAACTTTGTGGAAAACATAGTTTGCATGATGGAAAAAATGTAAAACACTCTCTTCACATGTATCTTCTTCCGCCATCCTAGTCACTGTCGTTGTGTCCTTGGGCAAGACACTTTACCCACCTGCTCCCAGTGCCACCCACACTGCTTTAAATGTAACTTAGATATTGGGTTTCACTATGTAAAGCGCTTTGAGTCACTAGAGAAAAGCACTATATAAATATAATTCACTTCACTTCACTATCCATGTTTGCTACATTTTAGCTGCTTGATAGAACTTTCCTCCAGAAGGTCTTATCTTTGTCCATGTGATGTCAGATGAAACAAAAATGGAGCTGTTTGGTCACAATACCCAGCAATATGTTTGGAGGAGAAAAGGTAAGGCCTTTAATCCCAGGAACACCAGGCCTACCGTCAAGCATGGTGGTGGTAGTATTATGCTCTGGGCCTGTTTTGCTGCTAATGGAACTGGTGCTTTAAGTGGGACAATGAAAAAGGAGGATTACCTCCAAATTCTTCAGGACAAGCTAAAATCATCAGCCCGAAGGTTGGGTCTTGGGCGCAGTTGGGTGTTCCAACAGGACAATGACCCCAAACACACATCAAAAGTGGTAAAGGAATGGCTAAATCAGGCTAGAATGAAGGTTTTAGAATGGCCTTCCCAAAGTCCTGACTTAAACGTGTGGACAATGCTGAAGAAACAAGTCTATGTCAGAAAACCAACACATTTAGCTGAACTGCACCAATTTTGTCAAGAGGAGTAGTCAAAAATTCAAGCAGAAGCTTGTGGATGGCTACCAAAAGCGCCTTATTGCAGTGAAACTTGCCAAGGGACATGTAAGCAAATATTAACATTGCTGTATGTATACTTTTGACCCAGCAGATGTGGTCACATTTTCAGTAGACCCATAATAAATTCATAAAAGAAGCAAACTTCATGAATGTTTTTTGTGACCAACAAGTATATGCTCCAATCACTCTATCACAAAAAAATAAGAGTTGCAGAAATGATTGGAAACTCAAGACAGCCATGACATTATGTTCTTTACAAGTGTATGTACACTTTTGACCACCACTGTATACATATGTATATAATTACTTTACTTTTGGCCCTCGGCCAAGGTTTTTTTTTATCCCAATGCGGCCCCCGAGTCAAAAAGTCTGTACACCCCTGACTGAGATAATAAAACAGAGGTTGTAAGGTGAGACTTGACACATAGAAAACTCTGTGTCTGCTGCAAAGTCAAACTTATTATTACAGCACACTGCTGATTGGGTCTAACTGGAGCTTGAATCTCACACACACACACACACACACACACACACACACACACACACACACACACACACACACACACACACGCACACACGCACATACACACGCGCTCACACAGACACGAGCCAAGGTGTACGCTCAACACCCCCACACTGGCAGTCACAGGTTGAATATATCTGTGTGTCTCCAGTTAACAATATTTGGTGTCAAATGAAAGCAGGCAAGATAAATAGTGGGTCTGTGCCAGGAGGAGAAAATAGAACGTGGGGGATGAGTAACATGGTGAATCCCTGAAACAATGTGTGCAGCCTCCATTAACACCGGCACCGTGCAGGCACATTTAAGGCTCCTGGGTTAATTACATGTCCACAATCAATTGCACCTAGAAAATGGAATGAGTCTAATTATTAGCCTTTTTTTTTGTTGTCATTTATTTATTTATTTATTTTTGTGCACATTTATATTCTGTTGCCAGTTGGGTCAGCAGGGCTCAGACGCTGTTTGAAGTTGGAGCAGAAACAGAAAGTCAAAACAGGCGCAAAACGACGGCGGGTGTTAATTGGGCTGAGAGAGAGAGAGAGAAAGAAAGAGAGAGAGAGAGAGAGAGAGAGAGAGAGAGAGACAGAGAGAGAGAGAGAGAGAGAGAGAGAGATGGAGAGATATGAGGCGACCAAGAGAGCCTGGAGGACTAATTAGTGATTAGAAGTTGGCACTCTTTAAACATCAAATATTTTTCAAGCCAAAAGACAGAAGAATGATTGAGGGAAAAAAAAGAATAGGAATCAAACATAAGGAGCAGAGAAACAGCCCTATGGTATTTGTGTGTTTGCCCGCTCATTAAATGCTATTTACTGAGCTAAACGCTAACAGCAGACTTGTCAATGTCAAGCATGAGGTGGAAGCAAGGGGCACGCTCCGGGAAACAACATACACCCTACTATATATCCATTTTATTCTGGAACTTTCCCACTTGCTTTTTATCTTCCCTCCGACACGGATGACAAAATGGAGTGCGTCAGCTTCTCGCCGCCTCGTGCCAGAGCGAGTTGGACATTAGCGAGTCTGCCATCAAAGTCATAAATCAAGGACACCCTTCAAAACAGCCGGGGCCCCCAAAAACTGCGTGTCTGCGCCTGCTATCGTTCTGACTTTCCATAATGGAACCGTGGCAGTTTTCCACAGTCTGGTGGCTGACATTTAATATCATCCCTCTTGTGCAAATCACATGACTCCTGCCTTCTATTACCATCCAAGAAGACACAATGGAATACAGTGTGTGCATATTTGTTACAATGAATGACTTAACTCATGTGATTAATATTTATATCAGTTAGGGCTGTTACAATGAATGAGTTAACTCATGTGATTAATATGTATATCAATTAGGCCTGTCAAAATGAATGAGTTAACTCATGTGATTATTATTTATATCAATTAGGGCTGTCGAAATGTATGAGTTAACTCATGTGATTAATATTTATATCAATTAGGGGTGTTCCAATGAATTAGTTAACTCATGTGATTAATATTTATATCAATTAGGGCTGTCAAAATGGATGAGTTAACTCATGTGATTAATATTTGTATCAATTAGGGCTGTTACAATTAATGAGTTAACTCATGTGATTAATATTTATATCAATTAGGGCTGTTACAATGAATGAGTTAACTCATGTGATTAATATTTATATCAATTGAGGCTGTCAAAATGGATGAGTTAACTCATGTGATTAATATTTATATCAGTTAGGGCTGTTACAATGATGAGTTAACTCATGTGATTAATATTTATATCAATTACAGCTATTACAATGAATGAGTTAACTTATTTGATTAATATGAATATCAATTAGGGCTGTCAAAATGTATGAGTTAACTCGTGTGATTAATATTTATATCTATTAGGGCTGTTACAATGAATGAGTTAACTCATGTGATTAATATTTATATCAATTACAGCTATTACAATGAATGAGTTAACTTATTTGATTAATATGTATATCAATTAGGGCTGTCAAAATGTATGAGTTAACTCATGTGATTAATAATTATATCAGTTAGGGCTGTTACAATGATGAGTTAACTCATGTGATTAATATTTATATCAAATAGGGCTGTTACAATGAATGAGTTAACTCATGTGATTAATATTTATAGAGACCGAAAAAGATGCCACTGCAGACCTACCAGACAAGGCACTACCGGGACACAAGCTAATGAAGGATCGCCTCACACTGCTAGTCCGTGCTCATGCTAGCGGTGACTACGTGAAGCCACTCCCAATCTACCAGAGTGTTCAACGATGCCACAAATATTTGCAGAAACAAGGTCAAATTATTTTCCCTTTTTTCTTATTGTAGCAACATGGTGGTTAACGTTTTGGACCCCGGCCGAGTCATACCAAAGACTATAAAAACGGGAGCCATTACCTCCCTGCTTGGCACTCAGCATCAAGGGCTGGAATTGGGGGTTAAATCACCAAAATGATTCCCGAGTGCGGCCACCGCTGCTGCTCACTACTCCCAAACATAGAGAGTAATTTCACCACATCAGTGGTACTTTAACTTTAACTTTTGACGTGGCAATAACCGATTATTCATGTTTACATTAACTCTTATGGGGAACTCTGATTGACTATACAAACTTTTCGGTTTACAAACCATGTTCAAGAACTATTTTAGTTCATAAATGGAGGTGCCACTCTACAGTCTGAAAGAACTTGAGATAAAACCGTTATCAAGTTTTGTGCAAATAAATAAACATTACAATAAATTGCATAATAAAAAAGTTTTCATTATGCGAACGAATAATCGCCTGTGATTAATCTTGATTAATTCAAATTCCAAAATGTGTTTACCAGACTTTCCAGACCATAAGCCGCTACTTTTTTCCCCAAGCTTTGAACCCTGCGGTTTATACAAAGACGCGGCTAATCTATGGATTTTACTTCGCACGCAGCTCAACCATGGAATGGAACACAAACAATGGACTAAAATTATCCACTTTTAGAAACTGTTCAAAATCAAAGTGTTTACAAAGTACAAGGAAGAGGAAAAAAAATCTTGAACCTTATTAAAAAAGGACAACATCTTATTCATCTCATAAAGGATGAAGGAATACCTTTTTGTTTTGAAAACAATAAAGGTATGTAAATAAACATTTACTCAATCTTCCTGTGTAAATACTGTATCTCATTTTACAACCTATTTGTATTGTATCTGCATCTTATAGTCCAGTGCGGCTTATATGTGAAAACACCTTTTTCTGAAATTTAGTGGGTGCGGCTTATAGTCTGGTGCGGTTTATATATTTAAACACATTTTTTTCTCAAATTTAGTGGGTGTGGCTTATGGGCCGGTGCGGCTTATATATGAAAACACCTTTTTTCTCAAATTTATTGGGTGTGGCTTATAGTCCGGTGCGGCTTATATATGAAACGCCTTTTTTCTCAAATTTAGTGGGTGCGGCTTATATATGAAAATAAATTTTTTTCTCAAATTTAGTGGGAGCGGTTTATAGTCCGGTGCAGTTTATATATGAAAACACCTTTTTTCTCAAATGTTGTGGGTGTGGCTTATAGTCCGGTGCGGCTTATATATGAAAACACCTTTTTTCTCAAATTTAGTGGGTGCGGCTTATAGTCCGGTACAGTTTATATATGAAAACATCTTTTTTCTCAAATTTGGTGGGTTTGGCTTATAGTCCGGTACGGCTTATATATGAAAACACCTTTTTCCTCAAATTTAGTGGGTGCGGCTTATATATGAAAACACCTTTTGGCTGCGGGAAAATACGGTGATCTGATTTGAAAAAATTAATATGTTTTCATTGTTTACCGGTTTGCAAACAGCAAAGAAAACAAGGACACACAACTTCCAACAGACGAGAGACTGAGTTAAAACACGGTTTACCAACACAACTTTTCTCCTTCATCGCTTGTTTTTCTTCTTTTGCGTGTCGCACACATTTTGCACTTCCGTCCTACTTCTGCAGCAGATGTCTCTCTTATCACTTCCATGTACTGCTCAATCACCAACTCCATTTGTGTCACACTTGCACCATCGATCACGCCATTAGCACCCACACCGACTTGGTTACCATGGCAACACCCGGTAAATGGGGCAGTGGTCTTAAATATACATACATGTGTTTGGATCGTCTCATACAAGCGACCGCGTTGATGTCGCACGCGACTGATGCGAGGCGGATGACATCGCCGATGCTCTACGGTGAAACGCTGAATGTTTCATGTCCTCTTTTTATTCATGTCACTAACAGCCAATAATGTTTTGTTCCTCGGTCTGCTCTCCTTGTGCACTCAGTCTGCTGAGTGACGCGCCCTACTCTGCATCTTTCTAACCACATTCCATGTGCGTTTAAAGAAAACACTCGGCTCTCCAAGAAACCACCGTAATGACAGTAGCGTAGTAGGCCCAAGTGTTCATTAAAAACAAGGCAAAGGTTTCATTCCACAAGTAACATTGCACACAATTAGAACAGTAACACTGTGTTGGAACAAATAATTAAGTGATGGAGCCACTTTGAGGATCACTGGCCAAGGCTGCCCTTTGTCACCAATTCTGTTCATAACCTTTATGGACAGAATTTCTAGGCGCAGTCAGGGCGTTGAGGGTATCTGGTTTGGTGGCTGCAGGATTAGGTCTCTGCTATTTGCAGATGATGTGGTCCTGATGGCTTCCTCCGGCCAAGATCTTCAGCTCTCACTTGATCGGTTCGCAGCCGAGTGTGAAGCGACTGGGATGGGAATCAGCACCTCCAAGTCCGAGTCCATGGTTCTCTCCCGGAAAAGGGTGGAGTGCCATCTCCGGGTTGGGGAGGAGATTTTGCCCCAAGTGGAGGAGTTCAAGTACCTCGGAGTCTTGTTCACGAGTGGGGGAAGAGTGGATCGTGAGATCGACAGGCGGATCGGTGCGGCGTCTTCAGTAATGCGGACGCTGTATCGATCCGTTGTGGTGAAGAAGGAGCTGAGCCGGAAGGCAAAGCTCTCGATTTACCGGTCGATCTACGTTCCCATCCTCACCTATGGTCATGAGCTTTGGGTCATGACCGAAAGGACAAGATCACGGGTACAAGCGGCCGAAATGAGTTTCCTCCGCCGAGTGGCGGGGCTCTCCCTTAGAGATAGGGTGAGAAGCTCTGTCATTCGGGGGGAGCTCAAAGTAAAGCCGCTGCTCCTCCACATCGAGAGGAGCCAGATGAGGTGGTTCGGGCATCTGGTCAGGATGCCACCCGAACGCCTCCCTAGGAAGGTGTTTCGGGCACGTCCGACCGGTAGGAGGCCACGGGGAAGACCCAGGACACGCTGGGAAGACTATCTCTCCCGGCTGGCCTGGGAACGCCTCGGGATCCCCCGGGAGGAGCTGGATGAAGTGGCTGGGGAGAGGGAAGTCTGGGCATCCCTGCTTAAGCTGCTGCCCCCGCGACCCGACCTCGGATAAGCGGAAGAAGGATGGATGGATGGATGGATGGATGGATGGATGGTCTAAATGCAGCACCAACTATGAAGAACGTATTTGAGAAAAGTTGGATTTCAGCCTCTAAAGGGGAACAATCAAATATTAATGGCGACTGCTAACACGAAAAAGACAACAACAACAACAACAACATATTTGTGTTTGTTTGTCCGTCTGCTTGTTAGCAAGATGGCTGCTCGCTGGTTGATGGTGATGATGACACACTGACTTTCTCTTTCTTTGAGGCAAATGTACAACCGGAACAATAATACAGTTAAAAGAACTGGATGGAAATTAGTAACGAATAAACCACAACAAGTCAAATAATAATAATACATTTCAATTACAATATCAATATAAAAAAAACTAATTCTGTTTTATTTGGTTTTAATAGTTGTTTTTTTTACAATTCATTTTACCACCAAAGAGTGTGTGCTTTTTGTGTGCAGTAACATGTGATAAAAAAGTTTAATTAAAAGCAACAATCCTCACTTTTATTGTTGCAATACATCTTTGGAGAATTTCCACTAGTATTTTAGCTCAAAGCAAAACAATTGTGTAAATGTATCATAAATACATTACGCTTGTGTAAGGTACTTTTTGTGAAGCCTTCATTTTGTTAGCGCAGTCAGACAGGATGTTGTCAGCTTGACCAGTAAAGAGGCGACTCACGTTTTTATGTTACATGGATGATGTCGTTCACAACAACACAACATATGAGAAGTGATGCGTGTGTATGATTGTTTGTACATTGATGTTACATCCATGATGTCGTTCACAACTACACAACAGATGAGATGTGTTGTGTGTGTGTATGATTGTTTGTACATTGTTACATCCATGATGTCGTTCACAACAACACAACAGATGAGATGTGATGTATGAGTATGATTGTTTGTACATTAATGTTACATCCATGATATCGTTCACAACAACACAACAGATGAGATGTGTTGTGTGTGTATGATTGCTTGTACATTGATGTTACATCCATGATGTCGTTCACAACAACACAACAGATGAGATGTGTTGTGTGTGTGTATGATTGTTTGTACATTAATGTTACATCCATGATGTCGTTCACAACAACACAACAGATGAGATGTGTTGTGTGTGTATGGTTGTTTGTACATTGATGTTACATCCATGATGTCGTTCACAACAACACAACATATGTGTTGTGTGTGTATGATTGCTTGTACATTGATGTTACATCCATGATGTCGTTCACAACAACACAACAGGTGAGATGTGTTGTGTGTGTATGATTGCTTGTACATTGATGTTACATCCATGATGTCGTTCACAACAACACAACAGATGAGATGTGTTTTGTGTGTATGATTGTTTGTACATTGATGTTACATCCATGATGTCGTTCACAACAACACAACAGATGAGATGTGTTGTGTGCGTGTATGATTGTTTGTACATTAATGTTACATCCATGATGTCGTTCACAACAACACAACAGATGAGATGTGTTGTGTGTGTATGGTTGTTTGTACATTGATGTTACATCCATGATGTCGTTCACAACAACACAACAGATGTGTTGTGTGTGTATGATTGCTTGTACATTGATGTTACATCCATGATGTCGTTCACAACACAACAGGTGAGATGTGTTGTGTGTGTGTATGATTGTTTGTACATTGATGTTACATCCATGATGTCGTTCACAACAACACAACAGGTGAGATGTGTTGTGTGTGTGTATGATTGTTTGTACATTAATGTTACATCCATGATGTTGTTCACAACAACACAACAGGTGAGATGTGTTTTGTGTGTATGATTGTTTGTACATTGATGTTACATCCATGATGTCGTTCACAACAACACAACAGATGAGATGTGTTGTGTGTGTGTATGATTGTTTGTACATTAATGTTACATCCATGATGTCGTTCACAACAACACAACAGATGAGATGTGTTGTATGTGTATGGTTGTTTGTACATTGATGTTACATCCATGATGTCGTTCACAACAACACAACAGATGTGTTGTGTGTGTATGATTGCTTGTACATTGATGTTACATCCATGATGTCGTTCACAACAACACAAGACTTGAGATGTGTTGTGTGTGTATGATTGCTTGTACATTGATGTTACATCCATGATGTCGTTCACAACAACACAACAGGTGAGATGTGTTGTGTATGTGTATGATTGTTTGTACATTAATGTTACATCCATGATGTAATTCACAACAACACAACAGATGAGAAGTGTTGTGTGTGTATGATTGTTTGTACATTGATGTTACATCCATAATGTTGTTCACAACAACACAACAGATGTGTTGTGGGTGTATGGATTGTTTTTGCAAGCTTTAGTTTTGTAGTTTAGTCGCTGTTTCAAGTGACCGTCTTGACATAGTTTCGTTCAGCACAGGACAAAGTATGTTGGGGATGAGTGAGCGCGAGCGGACACATTATTTTCCCAAACAAATGTTCTCCTCACAATGACATATATATCTTTATATATATATATATTTGACATGATATACCAAGTAAAAGGTCTCTGAATGAACATGAATACTCTACATAAATATGATTTTACTTCATTATTTATGACTATTGTTTTAAATGTTATTACAAAGACAAGCGGTAGAAAACTGGATGGATGGATTTACTGAGTATAATTAGTGTGATCTAAAGAAGATAACAACTTTAAAAGCGGATCATGATAAAATCCCTCCCTGCTGTGAGATGTTACATGATGTTGCTGGTGTACAACCTCTTCTGCTAAAAAAAACATAATTTTATCACGTCTTCATTTCCTCAAATGACATTAAAACCGGTAAGAGTGCTGATGAATACCGGAATCAATATATTGGTATTGGTATCCTAAGGATACAGATCCATAATTATAGGTGGGTTCGTCATCAAGGCATACTTGCCAACCTTGAGACCTCCGATTTCGGGAGGTGGGGGGTGGGGGCGTGGTCAGGGGTGGAACAGGGGCGTGGTTGAGGGCGGGGGCGTGGTTAAGAGGGGAGGAGTATATTGACAGCTAGATTTCACCAAGTCAAGTATTCCATACATATATATATATATATATATATATATATATATATATATATATATATATATATATATACATACATACATATACATATATATATATATATATATATATATATATATATATATATATATATAGGATGTAGATATATATATATATATATATATATATATATATATATATATATATATATATATATATATATATATATCTACATCCTGAAAATATGCAAACAAAACTGTGTTTGGATAATTGAGACTTCAAACTTGCATTAATAAAATTTAAGGAATATACCATAACTTGGCTTCTGAGAGCTTCAAAATGTAATGAATAAAATGCTAAAGTTGTTGATAAACAAGCAATTATTTTAATAATTAAATATGGTCATTTTAAATGAATTATTATGATAATTTAAAATTAATTATTTCAAATATGTTTATTTTAATGTATAATTCTATGGCTGGATGTAATAAGGAGTCAGAAAAAATACAAATAAAAATACAATTAATTTTGATGTTTTTAGCAAAATATAGTAAAAACGTATTTTTTTATTTGTTTTTAAAATTAATAAATATATTTATTTTTAGGTAAGATAAACATAATAATACAATTTATCTCCAGTCTGGATGATTTAGTTCCTGTCACCCTGTTGTCCGCCCGTCATAAAGAAAAGGCTGTCCTCACTCAGGTCCGCATGGAGCTGGAGGGGGCGTGGCCTCCAGCTCCGGCTGAAAATCGGGAGATTTTCGGGAGAATATTTGTCCCGGGAGGTTTTCGGGAGAAGCGCTGAATTTCGGGAGTCTCCCGGAAAATTCGGGAGGGTTGGCAAGTATGCATCAAGGTGATGAAGTCAATTCTGTAGTTAGCTTGGATGTCAATCAAAAGAAAATATGGAGCGTCTAAGTATTTCAAAGTTTGACAGCCTTTCTTCTGATTTTCCAAGTCCAACAAATTCAAAGTTCTACCCTGCTGGACAAAAAGAGGTTTGACTATCACCTTTGTTATGTGAAAGTAGTCTATAGTCTATTACCAGCAACACATACACACACACACCCCCAATCTATTATTCAACAAAAAACTCACGCCTCCGCTCAGCCCTTTGGGGAGGAATCCATCCCTCCATCCCAGAATAATTTCACACATGACTAGATACACAAAGGAGAGGGAGAGGAGGACATAAAGCAGAAGGAGGAGTGGACCCAGTAAAAAGGAGTGAGGCGGGGGGGGGGGGGGGGGGGGGGGTCTGGGCTCTGGGCTCGTGGGAGGCCAAGGTGTCAGGGGGAGCCATGCGTGACAAAACACAGATCACAGGATCATATGCCGTCGTACACACACACACACACACACACACACACACACACACACACACACACACACACACACACTCCCTCCACCAAAACGGTGTGTGATAATCCTCTATGCTGTGTGTTGCACATACTGTACATACTGTACTGGACGCAGTGGTGACAGTTTTTTGACAACCAATTAACTAAATTAACCAATTAAGCCTTGTAAGCAGCCTCTATAGTGGGGAGTAGGGTTGTGTGGTATGCCAGTACTAGTATAGCATCGCGGTACTAATGAATCATAAACGATACTATGCTTATTTGAAAAGTACCGGTTCCCAACGGGCATGACGGCGCGTCGTCATGTGGTGACATTGCTGGTTTTACGAGCAGAGGAGCATGTTCGGCAGCGCACACACACGGAGTACTTACAAGCAGACACAGTGTGTAGACAGAAAAGGGAGAATGGACGCATTTTGGTGTAAAAAGTAAAGATAAAAGTGAAGTTATAACACTGAAACACCCTCAGGAAGAGGTGATTCAAGACATGGCTCGCTAGCTAGCGGCTAACATCCATCTGCAGTGTTTCTGCTACTTCTAAATCACTAATCCTGGTCTCCATGGCGACAAATAAAGTAAGTTTCTTACAAGTAGCATTATCACTGGAGGACGAGGAATAGCTAAACATGCTTCACTACACACCATAGGAGGATACAATAGCTCACCGCTAACAGCAAGCTAGCAACTCTGAATGTAAACAAATGCCATGGGTGGATCTACACCTGGCATCCACTGTAATGATACCAAGTACAAGAGCGTATCTAGTTGATACTATTATGATTACATCGATATGTTTTATCATCACAAAATCTTTTTTCCTTTCTTTTAAATTCATATTATGTTTATAACATCAGGAAATATGTCCCTGGACACATGAGGACTTTGAATATGACCAATGTATGATCCTGTAACTACTAGGTATCGCATTGATACCTAAATGAGTGGTATCATCCAAAACTAATGTCAAGTATCAAAGAAGAGAACAATAAGTGATTATCACATTTTAACAGAAGTGTAGATAGAACATGTTAAAACAGAAAATAAGCAGATATTAACAGTAAAGGAACAAGTGGATTAATAATTCATTTTTACAGTTTGTCCCTCTTAATATAGACAAAATAGTAGGTAGATAAATGACACAATATGTTACTGCATATGTCAGCAGACTAATTAGGAGTCTTTGTTTGTTTACTTACTACTAAAAGACAAGTTGTCTAGTATGTTCACTTTTTTATTTAAGGACTAAATTACAATAATAAACATATGTTTCATGTACACTAACATTTTTTGTTACAATAAAGACAATCACGACATTTTTTGTGGTCCCCTTTATTTAGAAAAGTATCGAAATACATTTTGGTACCGGTACCAAAATATTGGTATATGGACAACTCTAGTGGGGAGTAATCAAGATAATTGTACATAGAAAGCTTAACGCAAACATTTAAAAAAGAGGAATGCAAAGTGCTCACGCCCCGCCCATTAAATATGTGTGGTGGTCAAGCTAGCTCTGTTCTCAATGGATAACCCTAACTCCAACCCTATTTTACGAAACAACGGGAAAAGTAGCTCACACTCCAGTCCATGAATGCATGAGTTTGCAGTGATCACTTTGTTAAAGTTTTGTTTGATACATTTTAATGTTTATTATTTCCATTTAAGTATTATCTTGATATTATTTGTATTTCTTAAACACATGTTCACTACAAGTGTTTACGAAAAGCACCAACTCGGTGAGTCCAAATAAAAGAAAGCAAATGTGAGCAAAACCCAAAAGAGTTAAGTTTTTACCAAAGGCAACAATCACAAATGAATCTTTCAGCAAGTACACAATGTTGACATTTATTGTTATATTTTGATAAACAACCCTAAATTAATCTTTCAGCACGTACACAATGTTGACATCTATAGTTATATTTTGATAAACAATCATAAATGAATCTTTCAGAACATACACAATGTTGACATCTATAGTTATTTTTGATAAACAATCATAAATGAATCTTTCAGCGCATACACAATGTTGACATCTATAGTTATATTTTGATAAACAATCATGAATGAATCTTTCAGAACATACACAATTTTGACATCTATAGTTATATTTTGATAAACAATCATAAATAAATCTTACAGCACATACACAATGTTGACATCTATAGTTATATTTTGATAAACAATCATAAATGAATCTTTCAGCACATACACAATGTTGACATCTATAGTTATATTTTGATAAACAATCATGAATGAATCTTTCAGAACATACACAATTTTGACATCTATAGTTATATTTTGATAAACAATCATAAATAAATCTTACAGCACATACACAATGTTGACATCTATAGTTATATTTTGATAAACAATCATAAATGAATCTTTCAGCACATACACAATGTTGACATCTATAGTTATATTTTGATAAACAATCATAAATGAATCTTTCAGTGCATACACAATGTTGACATCTATAGTTATATTTTGATAAACAATCAAATGAATATTTCAGCACATACACAATGTTGACATCTATGTTTATATTTTGATAAACAATCATAAATGAATCTTTCAGCACGTACACAATGTTGACATATTTAGTTATATTTTGATAAACAATCATAAATGAATCTTTCAGCACATACACAATGTTGACATCTATAGTTATATTTTGATAAACAATCATAAATTAATCGTTCAGCACATACACAATGTTGAACAACAATACGAGCGCCATGCGGCACGAAGATCATATGTATAAAAAAAAAAGGAGGTCTCACTCCATCACATAGCAACTTTGAATGGTGGGGAGGATGAATTATATCGAGCAAATAGTGTTCATAAAACTTAACGTTTGGGTTTGTATACTGTGTATGAATCTGCCAGGATGATGTCATTATTATAATAATTAGAAGTATTATTTCCTCAGCATTTTCATGTGACATTACAAAAAGAGATTAATTAGATGAATCAATTACAAATCATAATTACTGTAATCGGAAATGTTTTTTGACAGCACTACTTGAAACATTGCCAACACAACAGCTCACATTTTGATACTGGAGCATATTATTTCCATGAGTTTGATACTGATGATTTGATACTGATGGTTTGATACATGAATTTGATACTGGAGCATATTATTTCCACGAGTTCCTTTAAAATCCTTTCCAACAAGCGTCCTGACACTGATTATGGTCACCTTTGACCAGTCTACTGTACAATCATATTTAAAATCGTATTGACCAAGATATACACAACTTTATTACGTACTGTACATCTGCAAATATCTACTTAGATCCAACCTTGACAAAAGTCTTGCTGACAAATTGATACTGACTACAATGTTGAACTGTGCTAAATCAATCCCTCGCTGTGTCGGTCAAAACTCACCATAATAATATTTTCACTGGCATAATGTGTTAATGAAATCCTTGCATTTGAACGTATTACATTCCACAGGAGTTCCCATTGGTTTTACATGCTCATTTGCATATATTGCTGTAAGACAGTTCAAGGGTCTCTTCAAAGTTTTTCAAACCAAACAAATGTAAGAAAAACGCCACCTTGTGTTATCATGAGTGGTTCAACAGAACATCCATTTGTTGGAATATCAATAGTTTCACAATTGCTCTGATAGAAAATGGATGGACGTATGGACGGTATCGCGCTTTCAAAATCTTTACAATAATACCGCGACGTGTCAAACTAAAACATGGTGAGTGTCGTCTCAGGGCAGTCAATCATCACAACTGGACTGTTTGGTTTGTCTGGAAGATGTTTCACCTCTCATCCCAGTAGACTTCATCACTTCATGATCATAGACTTAGATTGTTACATGTAGTCTTGGACTTAGATTGTTACATCTAGTCTTAGACTTAGATTGGTCACATCTAGTCTTAGACTTAGATTGTTACACCTAGGCTTGGACTTAGATTGGTCACAGCTAGTCTTAGACTTAGATTGTTACATTTAGTCTTAGACTTAGATTGGTCACATCTAGTCTTAGACTTAGATTGGTCACATCTACTAAGGTTTTGGGCATTGTTTTCTCTAAAGGCATACGTTTGTTTAAATATGACCAAGGACACGCGTTATTGTGGGTTTCATCTTCATCACCAATGGACACATCTCATCTGTGGGAGAGAATTCTTCTGACATTTTTTTTTTTGAGTGGTCAGCCTGAAGCGTCTCTCTGTCTCTGACTTCCTCCTGGTCATGTGACATGAGTGTATGTTGTGATTTTACTTACTAGTTTTGATGACCTGCCTTATTTTGTCTGTGATTGTCTAGTCCTTAATGTTTCACCCTAACCTTAGTCAATTGTGACTCATCTGTCATGCTTTGTGATCATGTCTTGTTTAGTTATGTTCTGTTTGGTTAAAACTCCAATAGTTCCTGTTTTTATGCATCCTTGTTTGTTTTGTCACCATGACGACCCATTAGCATCACCTGCCTCATTCATGTGACTCACGCACTTGTTTCAATTGTGTCATTATTATTTAAGCCTGGTTTTTCAGTTGGTCGTCGGGGCGTCATCACTCTGTTTCATGATTAGTTCACGTTGCTTGTTTCATGCAATTTCATTGTCCATTCTGCCCTGCTCACGTCACCGCAAGTAAGTTTTTGTTTATTAATGCCATAGTTAGTGTCTTTTGTTTCATGTCCATAGTTTACGTCTTAGTGTTAGTTTTGTTCCCTTAGCCAAGTTTGTGTCTCCGTCTTGTGCGCGCCTTTTGTTTATACTTTTTATAGTAAGAATTAAATAATGTATTTACCTTCACGCCATGTCCAGTCCAGTTCTTTCGCATCTCGGGAAAACAATCCACGCAGTAAACTGCACCAAAGTCCAAGTCCTGACATCATCATAACCAAGCAACCATCATGGATGTTCTCCACATGTATGGATGTTCTCATTCATCCATCATAGGAACACCAAGCAACCATCATGGATGCTCTCCACATGTATGGATGTTCTCATTCATCCAGGTCTTTGGATTTTCTCCGTATTTTTTGGGGGGGGGGCCTTGATTGGCAGTCTTTTTTCTCTCCTTGTAGCTTTGATGTAAGCTACCTTGCTACATGGCTCTAAAAGTAGCTAAGCTACAGGAACAGCTACTCGTTGAAAAAGTAGCTAAGCTGCCGTCAAGCAACTGACAAATGTAGTTACGCTACGTAGCTTTACTACACAGCGTAAACGTTGCAAACAGCTCTTCTGGAGAAGTGAACAATGTGTTTTCACGGCAACAAGATAATCCGCTTCAACCATCCAGATGTGTGCATAGGTGGCATATAATAGGTGCATTCCTAGCTCACACATCTGGCCCTATGAAACCAGGAGCGGAGCAGAAGACACAATGGTGTCTTTAAATATGCAGCGAGTCTTGCCGGCTTGGAAGAGGAGCTTTGAAGCAATCCACAGAGGGACATGAAACCTCCCCCTGAACTGAGCCTGTGCCTCCTCAGCAGAAGGACGAATATATATATATATATATATATATATATATTTTTTTTTAATATATATATATATATATATATATGTATATATATATATATATATATATATATATATATATATATAGATATATATATATATGATTTGATTGATACAGGAGTGTAAATCTACGTCAAAAACACACTTGTATCCTCCCAATCTCATGACTACACAACACACCGCCTGCAGGCCGTGCCATTGTTTTGATGTGATGTTATCTTTCTTCCATGACTTTGTGCAGCGCTTTTTTATCCCCGCCATATGGCTTCATGTTGGCACATCACCATGTGTCGTCATGCAGGCTGCTCGCAACAATAAGGGCAGGAGAGGAACAATATTTGGGGAAAAAAGACAGAATCCCTGACGTCAAAGGGGAACTGCACTTTTTTTTGGAGTCGTGCCTGTCATTCACAATCCTTACGTAAGACAGGCACACGGAGGTGCTTTCTTTTTTCATGCATTCTAAATAGTAAATACATGGAGCATATGGTAGTCGCTCTATTCTGCACATAAAGCGATTAAAAAACATCCAAACACCCCCATCAAGGTTTTATATACATGATGTATGTCATGTAGTAGCGTTCATTATAACATGTAATATATACATGATGTACGTATATACAGTATGTCATGTAGCAACATTCATAATAACATGTAATATATACATGATGTAAGTATATTTGTAATGTAGTAACATTCATAATAACATGTAATATTTACATGATGTACAGTAAGTATATATGTCATGTAGTAACATTCATAATAACATGTAATATATAGACATGATGTAAGTATATATGTCATGTAGTAACATTCATAATAACATGTAATATATACATGATGTAAATATGTATGTAATGTAGTAACATTCATAATAGCATGTAATATATACATGATGTAAGTATATATGTCATGCAGTAACATTCATAACAACATGTAATATATACATGATGTAAGTATATATGTCATGTAGTAACATTCATAATAACATGTAATATATACATGATGTAAGTATATATGTCATGTAGTAACATTCATAATAACATGTAATATATACATGATGTAAGTATATATGTCAAGTACCGGTAGTAACATTCATAATAACATGTAATATATACATGATGTAAGTAAGTAATGTAGTAACATTCATAATAACATGTAATATATACATGATGTAAGTAAGTAATGTAGTAACATTCATAATAACATGTAATATATATACATAACGTCAGTATATATTTCATGTAGTAACATTCATAATAACATGTAATATTTACATCATGTAAGTATATATGTCATGTAGTAACATTCATAATAACATGTAATATATACATGATGTAAGTATATATGTAATGTAGTAACATTCATAATAACATGTAATATTTACATGATGTAAGTATATATGTAATGTAGTAACATTCATAATAACATGTAATATATATACATAATGCAAGTATACTGTATATGTCATGTAGTAACATTCATAATAACATGTAATATTTACATGATGTAAGTATATATGTAATATAGTAACATTCATAATAACATGTAATATATACATGATGTAAGTATATATGTAATGTAGTAACATTCATAATAACATGTAATATATACATGATGCAAGTATATATGTAATGTAGTAACATTCATAATAACATGTAATATATACATGATGTAAGTATATATGTCATGTAGTAACATTCATAATATAATGTAATAAATACATGATGTAAGTATATATGTAATGTAGTAACATTCATAATAACATGTAATATATACATGATGTAAGTATATATGTCATGTAGTAACATTCATAATATAATGTAATATATACATGATGTAAGTATATATGTCATGTAGTAACATTCATAATATAATGTAATATATACATGATGTAAGTATATATGTCATGTAAATATACACAATCAAAACAATAAATAAAACAGGTAAATGAAGTATTGACAAACAATATTGAAGATGAAGGCAGAGGTAGACTTGTACATGACTTCCCTAGCAATCAAGTTGGGACCGTATTTAACAAAAGTGCAAAGTAACAATATAAACACTACAGTTTAAACCAGACCTGGGCAAATGAAGGCCCGGGGGCCACATGCAGCCCGTTAAGCTTTTCAATCTGGCCCGTCGGACATTCCCAAATATGTGTTTTAGATGTTTAAGATGGAAAGTGTAGCTGCCATTATGATGTGCAGTGATGTTTTCTAATGACCCTAAGTCTTCAACGATACTAAGTCTTTCAATGCTTGGAATCTGCATGATGTACTAGTTACTATGGTCACCTAATTAGCTACTATGGTCATCTAATTAGTTACTATGGTTATCTAATTAGTTACTATGGTCATCTAATTAGTTACTATGGTCATCTAACACATTGAGTGTTTCCAGAGTCTGAAATGTTGGTGTCAGGGACAGACGCTGAAGGAGATTTTTACAACAAAGTTCTAAAGCTTAGTGATATATCAGATTGTAAGTGGGGTTTATTTTACCCTTCGCGTTCATATTTCGCTGTGTTTGTTGCATTTTTGTTGCGTTTTGCTTGATTGTAAAATATGTGGATGGAGAGGGGGTGTGACGTTCACATGTTGTCAATATTCAGTTTTTTATCCTTCATAGTTAATATTGTAACATTCTTTATTTTCATGTGCATTCTGGGTGTCTCATTCAGTAAATACATTTAAAATTCCATTCCGTTTTTTAAAGCCGTCCGTCATAACGTTTTTAGAATTCAATCAGACATTATTGTGAGGTTTTGTGTTAGTGTTCCGGCCCCAAGACACATTTTCTAAATTTGGCCCCCAGTCAAAATAATTGCCCAGGCCTGGTTTAAGCAGATAGGACGAGACAAAGACTGACATAGACCGCTGGACAGTATTAACAGTCCACTTACAAAACACAACTAAGTGAGGAACACGGACATGCCAACATGACAACATGCTAGTTTTACAACGGTATTAAATGTCAGCATGTCTGTGAGTGCACACCATTTTGCACTGTTTGGTTTACACTGACCAGGCTTGTTCACCCAACACAAAGTGAGTGTGGACTGTGGGCTGGTTGGGTTTCTAGTGGGCGTGCAGGTTGCTTGTAATATTCCTCAAGCTGGCTCCTGGGTGTTGATCGTCTCATCTTGTTCCAAAGGTTTAAAGTGAAACATTCCCACATCGGTGCTGTGGGGTTTGGCTTGGTGACCACTGTGTACATGTTGGCTGCTACATGCTAACTAGTTGCACTGTGTGATGCTAACGTGCTAGCGCACAACGAGTCAAAGACACAGAAGATGTTCTTTGCTACAAACGCTAAAAGCCACAAAAAGCGTGAATTTAAAAAGTTAAAGTTAAAGTTAAAGTACCAATGATAGTCAGACACACACTAGGTGTGACGACATTATTCTCTGCATTTGACCCATCATCCTTGATCACCCCCTGGGAGGTGAGGGGAGCAGTGAGCAGCAGCGGTGGCCGCGCCCGGGAATCATTTTTGGTTATTTAACCCCCAATTCCAATCCTTGATGCTGAGTGCCAAGCACGGAGGTAATGGGTCCCATTTTTATAGTCTTTGGTATGATTCGGCCGGGGTTTGAACTCACGACCTACCCATCTCAGGGTGGACATTCTAACCACTGAGCAGGTTATTTATTTTACCAACGTTCATTTTCATTTATCGGGGGTTAATTGACTTATTGAATGTCAATATCAGAATGTAGTTAATCACAGCACTGAAAAAAGTATTGATTTTGAATGGAGGGTCGTTTTGAATGGAATGGCCTGGGACAAGGCAGCACGGTGGAAGAGGGGTTGGTGCGTCTGCCTCACAATACGAAGGTCCTGGGTTCGAGCCTGCGCTCGGGAGCTTTCTGCGTGGAGTTTCCATGTTCTCCCCGTGACTGCGTGGGTTCTACTCCAGCTTCCTCCCACCTCCAAAGACATGCACCTGGGGATAGGCCCCTCCCACCTCCAAAAACATGCACCTGGAGATAGGCCCCTCCCTCCTCCAAAGACATGCACCTGGAGATAGGCCCCTCCCACCTCCAAAGACATGCACCTGGGGATAGTCCCCTCCCACCTCCAAAGACATGCACCTGTGGATAGGTTGATTAGCAACACTAAATGGTCCCTAGTGTGTGAATGTTGTCTGTCTATCTGTGTTGGCCCTGTGATGAGGTGGCGACTTGTCCGGGGTGTACCCCGCCTTCCGCCCCAATGCAGCTGAGATAAGCTCCAGCACCCCCCGTGACCCCGAACAGGACAAGCGGTAGAAAATGGATGGATGGATGGTGTGGGACAAGCGGTAGAAAGTGGATGGGTGTATGGGTGTGGTGCCAGCCCTACCATTGAGAGACATTTTAGTTCAAACTCCTCATAGTTATGATTGTCAGCCAGTCTCCTCCCGCTGACATTTTTCCTGAAGTGATGTGATGAATTGTGTAATTGACTTCTGTCCCGTGAGATTCCCCAAAAATGTCAGGCGCTAATAGAGACGACTTCTCGACGACGACTTAAGAGCCTACGCTCCTCTCAGCCCTGAGCTAACCATCATGTGGGTTTTAAACAGGCGCCGCCTCATTCATGTGTTCACGGGCGTGGTGCTTAACGCTCAGCGTGACCTTCATGGAGATGGATGGCGTGAGAAATGTAATGACTTTCCTGGGAGAAAAACCACCAGCTAAATCAGCTTTGCGTCGCATAATAATGCTCAACTTGCTGATCAATAACACAAACACTCATCCATAATGGAGTGCACACGGAGGGAAACACCACCGTGGATGTGGCGCACACACACACACACACACACACACATCTGCAGATGTCATGTGGAGGTTGCATGAGGCGGGTAAAGACAAAACTTTATTATGAGTAGAAGTGTTTAGGTGGTCAGGGTGGAGGAAAGGAAATGGCTCTGTAGGCGTTCTTGATGTTTGTGTATATTAAGTGGAGGACATTATTGCCCCCTGGTGTAAATTTCCAATGCTGATAGAACACATGATGTATAATGAGAAGTGGAATTAGCATCTGAGAAGTATTTTTCCTACAAAGTTGCTCAGTGGCACAGGCAGCAAAAAAGTTTAAACTCCTCCCCCCACCACCATCTTGTTAAAACAGTGTTTTTCAACCTTTTTTGAGCCAAGGCTCGATCCTGACCTCATGGTAAACTACCAGCTGGTGTCCCACCTTCCGTTTATTTAGAAAATCCTGGAAAGAATTGTTGCACAGCAGCTAAATGAACACTTAGTGTCTAACAATCTCTGTGAACCCTTTCAATCCGGTTTCAGGGCAAATCACTCTACGGAGACAGCCCTCGCAAAAATGACTAATGATGTACTGCTAACGATGGATTCTGATGCGTCATCTATGTTGCTGCTTCTTGATCTTAGCGCTGCTTTCGATACTGTCGATCATAACATTTTATTAGAGCGTATCAAAACACGTATTGGTATGTCAGACTTAGCCTTGTCGTGGTTTAACTCTTATCTTACTGACAGGATGCAGTGCGTCTCCCATAACAATGTGACCTCGGACTATGTTAAGGAAACGTGTAAAGTTCCCCAGGGTTTGGTTCTTGGCCCTGCACTCTTTAGTATTTACATGCTGCCGCTAGGTGACATCATACGCAAATACGGTGTTAGCTTTCACTGTCATGCTGATGACACCCAACTCTACATGCCCCTAAAGATGACCAACACGCCGGATTGTAGTCAGCTGGAGGCGTGTCTTAATGAAATTAAACAATGGATGTCCACTAACTTCTTGCAACTCAACGCCAAGAAAACGGAAATGCTGATTATCGGTCCTGCTAATCACCGACATTTATTTAATAATACCACCTTAACATTTGACAACCAAACAATTACACAAGGCGACTCAGTAAAGAATCTGGGTATTATTTTCCACCCAACTCTCTCCTTTGAGTCACACATTAAGAGTGTTACTAAATCGGCCTTCTTTCATCTCCGTAATATCGCTAAAATTTGATCCATTTTATCCACTAGCGACGCTGAGATCATTATTCATGCGTTCGTTACGTCTCGTCTCGATTACTGTAACGTATTATTTTCGGGTCTCCCTATGTCTAGCATTAAAAGATTACAGTTGGTACAAAATGCGGCTGCTGGACTTTTGACAAGAACAAGAAAGTTTGATCATATTACGCCTATACTGGCTCACCTGCACTGGCTTCCTGTGCACTTAAGATGTGACTTTAAGGTTTTACTACTTACGTATAAAATACTACACAGTCTAGCTCCAGCCTATCTTGCTGATTGTAGTGTACCATATGTCCCGGCAAGAAATATGCGTTCAAAGAACTCCGGCTTATTAGTGATTACCAGAGCCCAAAAAAAGTCTGCGGGCTATAGAGTGTTTTCTATTGGGGCTCCAGTACTATGGAATGCCCTCCCGGTAACAATTAGAGATGCTACCTCAGTAGAAGCATTTAAGTCCCATCTTAAAACTCATTTGTATACTCTAGCCTTTAAATAGACCCCCCTTTTAGACCAGTTGATCTGCCGTTTCTTTTCTTTTCTGCTCTGCCCTCCTCTCCATTGTGGGGGGGGGGGGGGGCACAGGTCCGGTGGCCATGGATGAAGTGCTGGCTGTCCAGAGTCGGGACCCGAGTGTATGTGTTAGTATTATTAATTCACAATGGCATTCTTTTTGTATTGTTTCACTTTCACAAATTCCTCAGTAAATTCACCAAAACGTCACCGTGGAGTTATCGAGTCTGTTTAGCTGATTGGAGAGTTAGCTTGCGCAACTGGTGGGTCCATGACCACGACTCCTGTTTTGTTTGATCAACCGTTTTACTGCCTTGTTACAGACATTTAAGGTATGTAAATAAACATTTACAAACTATTTCTGTGAAAATTTCTAATTTTACAACACACACACACACACACACACACACACACACACACACACACACACACACACACACACACACACACACACACACACATATAAATATATATATATATATATATATATATATATATATATATATATACATACATATATATATATATATATATATATACGTATATATATATATATATATATATATATATATATATATATATATATATACATATATATATATATACATATATATATATATATATATGTATGTATATGTATGTATATATATATATATATGTATATATATATATATATATATATATATATATATATATATATATATATATATATATATATATATATATATACATATATATATATATACATATATATATATATATATATGTATGTATATGTATGTATATATATATATATATGTATATATATATATATATATATATATATATATATATATATATATATATATATATATATATATATATATATATATATATATACCTGCAGTTTATAGTCTGGTGCGGTTAATATATGGAAATATATTTTTTCTTCTGAAATCTAGTGGGTGCGGTTTATATCCCTGTGTGCTCTATAATCCAGAAAATAATCCAGAAAATACGGTAATATAATTGTACATTAAGAGTATGTGAAAGTTCGTACCTTGTTTGACCTTCTTAAAGTTTTGTAATCAATCATAAATATCAAGCAGCTAAAATGTGCCAAACTTGGATACGTGTGGAGAGAATGTTTGGCATTTCCCTCCCATCATGCATTGCAGGGGATTTAAATGGGTGTAACTTTGAATTATGTGTTGTGCTTGGACATTGTTTATAATATCCACAAAGTTGAGTGAGCAGGTTGTGTTATGTGTGACGACTTTTTGTGTTAGTTTATCTGTGCCATGAGTGTGAAAGGTTGTTTGCATTGGGTCATATATAAAAATTCTGTGCTGAGTGTGTACCCCACAAGGTGGTGGCAAACTTGCAGTCATTGCTCAGTGAGTTATTTAACATTTAATAATAATAATACGTTTCATTTGTAAATCACTTTACATTTGTCAATCTCAAAGTACTACAGAGTTTAAAAGGATACATTAATAGTTCAAATATATATATTTTTAAATTAGCAGAAGGCTTTTTTAAAAAGATGAGTCTTAAGGCTCTTTTTAAAATGTATCATATTTAAGTGGGCACGTCTCGAGGGCCAAATTTAACTGGAATTTGGACACGCCCAGTTCAAGTATTTCACTTTGAGTTTGGTTTGTCAAACCTTTTTATTGGGTAGCATTAGAAGGTTTGAGAGGTATAGGAACAGCTCTTCCCACATGTGCTTGTGGCCGACTAATGACGTGTGAAACTTAGTGATCAAAGCCTTTGAGTGCATGGCCACTGCTTTTGTTTACGCATCACAGAGAGCCTAGTCTGCTACATTACACACACACACACACACACACACACACACACACACACACACACACACACACACACACACACACACACAGGGCAACAACAACAACCAACAAAAAGAAGCAAAAAAGAGTGTTCTAGGGTTGCCTAGCAACAATGTTAAGTTGAGGGTTTCTTTTGCTGATGGGGTTATTTTATCGCTGGTAGAAAATGTCATCGGGATGAGGATTCCGTTTGCCTCTTTTTCCAAGACTCGGCTCATCTTCTGTTTTCTACTTCAAAATAATATGACAGTAAATCTTGAACGCATCTTTTGCAGCCAGACAACAACGCAGGAGAACAAAGGTGCCCCGTATGAAAGGGGAACTGCACTCATTCCCAGTTAGTGTCGTCCCCATACCAGTATTTTGGTACTGACACTTTTCAAAATAAAGGGGACCACACAAAAAATCCTTATTGGCTTTATTTTAATAGAAAATCATATAGAAAATACTAGAATAGAAGTACTCTATTGATCCCTGGGGGAAATTCAGCACCACAGTTAGCTCACAATAAACAATAAACACTTAGGTATTTTTTACATGTGAATAATCATTATAATATAATTATTAAGAATAATTATTAATAATTATGATATGTTTCTTATTGCAATCAAATAATGTTTTTTAAATAAGATACTAGACAACTTGTCTTTTAGTAGTAAGTAAACAAACAAAGACTCCTAATTAGTTTGCTGACGTATGCAGTAACATATTGTGTCATTTATCTACCTATTACATTATGAGGGACAAACTGTAAAAATGGATTATTAATTTACTTGTTCATTTATTTTCTGTTTTAACACGTTCTATCTACACTTCTGTTAAAATGTAATAATCACTTATTCTTCTCTTCTTTGATACTTTACATTAATTTTGGATGATATCACAAATTAGTTGCAAAGTCATACATTGGTCAAAATTAAAGTTATCCCGTGTCCAGGGATAGATTCCCTGACTTTATAAACAATAAAAATTACAAAAGATTTTCTGATAATAAAAAATATCGATGTAATCATAGTAGTATCAACTAGATACACTCTTGTGCTTGGTATCATTACAGTGGATGTCAGGTGTAGATCCACCCATGGCATTTGTTTACATTCAGGGTGCTAGCTCGCTGTTAGCGGTGAGCTGTTGTATCCTCTTACGGTGTGTAGTGAAGCATGTTTAGCTATTCTTCGTCCTCCAGTGATAATGGTACTTGCAAGAAACTTACTTTATTTGTCGCCATGGAGGCCAGGATTAGTGATTTAGAAGTAGCTAAAATACTGCTGATTGCAGATGGACGTTAACTTTATTGTTAGTTTTTAAGCCAAAATGCGTCCATTCTCCCTTTTCTGTCTTTACTCTGTTTCTGCTTGTTAGAACTCCATGCGTTGCCTAACATGTGCTTCTGCTTGTTTTACCAGCAATGTTACGACATGATGTCCGGATTAAAAAAAAAAATACCGGTATAGGCAGTATAGTACCGTTTTTAATGCATTAGTGCCACGGTACTTTATTAGTACCAGTATACTTTGAGTACCGGTATACCGTACAACCTTATTCATGATCCTTATGTAAAACAAGCACACATACACACTCAAATTAGTAAATAATCTGGTCAGAATGTCCCCCAGGCGCCTCGTTTAGGGCACGTCCGACCGGTAGGAGGCCATGAGGAAGACCCAGGACATGTTGGAGACACATAGTCTCCAAGCTGGCCTGGGAACGCCTTGGGATCCCCGAGGATGAGCTGGACTAAGTAGCTAGGGAGAGGGAAAACAGGGCCTCTCTGATTAGGCTGCTGCGCCCGCGACCCCACCTCAGATAAGGGGAAGAAAATGAGTGGCTGTATGGATGTAATATTTGTGTATTTTGGACATTTTAAGTAAACGACAGTGTATTAATTTCATACACACATCCCAACGTTCGCTTTTTCCTTCCACAGCATCACAGATTACTACTCATGCAGACTTCATGAGAGCCAACAAACATAATTACACATCACTTACTGTACAACGTCTGCGCTCACTTGGATACCGACTGATGGGACGTTCATTTAATCCCGTTTAGATGACGAAATGACGAATAGTATGCCTGACTAGCACTCCACACAAGTCAATAACATCGACAAAGCTCACCTCTGTGCATTCACGCACAGTATAAAACGTTTGGTGGACAACATGAGACAAAGAAAGAGTGGCATAGAACACGTCTTTCTGTGGCAGCGTCGGAGAAAGTTGTGCATGCAAACAAACTGTTGTGTCACAGTCCACACAACTATGGTGTGTTCAAGGGCTGCCGAAATTAGTAGGACAAAACAGTGCTATCCAAATATTGTCACCAGTGAAGCATGAACGCAAACATGTTCAACAGTGAGTGAACTTTCTAACATTTAGAAAGATTTATGTAATGTTTGTCCTCCTGCAGAAACCACATTAAAACTAAATATATATTTTCCCCCCATTTTTATCAATTTTTGCAAAACTCCAGGGAGCCACTAGGGTGGCGCGACCCGCCTTGAACCCAGACTGAGCCGGTCCTACAATGGAATGGTCCAAGGTGCAGTACCAGAGCCGAGTAAAAAGAGGTATCGTTGTCAAAGCCAAAGTGTTCGTTTCTTTATGTCTTTATGTCTGTTGGGATTACAAAGTGTGCCAAAATCAGCTCCATTTTAGCGCTAAGCTTTTTTTCTCCTCTTCACGCAGCCCACATCTCACATTCTCCCCTCATGTGTGTGCCACCTTCTCACCTCGTTAGTGTTCCAGCGATGGCGCTCCTTGGGCAGAGAGGAACATTTGGGCAGACACTCCAGGAGCTTCTTGGGAAGGTAGATTTTCAACTGGCCTGGCTCACCTGTCGGGTGAGGGAGAGCAAGGTGAAGGTAAGGTCAGGCCGGTAACAAGCTGCATGTAGCTTAACGACATTTTTACATTAGCTTGGCGGTAGCGTTGCAACTTTTTGAACGAGTAGCGATTCCTGTAGTTTAGATTCATGTAGCCTGGTAGCTTACATCAAAGCTAAAAAGGACTGCAAAAATCCTAAGACCTGGATGAATGAGAACATACAGTGGTGGTCAAAAGTGTACATACACTTGTAAAGAACATAATGTCATGGCTGTCTTGAGTTTCCAATCATTTCTACAACTCTTGTTTTTTTGTGATGTAGTGATTGGAGCACATATTTGTTGGTCATAAAAAAAACATTCATGAAGTTTTCTTCTTTTATGAATTTATTATGGGTCTACTGAAAATGTGAGCAAATCTGCTGGGTCAAAAGTATACATACAGCAATGTTAATATTTGCTTACATGTCCCTTGGCAAGTTTCACTGCAATAAGGCGCTTTTGGTAGCCATCCACAAGCTTCTGCTTGAATTTTTGACCACTCCTCTTGATGAAATTGGTGCAGTTCAGCTAAATTTGTTGGTTTTCTGACATTGACTTGTTTCTTCAGCATTGTCCACACGTTTAAGTCAGGACTTTGGGAAGGCCATTCTAAAACCTTCATTCTAGCCTTATTTAGCCATTCCTTTACCACTTTTGACGTGTGTTTGGGGTTATTGTCCTGTTGGAACACCCAACTGCGCCCAAGACCCAACCTCCGGGCTGATGATTTTAGTTTGAAGAATTTGGAGGTATCCTCCTTTTTCATTGTCCCATTGGCAGCAAAACAGGCCCAGAGCATAATACTACCACCACCATGCTTGACAGTGGGCATGGTGTTCCTGGGGTTAAAGGCCTCACCTTTTCTCCTCCAAACATATTGCTGGGTATTGTGGACAAACAGCTCCATTTTTGTTTCATCTGACCACAGAACTTTCCTCCAGAAGGTCTTATCTTTGTCCATGTGATGTCAGATGAAACACAAATGGAGCTGTTTGGTTGGGTCTTGGGTGTTCCAACAGGACAATGACCCCAAACACACATCAAAAGTGGTAAAGGAATTACTAAATCAGGCTACAATGAAGGTTTTAGAATGGCCTTCCCAAAGTCCTGACTTAAATGTGTGGACAATGCTGAAGAAACAAGTCCATGTCAGAAAACCAACACATTTAGCTGAACTGCACCCATTTTGTCAAGAGGAGTGGTCAAAAATTCAAGCAGAAGCTTGTGGATGGCTACCAAAAGCGCCTTATTGCAGTGAAACTTGCCAAGGGACATGTAAGCAAATATTAACATTGCTGTATGTATACTTTTGACCCAGCAGATTTGCTCACATTTTCAGTAGACCCATAATAAATTCGTAAAAGAAGCAAACTTCATGAATGTTTTTTGTGACCAACAAGTATGTGCTCCAATCACTCTATCACAAAAAAATAAGAGTTGTGGAAATGATTGGAAACTCAAGACAGCCATGACATTATGTTCTTTACAAGTGTATGTACACTTTTCACCACCACTGTACATACATGTGGAGAACATCCATGATGGTTGATTGGTGTTCCTATGATGAGTCACAATTGGCTAAGGTAAGGGCCAAACATTACGGACTGGCCAACCAGAGACAAGATAAGGCGGGTCATCAAAACCAGGAAGCAAAATCATAACATACACTCATGTCACATGACCAGGAGGGAGTCAGAGACAGAGGGACGCTTCATGCTGACCACTCAAAAACAAATTCTCTACCACAGATGAGATGTGTCCTTTAGTGATGAAGATGAAACCCACAATAGTGCGTGTCCTTGGTCATATTTAGACTAATGTATGCCTTTAGAGAAAACAAAACCTTAGTACTGCACATAACCATTACCAACTGTTCCCAAACAACACACACCTTTTTTGTCAACATATATATAGATGCTGTTTTTTTACTGTAGGTAGAGAAAATGAATATCATACCATACTATACCAACCTTGTTTATAAAGCCCTTTAAAAACAACCACAGTTGAAGAACAAAGGGCTATACACCACAAAGAAATACCGGCAAAAGACAGACTAAAAAATACCATTTAAAAACAGAGGTAAAATACACACTGAAAAAGCAAATACAAATTATCTTAAGAACAATTTATTGGATAAAAATCAGTGAAAAAAAAGTTCAAAACAGTTCAAAAAGTTAAAAACAGTTTAATGTCTCATGCTGGGTTAAAAGCCAGTGAATAACAATAGGGTTTTAAGAAGGGTCTTAAAAGTAGCCAAAGAAAGAATAACACCCTTAGAATAACATTCTAGGGGTGTGCCAAAGAAAAGGCAAACTAAAATAAATACATAGAGTAGAGGTCGTTGTAGGGTGTCCCCAGCTAAATGACAAATAGTTCATAGTAATATTTGTAAACTAACATGAACATTGATATTATACATGCGGGCCATAGATAGAAATGCTTTTAAATGTAGCTTTGATGTAGCTTGCTACAATTCTCCGGGGATAACTTCACCTGTAGCTTAGCTACATTTAATGGAGAGTAACTTGTAGCTTAGCTACATTTAATGGAGAGTAACTTGTAGCTTAGCTACATTTAATGGAGAGTAACTTGTAGCTTAGCTACATTTAATGGAGAGTAACTTGTAGCTTACCTCCATTTAATGGAGAGTAACTTGTTTTTGCTGTGTTCTAGCATTCCGTTTTGTTTTCTTTATAGTCGGTCCAGTTGCTCTCGCTTTTTGATTTTGGTTAATTATGAAATACCCTTTTTACGGCACGTTCGCCTGCACTTAAAATCGCTAAAATCTTTGAAAGTCTTACGCGACGCACCTCTTGTAAACAAACTGCCTTTGTCCAACAAACATGTCTGCCAGCCCCCACAATGCACTGCAAAACCCAGAGGCCTTTTGAGCCCGAGGCAAGATAACTTCCGAATCAAAAGTCACTCCGTACTCCTCAGGGGTGGCCAACCCGTCGATGGCAATCAACCAGTCGATCTTTGGGGCCCTAGCGGTCGATCATGAAAATATTAGAGAAAAAAGTATCATTATGACATCAGTGACAGCCCCACCCGGACAATTACCATCAAGCTCGCATTTGAACCCCTAAACACGCCTCAATCTCTCTATCTTCAGCCTCACATCCAGCCGCTACACCTGCTGGTCTTGCAGAGGCACATTGCATGACGTGCTCATTAAATCCTGGCGCTGCAACAATGCATTAAGGCTGACTGTTGCAACACATCGGACATTTTATGGCTGCGAACATCAAACAACTCTTGCCTCAACCACCAGTCCATGACCATCACCGCTCGCCTGCCACGGGAAGCTAACAAGCCAAATAATAGACTGTGAACATTGCTCTAAAGTACAGAGTTTGTGTTGATTTATTGTGAATACAAAACCTATGCAAAGGCAGTAATATCTGATAAAACAAAGCGGCAGCTCAAAAAGGACTTCCCGCCTGGTGGACAGCTGACTTTACGACTTCAACGACCATGTGACTCGTGCCAACCAATAAACTAAGACTCTAGTGGCTAGAAACAGTTGGCGTCTACATCTGTGGTGCCAAAAGTGCGGCACAGGGGCCATCTGTGGTCCGTGACTCGTTTGTCATTGGCCCGAGGCACAAAAATGGGAAAACCGCCAGAAACAATGAGAAAAAGTCCAAATGTTGCCATCAGCCAATAATAATGACACAAAGCTTTGTCTTTAAACAACAACAAAAAGAACAACAATTATATAAATAAAAATCTTTTTTTTTTGGTTAAAAATATAATATATATACACATATACTGCATATTTATACATACATATTTATATATATATATATATATATATATATATATATATATATATATATATATATATATATATATATATATATATATATATATATATACACACACATAAGTATATATATGTGTGTATATATCAATCAATCAATCAATATATATGTATATATATATATGTATATGTATATATGTGTATATATGTATATATATGTATATATGTATGTATATGTATGTATGTATATATATGTATGTATGTATATATGTGTGTGTATATATATGTATATGTATAAATGTGTATATGTGTGTGTGTATATATATATATACACACATATATATATATATGTATATGTATATATATATATATATATATACATATATATATATATATACATGTATGTATATATGTATGTATATGTGTATATGTATATATATGTGCATATGTATGGATATATGCATGTGTGTGGATATATACATATATATAGATATATATATCTTCTTTTTTATCTTTTTTACTATTTATATTACTATATTATTGTGTATGCACCTTAAAGGATCCTCTCCAATTTTGTTGTTCTTTGAACAGTGACGTGCGGTCCATCATGGAAAGAAAAAAAAAGTAAAAAGAAAAAAAAAAATTTAATTGTTGTGTGTATCCAGTGATTATACTATAAAGTTATTTTCCATTTAACTTCACCAGTTTTAGATTATTTTTATTCAAAATCGCTGAATTTTCACATTTGCCGTTCAAATACTGAGAAGAGACGGTGCGGTGATCAGCAGCCAGTTGAGGCACGTCACTCAATTGTGCCTCACCATGGATTGCGGACTCGGCTAACTGCTGGCCTGCTATGCAGTGAGACCGTATTGCTATATGAATTATATTATACATTTCCATAGTTTAGTTAGCTGAGGTATATAATGTACAGTGTATTTTGTCAACAACTGTATGTGTGTAACGTATTTCTTGTGCTGAGCGATCATAAAACGGCTGCGAAGACGCACTGTGTGAGGCTCGCGTAACCCCGCCTCCTGGTGCCGGTTAATGCACCTCCGCGCAGACTGCACCCCCGACCAGAGCGCCACACCAACCAAAGCCCACACCCAAACCCTCCACGTGCAAGACCAAATCCACCACAAAAAAGTCACTTAACAAGAAGCCAAAAATTGCAAAAACAACATTGCTCGCGCCGGAGGAGCCGTGAACGACTGCAGGGACACAACATTAGGTACACCTGCAGACTGCAGCACGGATTTCATATTTCATTCATTCACAACTCCTCCAACACGAACACCACTGTTCCCGCACTTATAAGTCAAGGTAAGACCATAATAAAGTTTTTTTTAATTAATTGTGCTTTTTTGTGTGCTACACTTTGTATGTGTAAAGTTAAAGTTAAGTTAAAGTACCAATGATTGTCACACACACACTAGGTGTGGTGAAATTTGTCATCTGCATTTGACCCATTCCCTTGCTCACCCCCTGGGAGGTGAGGGGAGCAGTGGGCAGCAGCAGCGCCCTTGATGCTGAGTGCCAAGCAGGGAAGAATGCTGGTATGCGCTTTTATACATAACCCGTTAACTGCTGCCAATCAAATGGTGAATAAGATACTCTTTAGGGTTCATATGTTTGTGAATCTGACTGTGATTAAGTCAGTGCCTCACCAGTCATGAACCTCACCCCACGTCACTGTCTTTGAACCTGTTCACTGTAATAATGACAATACAACTATATTATTCTATTCTTCTATTCTATATATTTATATATACAGTATACACACACACACACACACACACACACACACACACACACACACATATATATATATATATATATATATATATATATATATATATATATATATATATACCGTTTATAAAACATAGTTGATCTTGGTTTGGTTGGAAAAGGTTGGTAACCACAACTCTACACTATTTATTGTGTTACCGTACATAACTTACTGTGATATGGGGGAACAATTAGAAAAGTACACTTGATTCACTAAGAGTACTGCAGTAAATATAATTCACAATAACACATAAGGCTGCATATATAGAACACACAAATCATTGATTCTAAAACATTGAAATTAACTGATCATGTACATGTTCAAACATCGTGTACAAACCAAAAAAACGGACTGGCCAGAAATGAACAAAAAACAGTATTTCTCAACAAAGGAAGAGAAATAGAAGCATTTATTGTGTCTGTATGTGGGATGAAACCATGGAATGGACTAACTAATGTGCTAGCATGAACCAGTTAAGGAACAGTACACGCAGTACCAAGTATACTAAAGAGCTGTTGAAGTAAGGTGACTTATATTACTATGACTAAGTTCCTCTTTATGTACTCCTGAATTATTTGTTACTTGTATCTCTCGCTACTATTTCTTTATGATGTATTGTTGCTGCTTACGGCACAGGGGTGGGACCACACCAGCTCGCCTTCTGGGCGGATGATCACTTGAGCAAAATGTGTGCTTGGGAATTTTTTTACGTGTTCCCAATAAATGGAATTGAATTGAGCCCTGTTGCAGTAACATGAGAAGACAAACATGTCTGAAGGGGCTGAGAAACTGAAAAATAACCTTTCAATGTTGTTGGCTCCGCTAGTTGTGTACCCTTAAGAGCAAGCCATGTTTATTCATGCTTCCCTGACAGCTGCATTTTGCAAAACTATGTCAATATCTTCATCAAAAACACTTTGGTGAAAAAATGTGAAATTGAGTGCAACAATTGGAGACGTCATGACAGGGTGTCCTAACTACGGCCCGCCGAGGTTTCAATCTGGCCCGCGAAACGTCAATAATAAGGAATGTTACCCATAGGTGGATTGCATCTATTTTAATAGTCTGACCATTCAGGCATCACTATTATGTCTCCATCTAGTGGACAAGGGGAGAAATTCAGGTTAATAACCTTTGCTTGAATGAGAGTGCAGCATATTTCTTGTACAAAAATGTATGACTCAAAGCAAACAACCTTACCTAGTCATGGTGCAAAAAAAAAAATCGAAACCAACACAAAAAGTCAACAAACATGGTCACACGTAACACAACCTGCTCACTAAACTTTGTGGACATTAGAAAAAAAAACATTCACCATAAAAAATGTCACCCATTTAAATCCATTACAAAGCATGATGGGAAAATGCAAAACACTCTCCACACTTATCCATGTTTGGCGCACTTTAGCTGCTTGATATTTCTGATTGTTTACAAAACTTTAAGGAGGTTGTCACAGAAGTAAACAAGGTAGGAGTCAAACTTTCACATACTCTTAATATCCATTTATATTAATTATATATATATATATATATATGAGGTTGGAAACAATTTGAATTTTTTAAGTTGTATTTTTAAAACGTTGTCCCTATATATTGTACAATATCTGAAGTACACATTTCTGTTAAAAAAACCAAAAAAAAAACCAGTCAACTTGCATTTTGTATTTTCAGAATATTTGGGAATTTTTGTCCTGCCGAATCATAGCCTTCAAATATCAATATAAAATATGGTGTCACTCTGTTGATATGCTTATTTACCTTGTGTATATAACATGTTTTTAAATAATTATTGAGGTTTTTCACAATAAAATCAATAACATTTGTATTTATTTTTTTTTACAAATTTTCTTACTTCAATGTACACAATTCTTCAAAATCAGCATGCAATCTTTCTTTTGAAAATGCACAACTTTGATCAGATTGATTTCAGAGTTGATAACTTATGAAATTGAACGCACATTTAACCAATCAGTATTATAATAGTTTAGTTAATAACTCCATATACTTCCTTGCAAACAGAGAGTGTTCCAGTAGTGACCACTACTTTGTTTGCAAGGTTGTATCATATTTCCTTAACCTTATTGCTTAATATTAACTTTTTATTTTTATTTTTTTTAATTTATTTTTGTTGTTGTTGTCCTGTCCAGCTTCTCAGGCAAATCATATAGTTGATGTAGATGCCCATATCCGCTGTTCAGATTTACTTTACAAAAGAGAAGTGTAGGATACTTCTCTTGTTGCCTTATTTGTATTTGACTTTATTAAATGTATTTATATTATCATTTGGTGCAGCCGGACCGGAGCAGGAGGGGATAGAAAGAGGAAAAAAAGGAAGACAGAGGGGGAAATTGTGGGGACAAGAGAGGGATTAGACAGAGAGACAAAAACAACAACAGCAAACACAACAATAACAACAACAACAACAACAATAGAGCAACATCAGCAAATAAGACATGTACAAATATGATGGTAAAAGTGATAGCAAATAAGCAGTTAGCGAAAATAAAAAATAATACAGAAATGACAATGAGCATTATTACACTACAAATGGAGCAATACAGACACCAATAAAAATAGCGCTATTGATAATGAACAATACCGATAATTTACCTTTATTATCAACAATACTGTTGTTCAAATGCAACAATACATATACGTAATGATAACTTGAGATACGAAAGAATGCAGAAAAATGGAGGGGAAGAAAGAGAAGCAACCTATATTAACCTTGTAGATTGTTATAGTAACAATAAGTTAAGCTTTGTCAGTGTGCCATGTGTTATACCCAGTTTACCCTAGGGCAACAACGTTAATATATATTTGATGAAACGTGATTATGTGCATGAGTGTATGTATGCATATGTACTTGTATATGTACAGAATGTGTATATGTTTGTACAGTGAATGTATAAGTACAGTATGTGTATATGTATGTTTGTACAGTGAATGTATATCTACAAAATGTGTATATGTGTTTGTACAGTGAATGTATATGTACATGTATGTGTATATGTATGTTTGTACAGTGAATGTATATGTACAGTATGTGTATATGTATGTTTGTACAGTGAGTGTATATGTACATGTATGTGTATATGTATGTTTGTACAGTGAATGTATATGTACAGTATGTGTATATGTATGTTTGTACAGTGAATGTATATGTACATGTATGTGTATATGTATGTTTGTACAGTGAATGTATATGTACAGTATGTGTATATGTATGTTTGTACAGTGAATGTATATGTACATGTATGTGTATATGTAATGTTTGTACAATGAAGGTGCGTGTGGATGTACGAACTTTGAGTATGTAGATGTACTGTATTTGTGTATGTAGGTGGGAGCGTAGGTACCTATGTATGTATGTATGTATGTATGTGAGTATATGTGAATTTGTATGTACGATACATTTGACTCCCAGTGTGTGTGGGAGCCAAAGTACGGGCCAGGCCCCCAGAGAGCCCAACCCACAAACAGTAGGTGTGGCGCTCAGGGAACCAGGGACCACCGCCCCCACGCAGCCAGGCCGGCCAGCGACAGGAACCCCAGAGCCCGGCCCACCGCACCGCCCGTAAGAGCCAGCAGCAGGCCGCAGACAGACGCACCCGGCAGAGGACAAGGCACGAGAAAAGCAGGGGACAGCCAGACCCCAAGCCAGCGAGAGACCACACCCCACACAGGCAAAAATGGCGGGACGCCCCGCCCGGGGGGCCCAGAGACTCCCCGCAACCGGACGGGAAGACCGCCCTACCGGCAACCGGGCCCCCACGAGCCCACCTCTAAATAGTAATAATAATAATTAATATTAATTAAAAACATACTGTATGTTGTAAATATTGCTAACACTTATGTTTTGGAGTCAAAACATTTTTTTAATTTTGTAGAAAACTGTTAATATCAGTTGAAAATAAGTGGGTTCAGTATTTAGTGGCAGCACGGTGTGGAGTTTGCATGTTTTTCCTGTGACTGCGTGGGTTCTCATAGACTGGGGATAGGCCCCTCCCACCTCCAAATACATGCACCTGGGGTTAGGCTCCTCCCACCTCCAAAGACATGCACCTGGGGTTAGGCTCCTACCACCTCCAAATACATGCACGGGGTTAGGCTCCTCCCACCTCCAAAGACATGCACCTGGGAATAGGTTGATTGGCAACACTAAATGGTCTCTAGTGTGTGAATGTTGTCTATCTGAAACCAGCATTACATTAAAAACATGCTTATATTTTTTAAATGATGATCTTTGAAAATAATCACTTATTTGAAGACTGTGTCAACACAATTATATCAAAATGTTGGGATAAACTACTTTCCATTTCATTGTGTCACTACCCAAATGATCACGTCAATTGTAGCTCACTAAATAATACTACACATATTTGACGGGTTGTACACTCTAAAAACATGAAATGTTGCATAAAAGCTGACATCATTGAAGAGAATATGCAGGGACAGATTTTAAAGATACACACTGACTTTCAGACTTTGGAACACATTTGTTTACAAACTGCAGGATGAAGAGACTTACCTTGCAGACATGTCATGTCACCTCCTGGTCGAGAATGTAGGGGTGTGGCCTAAATCTAGAATTAGCCACACCTCTAAAACTCTAGTGTTTCGGTGGTGACATAAAAACTAGGGACATGATTTTTTTGGGCACAGTTTTCGAATTAAAAAAAAATAAACCAACAAATCTTTGTCATTCAACCTCTGTTTGAACGTAATCATAAAGATCTGCAAAATTACACCAGTGAAACACATCTAAAACATGTTTTAGGCGTTTTTTCACTAATTGAAATGGAGGGGTCAGGATGGGGGACAGCTACTTCTCAATAAAAAGTACCTGACAAATGCTAATAGTGTATCTATTTATCTTATCACTATCTCAAATAATGCCCTGGGTTTAAACAAATCATAATATAAAGTAAATAAAAATACATGTTAGAATACTCAAGTGTTTTATTAAACCCTTTTTTTTGGTAAAGGGGTGGCACTTTGCTTTAATTCGGTACAATGCCCCATATATATATATATATATATATATATATATATATATATATATATATATATATATATATATATATATATATATATATATATATATCAGTGACGTGCGGTCACTTTCCATGATGGCAGGTGAGGCGGGGCCTCACCTGCCATCATGGAAAGAAAAAAAATGTAAAAAGAAAAAAAAATTAAATTAAATTGTTATATGTATCCAGTGATTATACTATAAAATTATTTTCCATTTAACTTCACCAGTTTTAGATTATTTGTATTCAAAATCGCTGAATTTTCACATTTGCCGTTCAAATACTGAGAAGAGACAGTGCGGTGATCAGCAGCCAGTTGAGGCACGTCACTCAATTGTGCCTCACCATGGATTGCGGACTCGGCTAACTGCTGGCCTGCTGTGCAGTGAGACCGTATTGCTATATGAATTATATTATACATTTCCATAGTTTAGTTAGCTGAGGTATATAATGTACAGTGTATTTTGTCAACAACTGCATGTGTGTAAAGTATTTCTTGTGCTGAGCAATCATAAAACTGCTGCGAAGACGCACTGTGTGAGGCTCGCAGTAATCCCGCCTCCTGGTGCCGGTTAATGCACCCCCGCCGCAGAATGCACCCCCCGGCGGGAGCGCCACACCAACCAAAGCCCACACCCAAACCCTCCACGTGCAAGACCGAATCCACCCAAAAAAAATCACTTAACAAGAAGCCAAAAAGTGCAGAAACAACAATGCTCGCGCCGGAGGAGCCGTGAACGACTGCAGGGACACAACATTAGGTACACCTGCAGAATGCAGCACGGATTTCATATTTCATTCATTCACAACTCCTCCAACATGAACACCACTGTTCCCGCACTTATAAGTAAAGGTAAGACCATAATAATGTTTTTTTAATTAAATGTGCTTTTTTGTGTGCTACAGTTTGTATGTGTAAAGTTAAAGTTTAGTTAAAGTACCAATGATTGTCACACACACACACTAGGTGTGGTGAAATTTGTCCTCTGCATTTGACCCATCCCTTGATCACCCCCTGGGAGGTGAGGGGAGCAGTGGGCAGCAGCAGTGCCGCGCCCGGGAATAATTTTTGGTGATTTAACCTCCAATTCCAACCCTTGATGCTGAGTGCCAAGCAGGGAAGAATGCTGGTATGAGCTTTTAAACATAATCCGTTAACTGCTGCCAATCAAATGGTGAATAAGATACTCTTTAGGGTTCATATGTTTGTAAATCTGACTGTGAGGAAGTCAGTGCCTCACCAGCCATCAACCTCACCACACGTCACTGATACACACACACATATATATATATATATATATATATATATATATATATATATATATATACATACACACATATATATGTATATACAGACACACATATATATGTATATACAGACACATATAAAAAAAAAATATATATATGTGTATATATGTATATATGTGTATATACATATATATTTTGTGTTTATATATATATATATATATATATATATATATATGTGTGTGTGTGTGTGTGTATATATATATATATACATATATGTATAAATGTATATACAGTATGTATATATATATATATATATACACATATATATATATGTATATACAGTATATATATATACTGTATATATGTATATATATATATATATATATATATATATATGGAGTTACTTTACAGGGAGTAGAAGTTAGGACAGCCCTGCTGTAGATGATTGAAAAGGGAGAAAACTTTGACAATATGCATCCAAATATTCCTCCTAGACAATGAAAGGCATACAGCAAGTAGTTTTAGCTCTCTGAGCAGTACTTTTATTACTGGTAAGCGATTTGAAGCATGTGATTTAGCACTTAGGATAGCTCAGGCATTTGAAAGGCATAATAAGCAGATTTGTGTAAAAGGAGTTAATCCGCTACAAAGGAGTGAGATATGTTTTTATTTATGAGAGATCCAGAAGACAAAAGGTGAGCTGATCAGCGAGGAAACACCATGTCTGACAAGGAGAGTCTCAAGCATATTGAAGCTCATTAATGCAGCGGAGAACACGCCGCAGTGCACACTATTACATATTTATTACACATCTAAGTGGAGGGCCAGCTTCTTCTTTTTTTTCATTCATGGCCGAATATTAGTGTTGGGCTGCTAATTTTAAAGGCAGAGCAAGTTAAGCATGGAGCGCACACAAGGACTACTGTAGACTCTAAATGAAGGTGCACACATGGAGTGCACTCTTGAAGGTGCACACATGGAGTGTAAATGAAGGTGCACACATGGAGTGCACACTTGAAGGTGCACACATGGAGTGCAAACTTGAGGGTGCACACATGGAGTGTAAATGAAAGTGCACACATGGAGTGTACACTTGAAGGTGCACACATGGAGTGTAAATGAAAGTGCACACATGGAGTGTACACTTGAAGGTGCACACATGGAGTGTAAATGAAAGTGCACACATGGAGTGTACACTTGAAGGTGCACACATGGAGTGTACACTTGAAGGTGCACACATGGAGTGTACACTTGAAGGTGCACATGGAGTGTACACTTGAGGTGCACACTTGGAGTGTAAATGAAGGTGCACACATGGAGTGCACACTTGAAGGTGAACTCAGGGGTGTCCTGAAATTCAAACACAACATGGTGAATTCCACATTAGCTGGGGGTGAAAATGTGGTACAATGTGAGCGGAGAAATTCAACTGTCTTCTAGCCTAAGAGTGTTCAACCTTGCGGTAAAAAAATGTGTTGTTGGGAAAAATATCAAAAACATGACAAGTTGTTTGGATTATCTCAACTGTGGAACACAGGTGCAAAAGAACTCACTGTGGAATAAGGGACATAACACAGCAGACAAGGCTTCAGAAGACGAAAGATACCCAAAGTGTTTTCCAGCATATAATATCCTTGTTCTGAAATTGTCATGTATCCATCAAATCTGCTGTTGAAACTTGGACTATATAACCAACATATATAACCAACATATATAACCAACAGATATAACCAACATATATAACCAACATATATAACCAACATATATAAACAACATATAAGTTAACTAAACTAATGTAAAACTTTGCATTAGTTTTGGATGATACCACACATTTAGGTATCGATCCGATACTAAGTAGTTACAGGATCATACATTGGTCATATTCAAAGTTCTCATGTGCCCAGGGACGTATTTCCTGACTTTATAAACATAGTAGGAATTTTTTTTAAAAGAAACAAGATTTTGTGACGATAAAAAATATAAATGTAATCATATTAGTATCGACTAGATACGCTCTTGTACTTGGTATCATTACAGTGGATGTCAGGTGTCGATCCACCAATGGCATTTGTTTACATTGTGGCGCCGGTGGGCTATTGTATCCTCCTACGGTGTGTTGTGAAGCATGTTTAGCTATTCCTCGTCCTCCAGTGATAATGTTACGTGTAAGAAACTTACTTTACTTACCTGTTGCCATGGAGGTGTGCATTAGTGAATTAGAAGTAGCTAAAAGTAGCTGTGTAAGTGATGGTAGATAGGAGGAGGTGATCATGGATAGGAAGTAAGTGATGGTGGATAGGAGGAGGTGATGGTGGACAGGAGGAGGTGATGGTGGACAGGAAGTAAGTGATGGTGGTGGACAGGAGGAGGTGTGCTCAGGCACGTATGTTCCCCCTAATCAATTATGCATTTATTAATAGAAGCCTGAGAAGACAGAATTTCAAACAGCTGAACGCTGCAGCTTAGTTAAAGCCTAATTTCTTTTTTAGCGGCCTCTCCGCCATGAATGCCAATCAGCGTTTAAAGCCCACCTCTCCTGGCTAGAACCCCCCCCCATCCCCCTTTCCCCTGCTGTTCTGAAGGATTCTCATCAGAGCCTGGCCTTTGAAAGGTACCAGCGCCACATCAAACAAAGCCGTCCCGCACACAAACACATTCCCTGCTTGCCACCCAGAGCACACACATCACCCGGGGTTCTTTTTTTTTTTTTTTGCCGCACCGCTGACCTTGGTGCTGAAATCCCTTTCGAAGCGCACCTTGGCAGACACGATGACCACGTTAGCCCGTGGTCTCGCTGCCTCTCCTTGCTCAACACGGGACCCGGTCTGCAGACGGCTTCAACACCCCAAAGAGTAGTATGAGTTCTCAGAATATTCAGCCTGGGTAATCGGCTTCCATCTGTTCCAAAGCATCCTCAGCGGAGCTGTACTGTGACGGGACATGTGGCACAAACTTTAGTTTGCAGAAGTTCTGGGCTGCCCAGGGAGACGAAGTGTCCCGGGACGCCACACCAACTGGCATCTAAATTTAGAAAATAGCAGTTTGATTAATGGCTGTGGTTCTATTTTAGTCTTGGGGTGAATCTAGGATTTGAACTTTAGGGGGGATCAACCCACTTCCAATATTAATCATACAGCAAACTTTCATTACAAAGTGTAACGATTCATCGATTTATATTCCTTAGATTTAAATCCATCCATGTGTGCTCGGCAAGTGTAAAAGAAAATTGATCAATGTTATTGATACATTGAATTTAAGAAGGTCAGATTCTATATGAAGTTTAGCACTTTTAAATGAGAAGGACGTAAAAGGGAAACTGCACTTTTTTTGGAATGTTGCCTATCATTCACAATCTTTATGAGAGACAAGAACACATATGTTTTTTTTTTTAATGATTTTAAAGATGTTAAAAAACGCTTGAACAATGTGGCTAATGAAAGTTACCGTTGTAGCCTTCAAAGTCTCTAAAACAACTTCAAAACCATCCATCAGCGTTTTATATACACACTGCAAGTACATATATAATGTAGTAACAGACACCTTCATAACAATATGTAATATGTACAATATACACACTGCAAGTATATATATAATGTAGTAACATACACATTCATAACAACATGTAATATGTACAATATACACACTACAAGTATATATATATAATGTAGTAACAGACACCTTCATAACAATATGTAATATGTACAATATACACACTGCAAGTATATATATAATGTAGTAACATACACATTCATAACAACATGTAATATGTACAATATACACATTACAAGTATATATATATAATGTAGTAACAGACACCTTCATAACAATATGTAATATGTACAATATACACACTGCAAGTATATATGTAATGTAGTAACAGACACCTTCATAACAATATGTAATATGTTCAATATTTACTGTATTTTGATCATTTTAATCAATTAGACTGACTTCTTCCGGCATTTATTTCTGTTACCATAGCAGCGCACTTCCGATTTCCTGCAACAAAAGTGTGTCCCTACTTCTGGAAACAAACACGAGTGAGTTCTAATCATGGCAGACTTGGTAACAAGACAACGAAGACGACTATTTTTTGGACAAATGAGGATGCACAACCTTATCTTTTTGAAGCTGAACAAACGGAGGATGAACTACTGGTTATGGAAATTAGCACGAAAGAAGAGTGAGACGTTGGAGCAGACGGACGCCGAGAGAGTGAGGTCGGCGTGACTCCAAGCTGTAAATTTGGAATTTGAAGCCAAGCTATTTTGACATAAAGGGAGTGCTTACCCAAATAAACCGGGAAAAACTTCCCCAACCAGCTGGACCAAACAGACAACTGTCCATGGAGTGAGTCACTTTAATATCGATCATGATACACGCCATGCTTGTTAGTACAACTACAGTACATAAGCTGTGTACAAAAAAACATTAAATGTGGGCTAATAATTGAAGGTACTGTAATATGATTGTTCGTGTTTTTCAGTCCTAACATATTGTGTTGTGTATTACAAACTCAAACGCATTTTGTGTATAAGTAAAAGCTTGCTTACCTTAATCTGTAGTTAGCTTTTACGGCTAATACCAAAGCACGCCAATGTGTTAGTACGCTGGAAAAAAGAGTTCCTCAGTGTTCTCTCTTACAATAACAATGTTGCTACAGTTTGTTATTATATACAGGTTACACAACGTAAATGAAGTGTTGTTGACGGTTTTTGAATGCAAATTTTTAAAGCGTTTCAGAGGTAGCTGCATTGCTAGCCACCAAGAACGAGACGATTTTTACATATTAGAATGCAAAAAAAATAATAATAATGTTGTCTTCTTGTCCCTCATAATGACTGTGAACGATAACCAATTTTTTTATAAAATGTTTATAAAATGTCACTTTTTTTATTTTTGGGTATTGTGTGTAGATGTTTGAGGACAAAAAGGAATTGACTCCATTTTAGGGGTAGAGTTATAACAACGTGTGTGAAAAGTGAAGTGCTGTGAATACAATGTATGCTCACAGGCCAGTTCAGACGTCAATATTTCAAGTAAAAAGACAACGTCAGTCCAATTCCAATGAAACGGACCTAATGGCGCGTTAAGTCACGTGTGCCAGAACGGCTTTGACCGCAGTGAAACATGGCTTTTATAGTAGCTGATCAAAAGCTGTCATTTAGAGCCAAATCACACAGAAGAGAGACCTGCATGAATTTTTTACCTCCTAAAAGTGTCATCTCCATATTTAACAGAGAAACAAGCCAATGCCCTTGTGAGAAGGCTGTCAGTTAATTATAACTCTCCTCAGTCAGCGGAGGGAAACACGCTCCCATATTGGCCATGGGACGCGTCAGGGGACATTTTCATGCCCCTCTTTTCGGGACAAAATTAATGTGACAGAGAGAAAGAAAGGCAGGATGGGGGAGAGGGCAGCGGCGGGAGGGGGATGGAAGGCGGGAGTCGGGGTGGGGGAACAGTGTACGGGATGAGCGAGAGTGCGGGGGGAGGGAGGAGAGATAGGATAGAGTCGGGGGGTACAGGACGAGCGAGAGTGCGGGGAGAGGGAGGAGAGATAGGATAGAGGGGGGTACAGGACGAGCGAGTGTGCGGGGGGAGGGAGGAGAGATAGGATGGAGTCGGGGGGTACAGGACGAGTGAGAGTGCGGGGGGAGGGAGGAGAGATGGGATGGAGTCGGGGGGTACAGGATGCGGGGTGAGGGAGGAGAGAAATGATGGAGTCGGGGGGTACAGGACGAGTGAGAGTGCGGGGGGAGGGAGGAGAGATAGGATGGAGTCAGGGGGGGAGGTGGTACAGGATGCGGGGGGAGGGAGGAGAGAAAGGATAGAGTCGGGGGGTACAGGACAAGCGAGAGTGCGGGGGGAGGGAGGAGAGACAGGATGGAGTCTGGGGGGAGGTGGTACAGGATGCAGGGGGAGGGAGGAGAGAAAGGATGGAGTCGGGGGGAAAAAGGACAAGCGAGAGTGCGGGGGGAGGGAGGAGAAATAGGATGGAGTCGGGGGGTACGGGACGAGCGAGAGTGCCGGGGAGGGAGGAGAGATAAGATGGAGTCGGGGGGGAGGTGGTACAGGATGCAGGGGGAGGGAGGAGAGAAAGGATGGAGTCGGGGGGGTACAGGACGAGCGAGAGTGCAGGGGGAGGGAGGAGAGATAGGATGGAGTCGGGGGTTCGGGACAAGCGAGAGTGCGGGGGAGGGAGGAGAGAAAGTACAGGATGCGGGGGGAGGGAGGAGAGAAAGGTTGGAGTCGGGGGTTACAGGACGAGCGAGAGTGCGGGGGGAGGGAGGAAAGATAGGATGGAGTCGGGGGTACAGGACGAGCGAGAGTGCGAGGGGAGGGAGGAGAGATAGGATGGAGTCGGGGGGTACAGGACGAGCGAGAGTGCGGGTGTAGGGAGGAGAGATAGGATGAGTCGGGGGCGGTGGTACAGGATGCAGGGGAGGGAGGAGAGAAAGGATGGAGTCGGGGGGTACAGGACGAGCGAGAGTGCGGGGGGAGGGAGGAGAGATAGGATGGAGTCAGGGGGGTGGTACAGGATGCGGGAGGGGGAGATAGGATGGAGTCGGGGGCAGGGTGGTACAGGATGCAGGGGGGGTGGGGGGGGGTGAATAGATAGAGAGAGGGGCGTGCAAGCTCATTTTATCATTCTGCTGATAAACTTTTCCTCCACTAATCCTCCAAGTGGGACCAGAGAAGAGATAGGAGCCAACTTGTATTCTGTGCATGTGCCAACGGTCCATGTGCACAGGTTTGATACCCATCTGACTGCTTTCCCCTCACATCCCTCAACTCTCCTCCGGTCGCCTTCTCAGGTCAGAGCAGGGCCGCCCCAACCCTAGGAAAAACCAAAGTACGCGGGGGCCATTTGGACTTTTCTAAACCATTAGAGCTGCCCTCAATTACAGAGTGTCCAAGGTCTCAGGGACCTAAAAGGCTCTCAGTCATGGAGACTAGAGACTACCTTCACACAGAGTGACCTAAATACCTTTTTGTCTTCATCGCATTGTTTCCAGCTGACTGTTTACACTGCATGTGATCTTTATCAGACTCCGGTGTGAACACGTACAGGCCCCAATGAGGATCCAATGTGACCCCAATGTGGCCTCCACGTCACTTGCATGCACACTTCGTTAAAGTAAAAACTAAGTAAGTTGACGGACAAGTCGCTACTACTACAAAATAAAAAACCCAAAAGCAGTGAAGTTGTCACGTTGTGTAAGAGAATAAAATGATTTGCAAATTCTTTTCAACTTATATTCAATTGAATAGACTGCAAAGACTATATATACAGGTATATATATATATATATATATATATTTTTTTTTTATATATACATATATATATAAATATATATATATTTTTATATGTATATATATATATATATATATATATATATATATATATATATATATATATATATATATATATATATATATATATATATATATATATATATATATAAATATAAATATATATATATTTATATATATAAATATATGTATATACATATATATATATGTATATATATATATACATATATATATATATATATATATATATATACATATAAAAATTATTATATATTATTATTATATATATATATATATTATTATATATATTTTTATATACATATAAAAAAAATATATATATATATATATATATATATAAATATACATATATTTTTATAAATATATATATATATATATATATATATATATATATATATATATATATATATATATATATATATATATAT